>NC_022013.1:61652230-61658935 GCF_000317375.1 Microtus ochrogaster | reverse complement strand
CAGTGCTAGCCATGATTGAGCATCAGTCACGTGGGCAGTGGTGGAAACCTTTCCAGATCCTGTCAAATGCACTTGGCATTGCTACTTGGCAAGAAATGTTCTGTCAAAAAAAAAAAAAAAAAAAAAACAAGGAAACAAAAACCAAAACCCAAACCAATTCAAACAAAACAAAACAAAAAAAGAAACCAGACCCAGATTAGTAAATTTAACTAAATTAAGGGGCACGCTGAAATGGTTTCTAATCTAAGGGAGGGTGGACAAGCCCAACGCATGTCATGTGACTACCTGGAGGAGTTAGGCTACTACTGTAACCACCTGGGACAAAGGCTGAAGGTTTGCTCCTTAAGGCCTTTTTTCAAAGGGTGGATCAAGCCCACCCAGAGGACCGAGGATAATCTTCTTAAAACCTAAACCCAGCTGATTATAGGCGTTAGTCGTGTCTGAAACTGTCTTCACAACACCTAGATTAATAACTAGGAGCCATAGTGTAGCCAAAATAAAGCGGGCTGTCACAACTGGCAATTTACACTTTAAAAAAGAACAACATAGAATTGCAGTTCGCAGGGAAGTTACTATTTACTTTGGGTGATAATATGTCTTCACTATGACAAAATAACTGAATTATAAGGGCCTCCATTTTTTGTAGAAGTGAAATCAGAGTTGTAGACCCAAGTTTGAGACTTGAATCTGCCTTTAATGGCTGAGTGATCTCGGACAAGACCAACAGAGGATGGGAGCGCCAGCTTGCTGTCTTGAAAAATGAGTGCTACCCACCTGTCCTTCCAAACGTGCATGGGAATTTTCTGCCGGGTAATGATGGCCTTCATCATGAAGAGCAGTCGGTGCTCAAGACACAGTCTTGTATAGTGTTAGGCAGCATCGTGTCCTGAAAGAACACTGTGTATTCCCTGTCTTCCTTGATATTGCAGTGTTGATATAAGTGCAGAAGTGGCACATTTTGGTCAATAGTGGTTGTTAGCTGTTTCATGTTTGGTAATAAACATTGCCCCTATAGGTAGCAAAAACTATGCTCAGAGATATGCTCTGGTATTTATTTCTCTGGATTTTGGAACTCAGACTATATAGGGAAACTCTAGGATTCTGGGCATGTTGATAACTGAGCACTCTTGGCAGTCCTATATCTGCTAGGAGATTGACCATTGATTCTGGAGTCTACTTTATCCTAGAATTTCAAATACCTTTATCTTTGATTCGTTAGAAGATATTTGAAAAATTAGTCATGTGTTTCTGTTAAAGAGGAGTTTGATAATATGTAGTAGGATGTTTTACATTTGATTTACCCTTGGGAAAGAAGCATCAAAGTCAGCGTGTTTTGTTTTGTTGCTTTTTTCATATCTTTCTCAGCATAAGCACAGCTTACTTATAATAAATACAAATGGAGAGTTCAGGGCATGTGTTTGGAGAGACGATGCTGAAAGATCACCCTAGGACCATGATCTTTAGCATGACTTTGAGATGTGAAAACTGCCCTGATTGACCACCCCATTTAGTCACATTTGAGTCCACTGCGATGAAAGTCTGTTCTGTCTTGTAAGCTGGCCAACTTTCGTTCCCTGGTGAGAGCCCACTGTTAACTACTTTAGTAAAACTTACCCCTCCTGCTGAATGCATACTTTACTGCGATGTGGAGAACCAGTGAATTTGTACTGCTGCTCTTGCTCGGAGAAATCCTGATGTTTTCCTTACAAGCATTTTCCTCCTTTCAGTCCAGTTTAATCGACCTCAAAGAACATGCGTCTTCATTAGCTTCTGCGGGACTGAAGAGGGACTCCAAATTAAAATCGCTAGAAATAGCTATCGAACAAAAGAAGGAGGAGTGTAGCAAATTGGAAGCACAGCTTAAAAAGGTAAGTGCAGTCTAAGCATACATGGGCTCATTGATGGATTCATAAAATGGTTAGAGGAGAGGCCTTTTGCAAAATAAACTCTTTATCATGGGTTATCTGCTGATAAAAGAAACATTGAAGTTGATTCCTGAGAAGTCTGAATCAAATCCGTTTGTAAATATGAAAACCTATCTTAATTTTGCTGTCAAAAGAAAACTTGAAAAAGAGAAAATAGAGGAATGAAAAAGAATAAAAATCTAGCCACTACTCTCTGGGGGTCTAAACCCTCTGAAAAGGTGGAGGAGGATGTTCTCAGCACAGGGAAGAATCCAGACATCACTTCATATTCTGATCAAACTTTATAGTTTCAGATGCAGATCAATTTTTGTAATACAACTGGGCAAGAATGTTTCTGGCAACACTCAGTCTCTAGATGCTCACTAAAGTAGTCAACCCCCTAGTGCATCTGTAGAACAATGATTTATATTGAATTAGTAATGGTTTACTGTCTAAGGAAGCTTGTTATATCCAGAAGTCTTTGGAAAAGAAAGCAGGGTCTTTCCATTGTGGCATCCACTTGTTTGCTCCAACCCGAACACTTTTGTGGGGTGCATTTCCAGTCATGCATTGTTCCTCTGACTCTTTCCCTATGTTGTGTGGTTCGTCTGCACTCATTGTTCATAGAAAACTCATAATGTTATGAAGTCTTTTGTTCCCCTTGACAACTAATAAACTTAGAAGAGATAAGAATCTAAATATATAATAAAACACATAATAAGATTTGATTGTGATTCATAGCACAAATCACTAGAATAGTGATTTATTAACTGTAGTTATGAAGACAGATGGCATGGGTGGCCAGAGATGTGAACAATGCTTGTATCTACACAAGAATTATTTTGAATGCTTAATATTTAAATACTCTATTTTCTACGAACTTATGCAAACTAAAACTGAAACCTGACTATTCCATACTTACCACGTAGGGACTTTAGAAAGTCACCATATGAAATTGCACACCAAGAAAGTCCCCTCACTAAGACTCAGAAGCAGCATTGAGCATGGCTATAGAGATGGCTGGTGGGTAAAGTGATCAGCTCCTATCCCCAGTTCCTATGTAAGAAAAACAGGCATGGTGTACTCCTGTATTCCTACTCTGGGCCAGCAGAGATGAGTAAATCTCCAGACTCTTCAGCTTCCCAGTTTACTTAATTGGTGAGCTCCAGGTTATTAAGAGATGTATGTCAAGAAACAAAAGGTGGAGGAGCAGCTGAGGGAGGCACTTGATGTTTATCTCTGCTTGAGACATGTCTGCACTGGTGCATACAGCCATGTACACATGCACACCCCCCCCCCACACACACACAGAGGCACGGAAAAAGAAAGGCATTCTTAATATTTCCCTTATTTTAAGTAATATTTAGTTAAACAGAAATCTGGACTATGAAAAAGTTTAAATTGCCCATCTGAAGGTATTTAGATAGCTTTTTATACATTTGGTGTATGAACTATTTTCTAAATATTTATATTGTGCTCTATAATACACTATGTTTTTTACTTAATAAGAGAGCACAGTGATGATAAAACATGCTCTCCCACAACACTATAGCGAAGGGAAGTGGCTGCTGTACCATCTTACCTCACCCATGGCGTGCTGAGCAGAAGAATCTCAGACACACCCAGAGCCTGGAAGGCACCTGCATCAACTCTGCTGGGCTGTCACGGAGACCAAGGTTCCGCACTGGGATAGCTGTGCATGTGTGCTTGGTATCTGCCCTTTGTCCCGATAGCTCAGCATTGGTCTTTGAAATCCTCTAGGAAGAAAGAGAAGCAGTCCACATGTTGTTGCTAGAGTTTCCACGTCCATAACTTGATTCTTGACTGAATCTGCATCTTCGCAGTTCAGCCTACTTTGCTTAGGTTCCTCTGGGGTTTGCCCAGCAGGTCACTCACTGGCAACATAGCTTTTCCCCAGACTCCCAGTCGGCACCACTTACTGACATTCACAGTCCAAGTCCTGTAACATTTTGGTGTGGTATTTGATGACATTTTAGTTTTCTACACTGTCACCAGCACTAAAGTGACACATAGAGTTGTCTCACTCTAAGGGAATTATATAATTCATGAAAAGAGAACTTATTTCTAAGTACTTACATAACCTTTACTTGGTTTAGTGAACTTAAAAAGGTTATGATAACCTAAATATTTTATGTCTCACCTGTAGATGCCACATTGTTCATTTGGCTCTCCAGTATTGACTTAACTTTAGGGTTGAAGTGTTTTTTTTTTTTTTTGTTTTCTTCAGTAGTCTCTAGTTTCTGCTGATGGTTTCATTAATACCTCAAGTATCCATCACCTTAGAGAGAAAGGAGGTCTCTATGAAATACTTGAAAACACAAGCCTACACTGTATGAATGTACATATAGACACATTCTTTCCTCAAAGAAAAAAACAACTCTAAAAGCTTAAAAGAGGGCCTTCAGCACCTTTTAAATGAAAAGATTTGTGACTTGTGGATTAAATAGATTTACTAAACGAAAGCTGAAAATATAATTATTTTGTATCATAAATATACCATGGACTTTCCCCAGTAGTATTTTGCTCAAGATTTGTGATGGTCCAGGTCCTTTCTGTTCATAAAATCCATATAAGACTATATACATTAGTAGTATATAGTTGAAAAGAAACTTTTTCTGTCAGCAACAATGGAATCCACTTTGGGATTTAGCTTTTTATTTTGCTAATAATGCATGACTGAAGTAAGCTATTTTTTTTACATACAAATTTGTGGAGGAGTTTGCATACATAGTCATTTTTAACACTTTTTCATGTAGGGTTCATGATTCCTTCAAATATTTTAGGATAAAAGTGCTTCTATACAGACAAGGGATTATGTGAATTCTATCTGAAACTCTTAGAAATGACAATCAGATGCTCATGTGCGAGGAAATCCTACTGATTTTAGTGAGTTCATTGAACAGTGCTAACCAGCTAAGGCATACTTACTAGTGTGCATAATAATTAAATCTATCCGCCAATATTAGTTATCCACGGAGTGAGAAGAACCTAATTATTGATATATGGATTACATGGTCTATTGAATGATATTTTTTTGATGTTCAGGCTGTAGAGGTTAACTGACCTATGTCTTTAGGAACTCCTGAGAAGACACAGACCCCCAAGTGCCTTCTACTCACTTCAGCTTCTGCTTTAGGAGACTTTTCTTAAAAAGCATGCTAACTGTCCTCAAGTTGAAGAAACAGGTGTCCTGTCTTCAAAGGAGTGTCTCAGCCTAGTACCAATTAATAGTTACCCTCGTATTCCACCTCCGAGACCTCCATCTTGAGCCTCAAATTAATGTGTAGATATTTAATCAACTGAAGTCGAGAACACTACTTACAGTAATGTTTCCAACATCTAACTGTGCACAAATTTAACAGGAGCCTATATATACTCTAAAGCCCTTGGAACGTTACAGGCTATCTTTCAGAACTGAGACAGGAGAAATTGGTAATAGGCAACACTGTGTTGTTGTTCCCTTTACTTTTTTTCCAGACTCGAATTTTCCTTTGCTCCTTTAAATCAGTGTGGTGTTGCCCTGCTTTCTGATGTGTCCCTACTGTTAGCCTGCTGTTTCCTAACCTCCGTTTAATGTAGACACCAGATAGAAACTGTAGGCTTCTGGTACTACCAGAGAAGAGCTATAAATTCAATGATAAGATTTAATTAATCTTTTATTATTATCATCTTTGAAGTTCAGGTAATAAATTGTGGGCTTGGCCAGAAGTGCTCCTTCTGATTCATTGTTGGAGGCCAGCACTTCATGTGTCATCAGAAGTGGACAGTTTTCTTTATTTCATGGGCATTTAACTCGAGAGAGGGAAAGGAACACAAACCTTAAATTTCTTGTTTCAGCTATTCTTTTCTAGGAGCCAAAGTCAACATTTGTATTCCCCTAGAGCCTTTCACTTCCACTGTGGAATGTTTAGAAACTGAAATCTCTTCTTTTTTGAAGACCAGCTCGTCTGTGCGAGCCCTGGGTTTGCTGAGCTAATAATGCTGTTTTTCTGGGTCTCTCCTTCTTTCCCTATCTGCGCTGCAATGCCTCCCTACCTTTGCCATGTAGCAAGCTGAGCAGTTGTTCAATCAGATGTACAACCCAGTAAGTCATTTCCAAAAGTTCCCGCTGTAACATATCAAAGCATGAGGATCCACTGAGCCCACGTGACAGTGTGCCACGCTGGGGAAGTGTCCAAAATGAAATCAGGCCCTTCCCATTTCCACTCTGTCAACAGAAATGATCTGCACGGAGCCAGTGCCATTTCTTTCAAAAATTTAAAAACCAAGAGACTAAGGAAATTTGGCCAGCTCTGATATTACTTTCTTCCTAACTTCAACTCTCAGACTACAAAACAAAACAAATCAGCCAAGGATGCAGGCGTCTAGAACTGAGATGCTTCAAGCACAGGCTTCCCTGAGCCACAGGGATGGCATTTGCAGAGCAGCCAGCGGCTCGCGTGTGCTGCATCTCTGAACTGCATGTTAAGCTGGCTTTAGCTTTAAAATCTGGGCTGTACTCATGGGGACTGGTATGTGCCCAACAATAATAAAAAGTCAGCAGCCCTAACACAGTCTGCTAGTAACACACTGTAGCAGTTCTGAATTTAGTTTAATGAAGTCTGAAAGGCAGGTAACCAGTTCAAAATTAATAAAATAGTTTGGATGTCACCACTAGTTCTTTATTCTAATGACATTCATACAAAACATGTGTTTCTCTAGTTTGTTTAAGAAGGAAGGAAGGAAGAAAAGGAAGGAAGGAAGGAAGGAAGGAAGGAAGGAAGGAAGGAAGGAAGGAAGG
>NC_022013.1:61648552-61652130 GCF_000317375.1 Microtus ochrogaster | reverse complement strand
AAAGGAAGGAAGGAAGGAAGGAAGGAAGGAAGGAAGGAAGGAAGGAAGGAAGGAAGGGAGAAGACTTTTTGTCTTGTCACCAGACTGACTTACTGGCAGGTGTATTGAATAGATGTGACTAGGGATGTGTCACTTGTGGAGTGTGACCAGCAATGCCCTCTAATTATCTTCAAGTTATCATTCCCCATCACAGATAAAAGAAATACCATGTGTCAAGGAAGCAATTCAGTCAACACAGTTTTATTTGTTAAGCATACTCCGCCTGCCTATAGGGTGATGGGCAAGATGCCAATATGTGTTTAGTAAATTCTACCTGGACCCTTATTTTTACCCAACAAATATATTTGCAGACACAATCCCCAATGCCCTGCTGGAACATCCCCCATATGGATTTTAGCAGAGTAGCAAAAACAAATGGACAAACTGCCCAAGTTTTCTTTCCCTTAACATTTGAATAGAAGTAGTGATAGGTTGATCAAGACAGTGGAGAGGTGAAGAAAGATGCTCCCATCAAAAAATCAGAATATCTAGAAGCTTGAAGAATCACCCTAATAAAAATGCATGTTTTCTTGTGAATGTTTCTAGAACAATTTTTTAATTTACAAGTTAGGGACAAGAAGAGAATGCAAATTGGCCATGCTTTGTGTGTCTGAAACATAGAAGGATTGCTGTGTTTTCTAGCTGGGATATGATCAGACAGGAGCTGGAGTTCACTAGTCCTTGTCAGAGTAGGTAGCATCAAAGACGAAATGACTT
This sequence comes from Microtus ochrogaster, assembly GCF_000317375.1. Lineage (NCBI taxonomy): Eukaryota > Metazoa > Chordata > Mammalia > Rodentia > Cricetidae > Microtus > Microtus ochrogaster. The sequence continues at coordinate 61,651,374 of NC_022013.1, read as the reverse complement.
AATAACATGGCATCCTCAACTTCCCCTTAACCTTCCACCCAGGGCCAGGCCCCTGCTATTCAAAAGAAACTTTGTGGGCTTTCTAGTGACTAATTCAAAGCCTTAGACTGGTGTTCTTTCCCAGATTAGTTAAACGACCCAAATGGTTTGGCATTCGGGGAATAGAGCCAGCTCTATTAACTCCCCTGTCTGCAGGTATTTTCAAGATCCAGTTCTTTTTTGGTCTGATAGAGATGCGGAATGATGGGTTTTCAACCCTTAATAGCTTGAAAAAAAAATGACTGAGTTTCTCCTAGTTTTAAAAATAATGTATTATATGTCCTTGGTATTGAAAGAGTAAAGAAGGATATTTTAGAAGGACAATGTAGGCAGGAGGAATGTGCATGTGTGTACATTTTCTTGCTAGGTATCTTTGTGTGGAGGAGGCTACTCTTTTTTATCGCTTCCTCTTCTTTCCCTGTCTTTTTCCCTCCCTCTTCCTACCTCCTTCCCTTCCTTCCCTTTATCTTCCTTTTTTTTCTTACATTATACTCTTTCTTTTCACCAAGTTGCACCAAAAATATTTTGTAGCAAAAATCCATGAGAGTCTAGGAGAGGTTCAGAAGAATTTATTTAGATGTATGATAGGGGTGAACACTCCCAGATGCAGGCTAGGTTAGACACCTCTGAGGGAAGACTACCACCAGCAAGCTGCCTGCTCCACTCCTACCATTCATGCAAGCTTGAGAGCAAGAAAATGAGAGACCTTTTCTCCTTAGTTGTCATGTAGCAGACAAGACCACACCCTAGAGCTTGCTGTTCCAAATGGATCAAAATCCCTTGACACTCCTCTTTTTGTCTAAATAAAAAGGTTCTAACCCTAATACCAAGATATATATATATATAAATAATTATATATTAAATTAATAAATATTATTCAGAAGAAAAAACGGCTAATAACATAACACAAAAATGCAGCTACAACCAACTAGAGCAACATCAAACAAGAAACACATACTAAATGTCCAGGTTATCGTCAATCAGCAAGTAAGAGGATAGTAACTGTGACCATCTAGTCTTCAACCCCTTTAACGATCTGGGAAGAAATATTATATTACCTGAGTAAGCAAGAAGTGCAAGCAAGTGACTTCCAAAAGATGTAAGAAATGACAAAAACAGTTGTTTGCCTGGACAATCACCCAAAGTCTTTCTGCAATATTGGGGCAACCAACTTTGGCTATGGGACTAGAATATCTGACAGACCATTTCTGAAGCAGGAAAATTTTGAAAGACTGTCCTACTTTGTCTTGGCAAGGTTCAGCAGTTGCTTTTCCTTGTGTCCTGTTTATCCAGATTAGACAGTGTACTTACTGTCAGAAGTCAGGGCAAGGTCAGTTCTTTGCCCAATAGGTCATTTTAGCCAAGAAGAAACCAAACTCCACATAGAGTGTCTTCAGTGTCCATCATTCTCTTGGGAGTAGATCAGTGCTGCCAGAAGCAGTTGTGTCTCATGTCAACAGAATTCTAAACTATTGAAACATTTAAATGCAATATTCTGTAGATCTTTGAATTGTTTGAAGAATACTCATCAGTGTGTAGTATGTCTTTGTTAATCTCAAGAACATAACTAACATAATTGTAAGAATGACAAACATGGGTGACTATTAACCTGTAATTTTCTAAAAAAGAAAACAAACTACCTTTTTTCATTTTACATACCAATCCCATTTCCCACTCCCTCCCTTCCTCCCATTCCCTGTACCTACCCCTCCACCCTACCCCATCCACTCCTCAGAGAGGGTAAGGCACATTAATTTGGGGGAAGCTCGTAACTCTCCGTACTATATATAGGAAGAGCAAGGTATCCATACAAAGGGAATAGGTTTTCGAAGGCCAGTACAAGCACCAGGGATAAATTCTGGTGCCACTACCAGTGGCCCCCACAGTCTGCCCCAGCCATACAACTGTCACTCACATTTAGAGGGACTAGTTTGGGCCCTATCTCTCTGGCTGGAGTTGGTGAGCTGTTATGAGCTCAGGTAAACTGTTTCAGTAGGTGTCCTTGTCATTATCTTGACCTCTTTGCTCATATTCTCATTCCTCCCACTCTTCAACTGGACTTTGGGAACTTAATCCAGTGCTCTGATGTGGGTCTCTGCCTCTGTTCCCATCAGTTGCTGGATGAAGGTTCTATGGTAATATTTAAGATATTCATCAGTCTGACTACATGGCAAGGACAGTTTGGGCACCCTCTCCACTATTGCTTAGGGTCTTAGCTGGGATCATCCTTGTGGGTTCTTGGGAATTTCTCTAGTATCACATTTCTTGCTATCCCCATAATGGCTCCCTCAATCAAAATATCTTTTTCCTTGCTCTCATCTCTGTCCTTCCTTCATCTCGACTATCTCATTCCTTCAAGTTCGCCTCCTCTTTCCCCTTCTCCCTTCATCTTCCTCTTGTGCCCTCCTTACTCCCCCTACCCCCATGCTTCCAAATTTGTTAGGTTATCTTGTCTATTTGCCCTTTCCAGGTGGATCAATGTAAGTTTTTCTTAAGATTCATCTTGTTACTTAGCTTCTCTAGGATCATGAACTATAGGCTCAATATTCTTTGCTTTACAGCTAGTATTCACTTATGCATGAGTACATACCATGTTCATCTTTCTTGATCTGAGTTACCTTACTCAGGATTTTTTTAATTCCATCCATTTGCATGTAAATTTCAAGATGTCATTTTTTGTTGTTTTTGGTTTTTTTTTTCCCACTGAGTAGTACTCTAATGTGTAAGTGTGCCACATTTTCTTTATCTATTCTTCAATTGAGGGACATCTAGATTGTTTCCAG
>NC_022013.1:61627208-61648137 GCF_000317375.1 Microtus ochrogaster | reverse complement strand
CTCTGTAGCTTTGGAGCCTGTCCTGGAACTCCCTTGGTAGACCAGGCTGGTCTCGAACTCACAGAGATCCGCCCGCCTCTGCCTCCCGAGTGCTGGGATTACAGGCGTGCGCCACCACCGCCCGGCTTTATTTGGAATTTTAATATCTAAGTTTTTGAGTTCTTTATATATTTTGGAGATAGCTCCTCTGTCTGTGGTTGGTGAATATCTTTTCCCATTCAGTAGGTTGCTTTTTTGTCTTATTGACTGAATCCTTTGTTTTACAGAAGCTTCTTAGTTTCAGAAAGTCCCATTTATTTATTGTTGCTCTTAATGTCTATGCTACTGGGGCTATAATTAGGAAGTAGTTTCCTGTACCCATATATTCAAATATACTTCCCACTTTTTCTTCTATCAGGTTTAATGTGGTCACATTTATATTGAGGTTTTTAACCCATTTGGACTTGAGCTTTGTGTGTGGGGATAGATATGTATCTATTGTCATTCTTCTGCATGTTGACATCCAGTTACATTGGTTGATGATGCTTTCTTTTTTCCATTGTATATTTTTAGCTTCTTTGTCAAAAATCAGGTGTTCATAGGTGTGTGGGTAAATATCCAGGTCTTGAATCAATTCCATTGGTCAACCTCTCTGTTTTTATTACAATTTCAAGCTGTTTTAATTACTGTAGCTCTATAATAGAGCTTGGTGTCAAGGATTGTGATGCCTCTGAAATTTTTTTTATTGTACAGTATTGTTTTGTATATCCTGGTTTTTGTTTTTCCATATGAAGGTGAGTATTGTTCTTTCAAGGTTTGTGAAGAATTGTGTTGGAATTTTAATGGGAATTGCATTGAATCTATAGATTGCTTTTGGTTGGATTGCCATTTTTACTATGTTAATCCTATTTACCAAGAGCATGGGAGATCTTTCTATTTTCTGGTATTTTCTTCAGTTTCTTTCTTCAAAGATTTAAAGTTCCTGTCAAATAGGTCTTTCACTTCTTTGGCTAGTGTTACCCCAAAATATTTTTTTGTTGTTTTGTTATTTTGTTTGTGGTTATTGTGAAGGATAATATTTATCTGATTTCTTTCTCAGTTTCTTTATCATTTGAATATAGGAGGGCTATGATTTTTTTAGTTGATCTTGTGTCCTGCCATATTACTGAAGGTATTTATCAGCTGTAGAAGTTCCCTAGTAGAGTTTTTGGGATCACTTATTTATAGTATTGTATCATCTGCAAATAACAAAAGTTTGACTTCTTCCTTTACAATTTGAATCCTCTTAATCTCCCTTTTTTGTCTTATTGCTCTAGTCAGAACATTAAGAACTATGTTGAATAGATATGAAGAGAGTGGACAGCCTTATCTTGTTCCTGATTTTAGTGGGATTGGTTTGAGTTTCTCTCTATTTAATTTGATGTTGGCTGTTGGCTTCCTGTATATTGTTTTTCATTATTTTTAGATATGTTCTTTGTATCTCTGATCTCTCTAAGACCTTTGTTATGAAGGCGTGTTGATTTTGTTGAATGCTTTTTGAGCATCTAATAAGACGATCATATGTTTTTTTCTTTCAGTTTATTTATATGGTGAATTTCATTGATAGATTTTCATATATTGAACCATCCCTGAATCTCTGGGTTGAAGCTGACTTGATCATGGTGGATAATTTTTTTGATATGTTCTGGGATTCAATTTGGCAGTATTTTATTGAGTATTTTTGCATCTATGTTTATGAGTGAGATTGGTCTGTAATTCTCTTTCTTGGTTGAATCTTTGTGTGGTTTTGAGTTTGGCAATGTTACTTCTTTTTATATTTTGTGGAACACTTTGAGGAGTATGAATTAGCTTCTTCTTTGAAGTTCTAGTATAATTCTGCACTGAAACCATCCGGTCCTGGGCTTTTTGGTTGGGGGGCTTTTGATGACAGCTTTTATTTCCTTGCAGGTTATAGTTCTATTTAAATTGTTCATCTGCTTTTGATTTAGTTTTGGTATGTGGTACCTATCCAGAAAATTGTCCATTTCTTTTACATTTTCCAATTTTGTGGAGTACAGATTTTTGTAGTATGACCTAATGATTCTCAATATTTCCTCAGTGTCTGTTGTTATGTCCCCCTTTTCATTTCTGAGTTTGTTAATTTGGATGTTCTCTCTCTGCTGTTTGATTAGTTTGGATAAGGGTTTGTCTATCTTGTTGATTTTCTCATAGAACCTGCTTTGTTTCATTGATTCTTTGTATTATTTTCTTTGTTTCTATTTTGTTGATTTCAGCCCTCAGTTATTTCCTGTCTTTTATTCCTCCTGGGTGAGTCTGCTTCTTTTTGTTCTAGAACTTTCCAGTTGTGCTGTTAAATCACTAGTGTGAGCTTTCTCTACTTTCCTTATGTGGGGATTTAGTAATATGACCTTTCCTCTTAGAACTGCTTTCATAGTGTCCTATAGGTTTGAGTAAGTTGTGCCTTCATTTTTGTTGAATTTTAGAAACTCTTTGATTTCTTTCTTTCTTTTGTCCTTGACCCATGGGTGGTTTAGTACAGCACTGTTTAATTTCCATGTGTTTGTGGGCTTTCTGAAGTTAGTGTTGCTGTTGAACCATGATGATCTGATAAGATACAGGTGGTTACTCCAATTTTTTGTAACCATTGAGGTTTGCTTTGTTACTGAGTATGTGAACAATTTTAGAGAAGGTTCTGTGAGGTGTTGAGAAGAAGGTCTATTCTTTTGTGTTTGGGTAGAATGTTCTGTAAATGTCTGTTAATTCTATTTGAGACATGATATCTGTTAGTTCTCTTATTTCTCTGTTAGGTTTCTGTCTGGTTGACCTGTCCATTGGGGAGAGTGGGGTGTTGAAGTCTTCTACTATTAGTGTGTGGGGTTTGATGTGCACTTTAAGCTTTAGTAATGTTTCTTTTATTAGATATTAGGACAGTGTCACCTACTTATTTCTTAGGTCCATTTGACTGGGAAATTTTTTCTTAATCCTTTGCTCTGAGGTAATGTCAGTCTTTGAGGTTTAGGTGTGTTTCTTGTATACAGCAGAAGGCTGGATCCTGCTTTTGTATCCATTCTCTTAGCCTGTGTCTTTTTATAGGTGCATTGATATTAAAAGATATTAATGACAAGTTATTTTTCAGTGGTAGTGTGTGTGTGTTTCTCTTCTTTGGGTTTTGTTGGTATGAGGCTATCTGTTGCCTATGTTTTTGTAGGTGCAGTTATCTTTCTTGAGTTGGGGTTTTCCTTCTAGTACTTTGTTTAGGGCTGTATTTGGGGATAGGTAGTGTTTAAATATGATTTGTCATGTAATATTTTGTTTTCTCCATTGATGTTGATGGAAACCTTTGTCTGGGCTTGCATTCATGGTCTCTTAGTGTCTGCAGCCCATCTGCCTAGGTTCTGGCTTTCATAGTTTCCATTGAGAAGTCAGGCGCAATTCTGATAGGTCTAATTTTATATGTTACTTGACCTTTTTACTTTGCAGCTCTTAATATTCTTTATTTATTTTATATGTTTTGTGTTTTGATTATTTTATGGCAAGGGAATTTTTTTTTGATCCAATTTATTTGGTGTTCTGTAAGCTTCTTGTACCTTCATAGGAATATACTTCTTTAGGTTAGGAAGAATTTCTTCTATGATTTTGTTGAATATATTTCCTGTGTTTTCGAGCTGAAGTTCTTGTTCTTCTTTTATTCCTCTTCTTTTCATGGTGTCCCAGATTTCCTGGATGTTTTGTATTAAGCTTTTTGTAGATTTAATGTTTTCTTTAACCAATGAATCAATTTCCTTTATAGTATCTTCAACCCCTGAGATTCTGTCTTCCATCTCTTATTTTTTGTTGGTTATGCTTGCCTCTGTTGTTCCCATTCATTTACCCAGATTTTCTATATCCAGAATTTTCTTGGTTTGTGTTTTTTTTTGTATTGCCTCTATTTTAGACTTGAAGTTTTGAACTGTTTGTTTCACCTGTTTGATTGCTTTTTCTTGGTTTTCTTGAGTTTTTTTGAGAAATTTATTAATTTCTTCCACTTTTTTTGCCTTTTCCTCCATTTCTTTTTGATCTATTTATTTTTTAAGATTTATTTTATTTAATATATGCTTGTCTGCACAACAGAAGAGGGCTTCAGATCTCATTTTGGATGGTTGTGAGCCACCGTGTGGTTGCTGGGAATTGAACTCAGTACCTTTTAAAGAGCAATCAGTGCTCTTAACCTCTGAGCCATCTCTCCAGCCCTTCCTCCATTTTTTTTAAGGAAACTTTTCATTTCCTCTTTAAAGGTCTCCATCATCTTCGTAAATTGCTTTTAAAATCGTTTTCTTCTGTTTCTTCTTATTGTTTGATCACTGGGTTCTAGGTTCTGGTTGCTTTTAGGGTTGTTGGATGAATTTGTACATTGGTACCTACCCATCTCTTCCTTCAGTTGATGCCAGCATTGTCTTTGCATCTTGGTTCAATCTTTGCAGTAACTGTCTGTATCTTGGGAACTGTTCTTGGTCTGCTCTGTACTGTCGCTGTCTGTGTCTCAGGGGGTTTGGTGCATCCTACCTGCAGGAAACTCACCTGCTGACTGGCTATAGAAGCCAAGGCAGGTCCTGGAGGGGGAAGGAGTTTTGCCCCAGTATGAAGGTTCTATAGAGTGGGGTGTCCTGCCGGGTGGCTGGGGACTCACCTCTTGGTCCTCTCTGTGTAGTAGTAGGCTGTGTTTCAGAGTTCCATTGAGGTTGTGGGAAGGGGGAATAGGCAAGTTTGGGGGCAGAGTGGGATTTGTAGCTTTTGGGGTCCAGTGATTGGGATGGGAGTTTTGGAGCAGCCTACCTGCAGGAGAAATTCTCCTGCTGGCTAGCTAGAGAAGCCGAGGCAAGTGGGGGAGGGGCCCAAGGTTTTGCCCTGGTATGGAGGGCTTAGAGAGTTCGATGTCCTGCTAGGTGGCTGGTCACTTACCTCTTGTAGTAGTAGCAGAGTGTGTTTCATAGTTCCAGTGAGGATGGGGGGTGTAGGTGAGTTTGAGGGCAGGGTGGGATTTGTAGCTTTCAGGGTCTGATGGTTGTGATGGGGCAATTAACCTGTAATTCTTAATAACCTATGTAGCTTAAAGACTAAAGCTTCACATCATAAAAATAAACAATCTTTAAACAGATGTGCAGCATTGGGACAATGGCTTCAAAATTGTAATGATATATATAATATCTTGATCAGAGGTAGAAATGTGTAGTACAATATGAGAAAAATATCCTTAATTTGTATCAATATACAAAATATTTTAAGTAGGAGTAGAAACATACATACAATATGACAAAAAACTTTACATTTGTGTACAAAAATATTGTAAACAGAAATACAAACACACAATATGACAAATATAATTTTCAATTTGTATCAATATAAAAATTATCTTTGACAGGAATACAAAATAATTTTAAATATGTATTAAGTATAGAATGTAAATTGTCTAAAACTAATAATTGCTAAAATAGTTTACAAGTAGATATACTAATCTACCATATTATACTATCCTATCTATTCCCCTTTCTTCTGCACCAGATGAGATTCCTGAGTCTACTATTATTTATTATTCTGCCCCCAACCCTATAATAACTTATAGCCAACCCTGAGAAAAACCAAAACCTATTCCTCCCATCTGTTGGGAGAGGAGGCGTCATTTTCTTAGAATTATTTCCAGCTGTCTTGGGGGCAATGCTATCTCTATGGGATCCTGTAAAAAACCAAAACAACATTTGGTGCCAGATGTACTGAGAATCCGCGAGAGTCTGAGAGAGGTTCCAAAGAATTTATTTAGATGTATGTTAGGGGTAAACACTCACCGACTCAGGACAGGTTAGACGCCTCTGCGGTTGTGCTGCCCAAGGGCAAAGAGCACCACAAGCAAGCTGCCCGCTCCACTCTTACTGTCCAGGCCAGCCAAGAGCTAGAGTGAGAGACCCTTCCCCCTCAGCTTATCAGCTGTCCTGCAGCAGACAAGGCCGCGTCCTAGAGCCTTGGATCAAAATCCCATGAAAATGTTTGTTCAGTTTTTATATCTCATTTTCTTACAATAAAACAGTAGAATTCCCTCATGTAATTAACTCCTTTTGCAGAACACCCTTAATGGCTATATACTTCTGGTGTCATTATTACACTGATTTTGATCACACATTTTCTCTGATTGTGCCAGTTGCACAAATAAAGCTGTGACAAGTCCCCCACCACCCACCTGTCTCTTCCATTGCCCCTTCCTCTCCTCCTCCACCTCCACCCTTCTTTCTCTTTCCTTCTCCCTCTCTTTTTTCCTATTTCATAGACTGAAACCCTCGACCAGTAGTTGTTACTCAGTTGTAATTCAGAGAGACTTCTTCCAGCACCCATTAAATGTGACCTTGTGACTTTCTGACCACACCCTGGCCCACACAGAGAGCTGTCATTTTACATAACTTCTAAAAATTCTCTAGGTCATTTTTTCCTTCTCTTTAATTTCTAATGTGTTTTGGGTTTAAATATATATTATTAGCTCGGTACTTTTTCTCTTGGAAATTAGTTCCTTTGGCCATTTAAGTTCTTGTCTGTAATCTGCGGGTTTGTTCTTGGTTCATGTGAGTTGTTTTCTATCCTATAAACAACTTCTTCTCATATTGTGACAATTTTATTTAATTTTTAATAAAGAGGGAATTGTTTTGGAGCTTTTGACCAGTGGAATTATTTTTTTAGAATATTCTCCTTTTCTTTAGTCTTTGAAGTTTTTTCTGATTTCACTCACATGTATTAAAATTTTTAATACTATTTTTATATCAATATACCTCTTATCATGTGTATTTTTATTAAATTGAGAGGTAAAATATGTTTTCTAAATTATAAGCTATTTTCACTGCTTGTCAAGTGTTCTCTGGCCTTGATACCACTGTTTTGTGTTGTATTCTCTGGGAGGGATGAATGTCTCAGTTTTAGCTGTGTCCCTTGTTGGGTGAGGACTTTAACTCTTGTGGCTGTGATATTTAAGCATCTAGTGGGGCATATTCTCAGTTGATTCTCCCTGTTTTTCTCCTGTCTTGTTCAGGAGTTTTTTGCTTTTTATTTTTAACCTTCCAGGTAAACTTCAAGGTTACTTTTGTCAACTAAAAAATCACAATTGCTGGTGATTTTAGAGTTATATTCATCCTATATGATAATCTATATTATACATTGATACATTTCTTATATCACTTCTTACCATTCATAAACATGGCCCAACTTTTTTTTTAGTGGTTCTCTACAGTGCAATTTTGACATGTTTCTATTATAGGCCTGGGTTATTTATTTTTGACGCTATCATGAAGCATATGCACATATATAATTTTTAAGCTGTTACAGAAACTGGTACATTTCTCCTTTTGTTTTCTAACCAGTTTTGATATCCAGGAAGTGTTTTCTCTTGTGTGTTTATTTTGAATATGGCCACCTTCACACTTCTGGTGAATTTATTATAGCCACTTTGAATATATAAGAACATTCATAAGCCAGGAATGGTGTCGCATGCCTTTAATCCTAGCACTTGGGAGGCAGAGGCAGGAGAATATATGTGAATTTGAGGGTTGCCTGGTCTACAAAGCAAATTCCAGGACAGCCAGAGCTATACAGAGAGACCCTGTCTGGAAAACAAACAAAAAACCCACCAACCAACCAACCAACAACAGAGCACATGCTACAGTTAGTACAGTGTCTGTATGTCCACACTCAGGGTGAATAAGAATTGGGCTTTGAAGTCTTTCTGTAAATAGGTTCTAGAATACAAATAAAACATTTACTAAACACTTACTTTTTTTTTAGTTGTTCCATTCTGATAAATAATGTGCTACTGTCATTTCATAGGAACTTAACCTTTTGCTTTTGAATCATTATTGGTCCTCCTAATAGTAATCTTTCCCCACCTAACTACCAGCCTCTGATCCTGGAGGAGTTTTGTCCTGTCATGGTAAATAAATGTAGGCTGAATAATTTTCTTCCCTCCGTTTTTAAGATATAGAGTTTATCATTGGCTTCCAGTGCTATCTTGGTTATAGCCCTAGGATCCAGAAGTCTTTCGTATATTTTAGAAGAATCTTTAGCTTTTCTGAACACGTTGAGTGCTTTGCTATGGGCACTGAGGCCACCTTGCTGCTGGCAGGGGTGCCCTTGAAACCCCTCTGATTTGCTCCCATGAGACCCCTGGCCAGTCAATATCCATTTGAAATCCTATATCTGGTAGATATACTTTGTGCAGGGCTCACGTTTTCTTTAACAGTTTACAAAACAAACAAAAATAACAACAAAACTCAGGCATTTTTTTTTCCATTCTACACAGAGCAAAGCATCTTCTTAATGTTTAGGAAGACATTCCTGTCTAGTACGTCCTTCGGTCCTGTGCATTCCCAGGAAGCACACTTGCTGACTGTGCATGTCGCCAAGGCTGTCGGTTAGCTGTAGTAATTCCTCTTTTTAAAAGTCTATTTCTGGAAACGATTTGATTCACTCTTAAACCAATATTTTGTGGCATGGTAGGAAACTACAATTATTTATAACTATTTACAATATAATTCAAGGAATATAGATAGTACATGCAAATACACACATGTACACAAACACATATCCAACAAATGATGCAGTCTTTCAATGTCCAAAGAACTCGAATAGCATTCCAAATGACACGGTTAAAAGTTACATGTTTTATTTTAGACTGTCTAGATAATACCTTAGTTCTCAATGTTTCTAATTTTCAGAAATTCTTGATTTAAGAGGAATTATATTAATAATTACATTTTTATTTGAAGGATCATAAAATATGCTAAGTATATTGTTTTTTATTTTTGTGCATCTTTGGAATATTTATATTTATTTATATATATCATATTTGTTTCATCTATGAAATAAAATTTTTGGTAGAGTTCTAATATGCTGATTATGAATACTCTGAATTTAGTCAATTTGAATTTTAGAAAGACTAACTTTCTTTAGAATGATAGAACACAAGATTCTAAGATATATTATTATTACTTTCAAAATATATTACTTAGGGTCAATAATTATATCTGGTATTCATTTTTATTTGAACCCAAATTTAAGTTTTATAATATGTTGTAGTTCTGTAAAACTTAATGAGTCTGTTTTGTTCATAACCTAGAATTATGTAAATATCTAAAATTATTAACACTCCGTCCTGCTATTATGCTATAAAGGAATGTTGAAGACACTGTCTGTGGACATTGAGACAGCAGGGTGCTGTAACTGAGAATCACATTTTCACAGTGCATAAATTTAGCAAATTACTGCTGCAGTCTAGAAGCAGCAGGGATGAAAAATCAACAGCTTCATTACCTAACAGTTGGCTTGTACTTTATGGATACAACTAATCATTGTTTTTGAGGGAAATCATTTTTTATTAAAAATTGTTAGGGCCCATTTCCAAGGGAGTGTTATATAATATTATAAGTGAATGTCCCCTGCCTTCTGTCACAGCAGGGTTCTGGACTGAAGTTAATGTTTTCCTTCTTAGACATCTGGAATTATGGATTAGTACTTCACTGAAACAGTGTCCAACCTTTATAAGATTAAGTAGAAATAAGCTCGAGGTGTGTGAATATGACCCTTGCCAGCTTTGGGGCTAACCACTCTTTTCCTTGATTGAGATACATCAGTCAACTACAATCCTGCCTGGTTCCCGACATAGCTCTGCTCACTTTCATTACAATAATTGCTAGGTATCATGGTGAGCGTCCCCTTGTGCTTTTTCCCGGCTTTCAGAGTCAGTTCACATCCAGATGCTGCGGCTGGCCCACATTAGTGAGGCTTCCACCCTTGTTTTTATTACAATTTATGGGGAATTTCTATATATTCGAAAGTACATGAGACATGGTGTTGAGAACCCCAAGCTTACAGGACTTGCATGTAAGACTGACATTCTGTCCTATGCTTTACCAATTTCTTGTTTTTCTACAGTACGCTTGAGAGTTCCCCCAACTTCCTCAAGAAACATTTTGAGACAGAACTTGATACCCAGATTTGCCTTTAATGACTGCAAAATTTAGTATCTATGTTACTAAATGAATGAATAGTTAGTAACTGGAGGAATGTCTTGTGTCGGCATTCTTGGCCATATTCATGATAAACACATTCTGAGACATCTGATACCGGTCTCTATTTTCAGGAATCCACTTCCTGATTACTTAAAGTAGAAAGAAAATGATGTGACATAGAGAGACATGGGCCAGTTCTCAGCTGGACAAGCTCTTGTTGGACCATTAGGTCCTTAGGAAGAAATAATTGCTGTCTGTTTTCACTGAAGTCTCAAATACAGAAGAATGATGCCATGGCAGTAGTTTCTTACAGTGGTGCTATATTTGAAATATAAATTACTTTGTGTTCAGCCTGCAGTATTGTGGATACATTAGGCTACATCCATTGTAGATGCAGCAACTTTTTGTCCTTTGAAAAAGCAACAGTCTACCTATCTCTCCATTTTTAGAGATTGTTCTTGCCTTAGGGCTTTGAAGGAAGCATTAGTTCTATAAACCTGGTTACCTCCCATAGCTTTTGGTGTGCAGTGTTGGCCCCATGGCAGTGGGTCAGCCCAGCACACTCATTCTCTCCCGACTAGAGACTTACACCTGCGCTGGAACAGTTGCAGTTCATGTTGCTCAGAGCTGCTTAACTCTGATAACTCTTTGGAAATTTATGCAGACATTTGTCCTTTGTACTTAGACTGGACTGGGGACTTACAGATCTCCTAGTCCTTAGGAACTGTCATTGCCATTACATGAACCCTAAGAAAGAGTTTCCTCATGGCCTTGTATGAGTCTTTCTTAAAGTTTCTATTGATGTGAGTCTTTTATAATGCCATCTTTCCATGTCTATCAAAAGGCCCCTCTAAGGATGCTTCTTTAGGATTGGCAGTAGTCTGGCAGAAATATTTTGCACTGAAATCGGTAGTCTTGCGTTGGAGATGAGCGAGATGGATTTTAAATATGGGTACCCATGAAGCTGTATAGTCATTTTTAAAAGGAAAGAGCATGTCCAGGTTTTATCTAACAGACTTGGGTCAGTTGTGAACTTACCAGTGGGCTTTAATGACATGACCTACTTTCAGCACTGCATGAATGATCAGTGGTACTTTCAAGATGCAGGGCAGCTTTTTGTTTTTGGATAGATTTCTGTTTGTCTATGCATTATTGAGTCCTTTATCCATACCCACTTATTTGATTGAAAAGAGTATAAACTTCTCTAATTTCACCCACTGTTAAAGACTGGCCTTGGGTTGTCTTCTTATGATCAAACAAAGGACATGGATGTCTACCAGAAACAGCCTGTACATTCTTCCTAAACCTGCCAGAGAGGCTTCCCTAGTATAAACTTCTCTAATTTCACCCACTGTTAAAGACGTGGATGCCTACCAGAAACAGCCTGTACATTCTTCCTAAACCTTCCAGAGAGGCTTCCCTAGTGAATGTGTTGATGAAAACTGAGTAAACCGATTAAACTAGCTATACAACAAGTCTTATGCTTGGGATTACTGCGAAATAATCATAATAGAACATGAATATTATCTTTTAGTTGTTTGTCATTTCACATTTGATTTGCCCTCTGACATATGAGGTAGGACAAATTGAGATTTAGAACTTTGCCAGGCAATGATGATGGCAGGTGGATCCCTATGGGTCTGGGGACAGCTTGATCTACAGACTGAGGTCCAGGATAGCCAGGGCTACACAGTGAAACAGTGAAATCCGAGAGAGAGAGAGAGAGAGAGAGAGAGAGGCACTAGAGAGGTGGCTCAGAAGTTAAAAGCACTGGCTACTTTTCCAGAAGTCATGAGTTCAATTCCCAGCAACATAGTGTCTCACAACCATCTCTCATGAGATCTGGTGCCCTCTCCTGGCCTGCAGGCATACATGCAGACAGAACATTGTATACATAATAAATAAATAAAATCTTTTAAAAATTCTTTTAAAAAATGAACTGAAGAACTGATGTTTCATGGCTACTAACCATTTATTTGTTCATCAAAATAATAATAACAATAATAATAATAGTAGTAGTAATAACCTCAATAATTAAAACAATATAGAATATCATGGATAAATGTTAACCTTTCGTCTATATCACACATAAGAGGTGGGAAAGGAATTTTTACTCTGAAATGTTTATTCATGTTTCTAACTACTCATTGCTTAGTTTATTAATTGTTTTTTAAGATCTTAATGGCATTGATTGGAGAATTTGACAGTGATATGAAAAGATTTTTAGTTGTCATAGAATACTGGTAAGTCAGTCTAACAATGGAAAGAGATGATTAAAATATATTTTAGCTATTTAAAACTGTTTTTCTGCCACAAAAGTATTGAAATTCACTTTGATCACAGATATCAGTAAGTATATAGTTAGTTCATTTTAAATTGAAATTATCTTCTCTAAATTATTAGAGTAGATTTTAAGCTATTTAAATATTAAGTACTTTGTATAAAATATAATTATTATAGGAACAAACTCCTAAAACCATATTAATTCATGTTTCTTTTTTACTAATAATTAAAAAGTACAATAATCTGTTACAAAGAGGCCCAGAGTGCACACCAAATAAGATGAAAATGCTTTTGAGGTCTGCTGGTGAAAGGGAATAACCAGTTCATAATACTATGTTGAATTGATGAATTTTTACAACTTCTTTATCATAGTTGATTTTATTTCTTAAGGAAATCTTAAAGAATATGAAAAATTATTTCCCCTTTATCCTCATGCTTAAATAATGTTACATGCAAAATATTATTTAAAATGATTTTGTCATGAGTAAGAAATTTATTTTATTTATACTAATTTGAGTTTTTTTTTTACTAAATCATTGCAAAGACTGTCGACCTTCTAACAGTAGTATTAGTATTAATTTTTCTAACCATGCATGATCCATTTAACTCCACAGTAGCTATAGCTTGCTTGCCTTGTTTTTTCCCTGAAATTAATACAAGACGTGCACAGAAGCACAGTGGACATGTGCTCCACCTAGCTGGAAAGCAGAACAGCTTATGTTTAATCACTTGTTGGTATTCTATGATTCCACACACGGATGTATGACTTCTCTGAACTTTCTATGTTGAACGTGCACCCTTGGTAAACTACTTGTTTTCTCCCTGCCTGCTCTTTGATGAAGCCAATTAGGAATAAAGGGAAACAAGGGGTAGGCAAACATTGCGGTGTTCCTTCATCTGTCTGGGAATATTTCAGCCAAAAGTTTATTTTGGGAAAAAATAAACTATAATGTACACACACACACATGCGCGCACGCACATACATGCACACACGCACACGCACAACCACACAGACTTTGGCTGCAAATTATTCTGCAGTGATGTTGCCTGTTCTTGACCGTGTCTGTTCTGGTGTGTACAGTGCTATCTACTCATGCATGTGTTTGCAGAGTCTTGTCTGTGTGCTTGTTCATCACCTAGTTCATTCATCTCCTCATGGTTTAGGTTAAACCTATTCAAGTAAATAAGAATTTATGGGTATGACTGTTAGCTGGAAAGCCCTTCCTTACTTCAAGAAGTCTTCATTCCAAACTGCTTCTCTTGGTATTTCTCATTAGGGTGACATGCTCAGTCAATCAGTCTCCTCGATGCTACCTGGTTACATAGGCCCTTCCCAGGCCTTAGAGAACAATTTACCACTCTGCCTTTCAATTCTCTTGGATTGAAAATGGAAACATTTAATATAAATGGCCTTGTGAGGAACTGTATTATCTCCATCCTTCTTACTGAATGAACAGAACAAAGACACAAGTCTCTTTCTTCACCTGTCCCACATATTTTGATGGAAAGGAAGTGTGAAAAGTACCAAAATTTAACATAACAAAACATCAGTAGTAGAAGACCCTCACCATGGGAAGTTATCATATACTTTAAAGCCCATATTATCTAAGGTAGCTGAAATACATCATTTTTGTTTCCCAGTTTGCCTTCTCACTGACAGAATACCCATAATTCTTGTTGGTTATTTTCTCTCCAAAGTTACTTTCTGGGCCATTGGTGACTACACTGTCTGTTGTTCTCAACCACTGTCTTAACTACCTTCTTTAAAAATGTAATGTTGAAGGCACATAATATTGAAGATGACTCCAGGATGAACCCTGAGTTTGCAGACCGACTGAAGCAGCTGGACAAGGAAGCCTCTTACTATCGCGATGAGTGCGGCAAGGCGCAAGCAGAGGTGGACAGGTTGCTGGAGATCCTCAAGGAGGTGGAGAACGAAAAGAATGACAAAGATAAGAAGATCGCGGAGCTTGAGAGGTGAGTTCTGTGTCCTTAGCTTTGTCAGGGGTGAGCAAGTGCTGCTAGCTTGGTATGCATTCTGAGTTGTGATGGATTTGAAATGTGAACTTTTACACCCATACCATAAAATAAAAGGAAGTTGTGTGTGAGGACTATAGGCGGACAGGCAAGGGATGCTGTTGTCTTCCTGTGGAATGTTACAGAGGCACGTGGTTTCTCTTCGGAGGGACTAAGGACCTCTTCAGGGTCTAGGAAAACAGTGTCTAGCTTTCTTGAGGGCCATCTCTGATCTGGTACTTGTGCCAGAAAATAAGCAAAAATTTGGGTTTTGGACTATCACCTTCGTTCTTTTCCATTAAAGATAACATTTGTGGTTTTGGTTTGTCACAAGTAGAAAGAATATGGAGAAATATAGTTGGAATTTCTTCTTTCAAAATAAGAGGAAGGGGGCCTCATGCTTTTTTTTTTTTGGATGTTTTTTGGCACACCACACAAATTATTCCTTGAAATTTATCTTTTAAGAGAATCTTAGAATATTTGGAAAAATAAATGGAATTAAATCTGCTTGAGTAGAGTCT
Organism: Microtus ochrogaster; assembly: GCF_000317375.1. NCBI lineage: Eukaryota > Metazoa > Chordata > Mammalia > Rodentia > Cricetidae > Microtus > Microtus ochrogaster. The sequence goes on along the minus strand of NC_022013.1, from coordinate 61,633,322 downwards.
AAAACAGGCTTCCAGTGTCTTTAGATTTTGAGATAAACCATACCTATATTATATTAATGTGTAGCCTGGTCACTAAAAATAAGCTTATTACTAATGCTTTTTCCTATACTTCTCTAAGAAAAGGACTTTCTGAACACTATTACGTAGCTCTGTATAACCTCCGAGGCCTTCTCATTGGTTCTGCGATAAGATGGAATTTGTTTTCCTAGATTCAGTCCATATGGAAGAGATCAGCCAATTTTGAATAACTGAGCGAATGTTGGCCAGCTTGGCCAGAGACACTTGGGGGGTACTACAGGGCTTCAAGACGTGTGCAGCATGGTTGCTGTGGCCTTACAAGAATGATAATGGGCTTTTGCTAAAGAAAGACCTGAATTCAGATTTTGCTTTTGCAATGTGCCAGCATTGTGGCCTTAAATCCCGTGAAAACTGAATTTCTACAATCAATTAAAGTGTATTCTGTTTTTCTTCCACCCAGTTTTCATATAAGGTGCCACACTAACCTCATTATGAAGAGCAAAATACCAAAACAAATGAATTCTCAGGATTAAGTGATGGTATTGAATGGTCAGATTATCCACTGTTGAATTTCAGCAATGTTTTCAGTATTATATTTGAGTATCCAATCTCCGAATTTATGAATGGTTCTTTTAATAATCTTAGCCTTTTTTGTTGATGCTGTAATTAGGTTTGATATGGTGTGACTAATTTTAGCACCTTGAGGCAGAGTTCTTTTTTAGTGAGGTAACTATGCAACCTTACATCTTCAAGGGCAGGCTGGCAAGATGGCTTAGTAGATAAAGGTGTCTCCCACTAAACCCAACTTGGATTTCTAGGACCCACTTAATCAAAAGAGGGAGCTCTGTCCTCTGATCTTCAAACACATGCTGTGGCACAGATATGTCTCTTCCCCCATTCACATGAACACATGCGTGCAAAAGAAAAATTGAAAGCATAATAAAAATTAAAAAGAAATCTTCAAGGGCTTTATTTTAATCTTAAGGTGTGGGAATGTTCTGCCAGTCTCCTGGTTCTTAAAAACCTTGGAGCACGGTTACTTTTAGATATATCTATCCAGGTGGCTATTTGGAATTATATTTCAGAATCAGTCTTTCTGAAGAAGATGACGCTAGTATGAGATCACAAAGAGCTTAGGACCATGTTTTCTTGTTACAAGCTAGACATTGAAAAGTTTGGTCATTGATCCTGTGCTCAGAGATGAGCAGCCATAGTGTAGATTCCTGAACTTCTAGTCTACTTCTGTGAGAAGCAGCACTCAATGGATGATGCCCTAGACACCACCAGCAATTATAATCATAGCCAGAAAGTATATATATTTTATGACCATTGTGTGCCAGATACTCCGCTGAGTACGTAACCTGGAGTTTGTATTTGACTTAATCTTACTCACAGAAACTATCATGGTCCCCATTTTATATATGAGGAAGCATGAATTATACAAATCCAGTAACTTCCCAAAGATGATAGTGCTCAGAAGAATTAAGATCGGAATTAAAGCCTAGCCACCGAGAACAATGCCTTAACTCGTTAGGTAGCACCAAAGTCATATGGGAAGCCAGAGGGTCCTCCCTGAGCAGGCCTTGCAGCCACCAGAGCCCTGCCTTTTGTCATTGGTCTCCACAAGAGGAAACTGATGCTCTGCACATCCAGAAGGCATTTTTCTGCATTAAAGCAGTTCCTGAGACCTGTTACTGAAAATCAGGGTCAGCTCCTATAAATATCGACATATAAATGGCTTAATTATCTAGTTGGACAAACAGGTCTTAGTTGGGCTGTGTAGCCATTAAATCTTCACAAATATTCACAGTTTGATTTCTTCAATATGGAAGGCATTAAAGCCGCAGTGATTTTACAGGCATTTATCTTTATGTACTTTCTGCACGTTTTCTTTATCTCTGCATTTGCCTCTCCTTAAAGCTGATGCCTCCCAGGCACTGTAATTCATAAAACATGTGTTAGGGCTTGACTGTCCCATGTTTCTGCCTGCCTGCATCTTGGGTCCAGCAGCAGAACACAGTCTGGGAAATGTCTGAGCCCTAGCCTAGTCCGGGCCCCTAAGGAGATGGAGTTGGAGATCCAGAGGGAACTGTCCTGGGAAAAAGCGGGTTCATCCTTAGCCTCTTTCTGAAGCATTGTCTGCTGGGTTGCATGTGTATTCATCCCACCAGAGCGTCTTCCTCGACTTTGTCAGGCAGCTCTCTTCACATTGGTATCCCTGTCTGCTGGCGGAAACTACAAGATTCGTACCTCATAATGTTGAGAACTAAATTTCTTAGTATCATGACATATATCTCCATTTCGGAGTCATGGAGAGTGCTTGCAATTAAGTTTGTGAGTTTGAAAACCAAAATATTGAACTTGAAATGAATTTGTGGTCTCTGACTTGTAACATGACCTACCGGAGCAAAGAGCCCTCTTTCTGAAGCAGCTCATGTTCTAAAGTGTCCCAGAACTTCCGTCACATGCAACACAACAGTCGAGGTTAAGAATGACTCTGATGCCCTGGCACGGGCCAGCTTCTCTCCCAGAGGGTGGGTTTTTTTTTTCCTTTTCTTGTTCTGTTCATCCTCTCATTTTCAAAAGTTTCCCCACCATGGCTATATTCTGCATAGCATACAGCTGGCGTTTCTGGTGAACTTACCCCTTCAGTTCCACAGGAATGCGGCTTCTCCTCAGCCGTTATAGATTCAGTCTTTAAGGTCCATGCTATGTCTCTGTTGATGGGCACCTCCCGTGATGAACTCCAGGATAATCATGTTCCAGCTGGAAGCTTCTGTCTCAACTGTAGGATGCTCTGGAGGAGGCTGGCCACAGGGACTACCTGGAGCACACCTGAAAGTTGGTCAAAATCAGGCCGATGTCTTTGCTCTGTTGTGATGTCAACTGTCATGTAGAATACACAGCTGAGCAGAGGACCCAACGTTGGAGGCGGCGAAACACATTGTTCCTCTGTGTTAGCGCTCCTCACAGTCTCAAGGCTTTATTGAAATTCGTAGTTAATCCGTGGTGGCTCGCGAAGGAGAGAAGTTAATCGAGTCTGTCAAGCAAGGCCTTCTGCTGCTGGCCTTGTATCCCACCCATGGGAAGGAATAGGTTGGGTGACCATAGCACAATTATCTTAAATCTGCTAGGGATTTTCCTAGTGTTTGTTCAGAGCTCAAACTGAGTCCTCAGCCACATCCCTCTAGATGATGGAGGGGCACCAGGGTCCCTGGAGGCTCCACTCATAAGACATAACATCAGAACGGAAGACAAGGTACCGCTGAATTATCTGGACTGAGGGCTAATGCCATCAGACATTTGGACATTGAGAGATGGTTTTTGGTGCCTAGCAGACCCTTATCTAATGTTGAGAAAGAAACTTATTTTCTCTTCTGATTTTTTCAATAATGTGCTGACACACATTAGTCCTTGATGCCTTTCAGGACTCCTTTTGAAATGTAAGCGTAAACATTGTTCTAGATTCCAGAGTACGGTAACGAATTCTAAAGGCCTCACAGTAAGGGGGCGATCTGGTAGGTCTACTTATTTGATACTCACGTTTTTTTTTTTTTTCCCCTTTTTGAGTAATTTTGTTTTTCATTGCAATTGAAGAAATGTTTTTAAATTATTTGGGGGATTTGTTTCTCTTTATGTGTATTGATCTTTTGCTTGCTTGGGTGTGTATGTACCACATGCACACCTGGTACCCAAGGAGACCAGAAGAGGCATCAGATCTCCTGGAATTGGGGTCACAGATGGTTGTGAGCCACCATGTAGGCACTGGGAACTGAGTCCACCACAGAGCCATCTCTCCAGCCTAAGAAATTTCTTTAAAACAAGTAGCAAGTGGCTAAACACCACATAGTGACCCTTTGAAAGGGTCCCTTGGAGAAGGCTGCTGCATCTTAAATATGTGCTAGCTGTTCTGGCTAAGGATTTTCTACCCTTTGGCCAAGGTCCTCAGCGTAATTGCCTAGGATTCCGAAGGATTAGGAACGGCAGGTGCCCTTTGGTGCCGTGGTCCCCGCGCTGACCTGACTTGGATAAGTGGTCCATATGTGATCCTGAAACACCTGCCCCGAGGGTCTGGCCTGCGAAGCTTATTAAAGCTGCATTCTCACCACCATATGTGACCTTTAAAGTTTTCTCTGAGTTTTAACATTGTAGTTTGCGGCAGGCTTTCTCGGGCCGCCAACCCCCAAACCATAGCACAGAGACTTATTACTAATTATGAGGGCTCAGCCTTATCTTATGCTTGTCCCACCAGCTCTTATAACTTAATTTAACCTGGTCCTTTTCGTCTGCACTTTGCCTCAGGGCTTTTGACCTTTCTTGCATTCTGTATGCCCTACTTCCCTGCTTCCTACACGGCTGCTGGCTGGTGGCTGGCTGGTTGGCCTCTGGTGTCTCCTTCCTTTCTCCTTTTTCCTCTCCTCTCCTGAGCGAGGTTCCACCTCCCACAAACTCATTCTGCCTGCCTGGCCTATCCCTCTACTGTCTAGCTACTGGCCATTCAGAATGTTATTAGACCAATCAAGTGCCTTGGGCAGGCAGTGTAAACAAATGTAACACAGCTTTACATAGGTAAACCAATGCTGCATCCATGAATGCAACACATTTTTACATAGTTAAAGTAACATTCCGCAAGAGTAGTCAACATTGTTTTTGTTTGAAATGTTCTAGGTTAGACTTTATCCTAAGCATTTATTTTTTCCTTCTTATGTGGTGTCCTTATGACTGTATCACAACACAAATTGGCAGGGCTCCCGTGGGCAGCCAGCTGGCAGGTGTTGCTTTTGTGTGTCCACTTTGTTTTTCAAAGGGCATTTTATAGGCTAACAAAACAAACAACTACTACATGCTTCTCTCTTAACTTGGAAGATGATCACAGCTTTCCCTGTTAATCTTTCCTTCCCACTAGAGATGCTGTTCTGACTGGTTAGAGGGGCACGTTGGAAGTCCCATACAAACAAGTTAACAAGCATCTGGATAGTCTCAGTGGCAAAGTCAGATCTTGTTTTCTTACCGGGAAGGAATTGAGGCAGATGGGAAGGAGGTGCCCTATCAGCAGCCTTCCTCACAGGGCCTTTTCTCACTGCTGGACACAGCATCCTGGAAGCATTTACTGAGAATCTTTGAGCCAAAATCCAAATTGCCCAGCTCCTTTGGGATTTAGGAGTGAAAGAAAATGTCTCCAAGGATACAGCCATCCAACCTGCTATTCAGATAAATTTTGTGTGACATCACAGCTTACTGCTAGACCTTAGTGATTTCAGGATCTTTTTTTTTTTTATTTTTTATAGCAAATAACGAAAACTTATGGGCCCACACAAGAAGGTAGGAAGGTAGACTTTCTCTGTCAATAGTCCTTAAAAAAAATAAAATAAAACGTGGCCACTGTATTGAGACAGGAATGGCCCTCTGGTTCCCGCGCGTGCTGGTGTGACTATGTGTGTGAGAGCAGATATCGTTTTCTATGCATGCTATACAACAGCACAGCCTATGGTGTGAGCCCAGGGCTTTGGAGGGGGGGCGTATATCAGATAAAACTTGCTTTATTATCCTTCACTTGGTTATAAAACCTGCTAATGTACCATCTGTTGGCTGGATGTTTAAATCTAATGCTTCTCCTTCCTTTTATTCTCTTTTGCCACCCTTTTCTTTCTGCTTGTCTCCAAACCGCTGCTCTCACCCTCGCTCGCTCCAATCAGCTTGACGCTCAGGTCAGTACTCTGTTTTCCTCTCCCCGCCTCCCTCCCGAGCTGGGCTCGCTGCTTGCTTTTGTTTAGTAAGCGAGATCGTTGGACCTTTTCACCAAACTAGGCTGCATGAGGACACGGTGTGGATCTGGGGAGATAAACAATACAAGATGCTAAGTGCAGCTCGGAGTGAGGGGGCTCCTCCCTGCACGGGTGACGTCATGGCTGAGTGGACTAGCTCAGACCAAGCCAACTGGACCCCATGCCCAATAAATCACTGTGTTTGCAAAGGTCTATAGGACTCCCTTAACGTCACTTTTTTTTTTTTGTTTTTGTTTTTGTTTTGTTTTTTTGGTTTTTCGAGACAGGGTTTCTCTGTGGTTTTGGAGCCTGTCCTGGAACTAGCTCTGTA
>NC_022013.1:61604108-61627108 GCF_000317375.1 Microtus ochrogaster | reverse complement strand
TGTCTCCAAACCGCTGCTCTCACCCTCGCTCGCTCCAATCAGCTTGACGCTCAGGTCAGTACTCTGTTTTCCTCTCCCCGCCTCCCTCCCGAGCTTGGCTCGCTGCTTGCGTTTGTTTAGTAAGCGAGATCTGCATGAGGACACGGTGTGGATCTGGGGAGGTAAACAATACAAGATGCTAAGTGCGGCTGGGAGTGAGAGGGCTCCTCCCTGCAGGGTGACGTCATGGCTGAGTGGACCAGCTCAGACCAAGCCAACTGGACCCCATGCCCAATAAATCACTGTGTTTGCGAAGGTCTATAGGACTCCCTTAACGTCACTTTTGAAAACTATTGGTGTGTTCGTTACATAGTGTACATACATGCTGCTTCTTGTCATTGTTTCAGTTTTGACTTATTAGTTTCATTTTTCTCAGCTGGGCATTATGCTTTAATCACCCAAGGCAAAGGACTTAGAAGCAAGTATAAAAGTGGATTTATTTTTGACTGTGCACCCAGAGATGAATAAGGAAAGTAGACATTCTGTTTGAAAAATCTATCCCAGCTTTGGATTCTTCTACTGTCAATGATTTTCCCTTTCTCAAGTCGAGAAATTTTTTTTTTGTCTCGTAATCCATGATAATTTAATGCAATTAGTAGTGAAATATTTAATCTGGCAGTGACTTCTTTATCATTCAAACTATGATTTTGATAAAGGTTGCTTATTGTGCGGTTTGGGGCTGTTTAGACTTCAAAAACATAAAACAAAACCAAATAAAAAGGGCGGCCCCAAGTTTGTGGTTGGTATAGTTACTCTTTTGAGAGACAAGCTTTATCTAGTTTTCCTCTTTATGGAGGCTCTCCAGTCTATCTGTTCTGTGCCCTAAACCACCAGCCTTTACATCAGCAGCTGATAGTTTCAAAAGGAGGCCTCCTGCTCACATCCAGGTCCAGTCTCAGCATTAGCTCCCAGCCCTGGTGGCTCTCAGGGCTGAATAGTCTGTGGTTCTCAGGTACCACACAAGAACTGCCTGAACTTCCTCAGACCGCAAGAAGCTCTGGTCTTAAAAGCTTTGCTTCGGGGCTCTGCTCAGAGTCCATAGCTCAGCCCTACGACAGGCGATCTCCAGAGAGTCAGTGGTTCCTCTTAGATCCCACATTGGGGCAGATGGGTGAACCTATTTGCAGAATCACACACTTCACAATGGGAGGTAGGCAGGAGGCTCAGCCACTAGCATCCAAGCCTCCCCTCCCCACCCACCCTCCTGGGCTTGGACTCAGTTACCTTTTCTCCTTGCCTACCTTTTTATTTTCTTACGTTTTCTTTCTCCCTTTTGCTACCCTTGATCTACACCCTTAGATATTAAGCCTTTGCAACAGGGCCTCCTTTGCTGACATACCTCACTCCCTTTGCCTGGGCCTTCCATTTTTTACCCTCATTTTGTATCAGTAACTGCAACAATATACTTGGTTTTTCTCTCATTCATGGTGTATGAACATGGACTGTTATCTGCAGTATGGTACAAGGCTACCATGGACAGGAATTTGCAGTCATTAGCAAGTTTCTAGGTAAAGGGCAGCGTGCGCAGATTTCCTTGATAAAAATATAACTGCCAAATTTAATAGATAAACTGTACAGTCTCAATTGAGGTCCAGATCATTCCAATACCATTTAACCTATCTCTTCATTGAATCTGAAGGAGAAAATGGGCCATCGTTGTGATGTTTACTTTTTAGTATAGGAAGAATTGGACAGCCCTGACTTATGGAGAGGAAGAATTCTGTGAGGCCGTGGATGTCTTTCTTAAGCTGTGGCAACCTTTCAGAATGAGCTATGCCCTTCCTGCTACTACTTCCAATTTACCAGTCAAAATGAGATGAAATGGAACAATAGAATTGATTGCGGGATCTTTGGGCCATATGCCGTGTTTGTATGACTTACTCTTGAAGTGTGTGTGCGTGTGTGTGTGTGTGTATGCTTGTGTGATGTGTGCATGCACACATACACATATGTGGATGTATATATACACCGTTGGATTTTATACATATCAAGTCTGACCTCTCCGAGCTTAGGAGTTTGTGGTCTGCCATCTGTGTTTCTACCTCTCACGTCTGAAATGTTAATAACATTTGGACATTTCTACGTGCTCCGAACTCCACGAGAGAGCCTCCGCTGCAGAAGCCTTCATAGATTACCTCATTTCCTTTCTAAGCTCTTGCGCTTAAGCCCGGGTGGACAGGTTAGATTTGGGTTTGGTGAAGTGCGCATGTCATAGTCCAACCCTGTTTGGGTCTTCACTGCAGTGGACACATGTTCTGTGCAGACTCGCTTTGCACACAAGGCAGTGGGAACAGGAGAGACTTAGCAGGATCCTTGTATTGTACTCGGGGGCAGGTTTTTGTAAGATTTGCTCATTTCTAGCCTGTGACTTATGACAGATCAGGTTATTGTGATAAATGCATGCAGGAGTTGACTAAAAAAGAAACAATCCTTTGGGATGCAGTTCAAGCTCCTGCCAAAGTATCAACCAAATAAAGCCAGAAAGTTCTCCCAGCTTCCCCCTTCCTTTGGATCCTTTCTTAAATATTTGCCTGTTTGGGCTTTAGTGTCCCCTCGCAGAGAGGAAGGAGTTGCTTTTGGAACAAATCTTATCGGATCTGCCGTGCATATGGGCATCATGTGTTCTACGAATGTGCTGTGGGTGACAGACGTCACGCATCTCCTTGTGAATGGCTTGAACTGATGGCTGGTGTCTGGCGGCAGGCGTAAGTCATTGCTGCAGTGTTATTTCAAACCTTTCTACCCAAATAAATTATTTGTGACATTTTTCCCAATTGAGCACCGTGCTCTCGCAATCCCTTGTTCTTCTATCAAAAGATGAAGTCACCATTCCCAGACCTCAGAGACCTGCTGCTTAAGACATAAAATGAAAACCACCTAGCTATCCTTTTACTGTTCCACAATTTGCTAGAGTCAATTCTTTGTTTCATTGTCTCCTTAAAATCACAGGGAGCATCTACGGTGTGCTGGTCCCAGTTGTATGTAGAAAATAGCTGACAAAAGTGGCCTACCATTGAAGACTAATATTCTTCTTCTTAACGCTTATGGTGCAGGTTGATAGTTATTGTAGTAATAATAATAACAGAAACAGAAAAAAGAGGAATGGTACCTATAGATAATAGTCACCATGTGCCGGTGCTGAAATGATAACGTTTGACTTAGTAGCCTCTTTTTATTACCACTTTTTTTTTCTTTATTGTGTTGTGTTTTTTATTAGGTCACCCCAAAATAATAGTGCCAAAAGTCATTAGAAGCATAGACATTTAGAGGCTGAAACTCATGGAAAACAGAAAGATCCACATAATATTCCTGCTTGTGGTTTCACTTCCTTTAGACCCAAATTTTTTATTTATTTATTTATTAAAGATTTATTACCACTTTTAAGATTGGGACTGTGATCTCTTCCATGTCAGAAAAGAAGAAACTGGCGTTCATAAAAGCTGAGTACTTACCAGTGTTAACATAGCCAGTGAGTAAGTGTTGATTTTCTTTCCCAGCAGATATTTTTTCTGACTTCCACGACTCCAGCCAAAGTTACCGTTGGCATAGTTCTAAGAAGTCCCTCAGTTAGGAAAGCTGGACAGTTCTGTCCCATGTGCTGTTTTCCCAAGCATCGTGTGTAGAGAGTGTGTGCCAGGGCCCTTGGGAGAATGGACCTGTCTACTGTGCAGCTGGTCTCTGCCTTTGTGTGGAGCTTGGGGGGTCATCTTGGCCCTACCACCTCTGGCCCAGCATGGATGCTGCTCTTCCAGTTCCTAGCCATGTGGTACTTCTTCCAGTGGCTTTCACCTGATCTTCAAGCATCTTTTCAAGGACCACAGTGTTTTTCCCCAGGCCAGAGATGTTCTTGAATGCGTGCTCTTGAAGGAAAGACCTTCTATTAGCTTTCTCTCCCTTTTCTTGGTCGCTTCCCTCATCCTCATGAGTCCTCAGTTGGCTGTGGTAGACACTAGACTGGAAACCAAAAGGAAAGAAATATTTTTCAATCAAGCCAGGCATTTGAAAATTCAAGAAAAACAAACCACAGACAAAATGGTGGCAGGGGGAATCTCTGTCCAAGCTACTTCTTTCCTCCCCTCACTTCCTTTGTTTCTCCCTCCCTCCCTCCCTTCCTCTCTTCCTTCCTCCCTCCCCTCTTCCTTCTGCTCTTCCCTTTTTGATTTCTCATGAACTATTCTTGGGAGTTCTTTTATAATGGAATATAGCAACAAAACACGCTTGACCTCTCTGCTCACTGGTTCAAAGGCCAGCACATCCTATAAGGAAGGATTTTGGTCCCCAAGAAAAACAACTTATTCCAATGTTAATAACTGGAAAAACTGGTTTCTGGGTGTCTGTTAGCCCCCTTTCCCTTTCCGTTGAGGCTAGAGGGGTTATCCACAGGTCAGAAAATAATTTCCCTCTTCAAAGCTGCCTCATATCAATGCTGATGTCTCTAGCGAAGTGTCAGAAAGTGTTATGCCCAAGCAAAGCTGGTGGAAAGCCAGAAATCCCAAGTTTTCCTTGGGTGCACATATTTTACTGGGGATGGAAAAAGTTGTTTTCCCTGATTTACAGCTCCTACAGACATAAAGTAGGGTCTATATTTAGAAATGATTTTGAACCTTTGAGGTGTAGCCAGGGGTGGGTGCTTGTACCTACCCAGCCTGGCCACAGTGGGACTTGCTATGGTGAATGTTCGTTGAGCTGGCTCTGATTTATGGAACCAGGACTTTATGCTTCATGGTGTTTTTATGTTTTAGTTTTTGCCGGAGCTGCTATTCCAGCATTCTTTCTGTACTTGAAACACAGTGAAGACGGAGGGAACACAACTGACATAGTAGTTGAGATCTTTTGCTGTTCCTTTTGTTTCAGAGAGGAAGGGATGCCATTTCCTAAGCTGTAGGTCTGTTAGAACTGCAGCAAGGGGGAGAGTTCATTCCAGGAAGCCCTCCCCAGGTCCAGTCCACATTGAGAGATACCAAATTAGCAGAGCTCTTCCCTATTTTCTACCCAAAATTGTTCCCCCATTCTCTCCCTCCTCCCTCTGAGCCTTTGCTTGGTGCCACCATATGGACGAATATCAGCAAATAGTAAATCTCTCAAGATACATTAGCCTCTCCTATAAATGTTGAGATGGGGAAGGAATTTTAAAAATTGGTTTCTTGGTATTATTATAAATCACTTTCTACAAAAAATAATATCATATTTCCTTTATACAGCCTCCCTTATGAAATGTGAATTCTATCACTTCATTACCCACAATGCTGGCTCAAGTTGTAGGGAAACCTGACGACCTAGGGGCTGGATGTTTCTTCCGTGTTCAGTGAGGGTTGGAATTTCCATCCTGTGTCCCGTCAGAGCCTCTGTGAAGCCACTGGGGTTGTGAGCCAGTTTGAAAGTGAGAGGATGTTGCGTGTCTGCCTCCGAACAAAAACTTCGTCATTTTTACATTGAACAAAGGTTTGGGAAGTTCCCTTTGCGGGAGATTGCGATGGTTTTACTATCTCCTAACGTCCCATAGATGAAACAGACTGTAATTTAAATTAAGTAAACCTGATAGGGAGGATGGGAAACCAGCGCCCAGTGGGATTTTCATTGGGGGCGACTGTTGGTTGTTACTGGAGATAAGAAACAGCAATTTTTTTCTGTACTTCCCAACCCCTGGAAATGCTGTGTATTTTGGAAAATTGTTTTCATGGTAAAACTTGAATTTCAGAGACTATAGAGAGGTCTTAGAAATGGAAGTGGGTTTCTCTTGTAGTCTACAACTGGTCTTTTCAGCCCAAGAATGACAAGGCCTATGCTTCAGTGTTAGTTTCCTAGATTTTGAGGGCTCGCAACCTGGGTAGCATAAACATTGCTTCTGTTGGCACATAAAGAGCTGTACACACCACTGCTTATTTTTTGAGATAGTTCTTCTCAGGGAAAGGGGGCCAGTGTGATTGCCACAGTGCTTAGAAGTAATGTATAAGGCTCCAGTCTTTAGTTGTAAAGACAAAATAGCAAATACTTTGATGTGGGGTGGGGCAGAATTTCATGTAGAGAACTACTTTACAAATCTGCACTTCGGGTCTTGGAAAAACCCTGTTGGAAGACCCTGACAAGGCGAGTACCACCTTGTTTAGATGGGATCATTCCTAATGGGATGGGCTCTCCTGGCCTTTGGCATTGGTCACTGGGATATTTTTGTGGTTGGACTGGGACACGTGAACTGAAGTGGAAGAGAGCGGTTTTAAATTTAACATCAGAGCCCCTGCTATTTAATCATTTGTCAGTTTGATGGTTCCAAGGACAGCATGCTGCGTTGCTCACAGATAATTACCGTGGAGGGAATGAGCTGGCTATAGTAATTGCTAGCTGGAGAATCTCCTGATAACCTGCAATGAAGGGGCCTTGGTGAGAAACACTCACTGGGTAATTGGCAGATAGGTACCCTATCACTCTGCTAAGTGTGGGTACTCTTGCACCTTCTAAGCATGCTAAGTAGGGACTCTTTAGGGAATCCTGACTAGATAAAGAATCACGGCACTTGGGTTTCATGTCTGTCTATCCTAGGCCAGGCATTATATTACTATTTCATTCCAAGGTTTTTCATGTTATTATTTATTTTTAGAATAATAAATGTAAGAAAAGAGATAGACTACATTCTAAATGTAGTGTCATCATTGATTTAGTATATGTGACAGCACATATCATGCCCAAGTCTCTTTATGTGTAAAGACAGAGACATCTATGTCATGGCTCATCCCTCACAGGCTTGGGGTCATGATTCTCACTGAAAATGGAATACAGTCCAGGCTCAGAGAGACCTGTAAATGAAAGCAATGTTAGTTGTTACGGTTTGGCCGTGATAAAGATTTTCATGCCAAGAGTAACAGGTGAGAGCAGGAAGTCCAAGAGGGAAGAGAGGACCCCGTCCAGATAGCTGTCATTTCTTCTCCAATCAGAAAACCAAGTAGCGGCAATAAAGTCTCCAAGCTCTTCAGTAGGCCACCGAAAGGTTGACCTTTTAACAGAAACATTGGAAACATTATCTGGCAAATGCCAAGAAAGATATGAAATTCATCCTATGCATGGAGATGACTCTCTTATATGTATACATGAAAAATTCATTCAGTATTTGTCTTCTATTAGGACACATTTTAAGTTTTTCTGGAACCACTTAGATGACTAAGCCATTGCCTTTCTGTGTTCATGAAGGAAAAGTTCTGATTTTTTTTTTTTTTAAAGAGTCTCAATCCCATATTCAGGGTATTCCTCCATCTGTGTGTGTCCTCTGACTCTGCTATAAACATCTATCAGATAGCAAGTGAATCTCAGCTCTGATGCAGACACTGTCCTGTAACTAAGACCGCCCATAGAAAAAGAATCCTAAGACGTAGAAGCAGAGTGATAGTATTTTATACAATATACATTTATTATGATTGTATCTAACAGATAGTCATTATATATAACACTTATGCAAGTGATAGAATGCTCACTGATATGAACCTTGGCATTGTCCGCTTCATAAATATATCTGAGATCTTCCCTTTCTGAACACAAAATATTTTTTTTTCCTTTTGCATACTATTTCATGTGCCAGACGTCTCCCAAAAGCCTTTTAGGTAAACCCGATCCTTTCTTTTCCTGTATAGTTGGAACTGTAACTATGAAAAGGTGCTGTCTGCTGTGCTATGAATGGATGGATCTGTAGGTTAAGTTCCTGGATGTGAAGTTGCTGGGATACTACACTACCAGTCTTTCTGGCCGTTGCTGATTGCTCTCTACAGAAACTAATTCCTTGACGTCCCCTTGGCATTTGTCTGTCAAATGACTGAGAGTGTTTGTCTCCAACTCTTCTGTGTTGTCACCAGGGCAAGTAAAAATGGCATTTTAGTTTAATGCTGACTTCTTTAGGTCTAATTACAAGTGCAAGTGGATAGATATCCTTGAGTATATTTATACTTCCCCCATAGATTTCTGTTGGTTTTCTCATATGGATTTGTAGGAGGAGGTCTTTGCATGTTGGGGAAGTTCATCCTTGGTCTCAGTTTTAACTGTTTACTCTTTTTCATTTCCATAACTGCTGTTGGCTTTGCTTATGTAGAAGCAGTTTAGAAACCGCTCTTATTTTTGTCACATTAAGTTTTACTAATGTTGCCTAAAGTTGTGTCATTAGAATTCTATTTTGTACTACAAGACCATACAGACAATTGTCCTGAGGTCTTTTTCAGTGTTTTAATATCTTTCTCAGTCTGTTCGAGCTCCTATAACAAAATGCCATCAGCTAATTAGCTGTAAATAATAGAAACCAAAAAAAAAAAAAGACAAAAACACCAGAAAGTTGTTATGCTCTGGAAAGTGGAAAATCCAAGGTCAGAGTGGTATCAGGGTGTCTGTGCACTGAGGTCGTGCTGTTAACTCAAACACAGGACCTTCTCACTCTCTCCTCACAATGTAGTTGGGGCAAACAAGTTTCCTTGGGTGTCTTTTATAAGGGCATTGATCCCGTTCATCACTTCCAAAAGGCCCCACCTCATAATAATATTACCTTGCGGGTTCGGATTTTAACATAAGCATTTTTGAAAGGATGCAAGCATTCCTTTAGTATTTTTATGGTTTGACTTTTTTGAATTTAAGCCTTTGAACCATCTGGAATTTATCTTAGTGTAAGGCTTGAAGTATGGATATAACTTCATTTTTTTCCCTAGGTCAAGTGAAGTTTAAATGTCACTTCCTTCATTGGCTATTTGCTGGAGCTCAGCCAGCCCAGGTCGAGGCTGTACAATGCATTCTTGCAGCATCCCCCTGGAACACAGAACATGTACTCAGCCATTTGGTTGCTGTCTCTTCACTCTATCTGGAGAGGCCTTATCTTCTCGGGCAGTGACTTATTCTGCAAGCGGTGGATGCTCCATAAATATTACACAGCACATATTGTGTGAGTCATGAATAATGTAAGCCACGGAAAGACAGAGATTCTGTTGTGTTGTGTGCACAGAGTGCAGTGTGAGGTGCTGAGGCAGTGGGAGAGGGGGTGGTGGGGAGGGTTCTACAGCTCTGAGTAGTGTGATGCTCTGTGTCCACAGGAACCTTGGATCCTGACTGATTCCTCCATACTCTGCTCTGTGATGCAACAAGAAATTCATGTTCGTTTTTTATTGTTGAGAATCCTAGTTTCCCAGCTTTCCCTGGCTTCCATACGCTCTCCCTGCCGACAGTTCCGGTCTCACTGTTGCAGGAGATAGGAGCAGGAACAGAAAGCATGGCAAGAAGTCACTAAGAACAGAGAAGTTTAGCCAGCCTGCTTTCGAATGCTTTGGGGGAGATAAGCAGCCTCACCTAGTAGGCAAATTAGAATGACACACTGAAACTTGGTCTTGTATGTGGCAAAGAGCAGCAGGATCTATGAGTGTTGTGAGCATTCAGAGGAGGGGAGGCTTAGGGAAGTTTCAAAGCATGGGACGGTATTTATTCGGGACTAGAAATATGCACGCGGTTTTAGCAGATGAGATCGTAGGTGAGGAGCCCGAGAAAAAGTAAAGGAAGTGGGAATATTCAAGGCATGCTCAAAAGAAAGGGCGGGTCTGCTGGGCCGTGGAGTAGGTAGAGAAATGTACATGAAGGATCAGACAAGACAGTGGATCCCTTACATACTCAACAGAGATACTATGGACTTTCGGAGTGTTGGAAGTGGCATTTAGGAGTCTCCGCATGATGAAGGGCAGGGAAAGAAACCAAAGGTGGAAGGAAGATTGATGCCGAAACAGGATAAGCACAGGAGGGAACAGTGCAGGCACCGTTGTGATAAGGAATGCATACTTTTGTAGAAAGGATTTATGTTTATATTTTTTATGTACGTGAGAATTTTGCTCTCATGTATGTCTGATCACCATGTGTGTGCCTGGTTTCCACGAAAGCCAGAAGAGGATATTATATCTTGTGGAATAAGATGTAGGTGCTAGGAATCAAACCCTGGGACTTCTGGAAGAGCAGCCAGTGCTCTTGACTGCTGAGCCATCTTGCCTTTTTAAAGGACAATGGCTAGCGAAGTCAACCGAATTTTGTATTATGCTTCCCATGCTTCTGGAAGAATAAGTCATTTCCCAATAATAACTGTGATATAGGGGAAACAGGAAGCATATAAAACTACTGTATGACGAAAAAGGAATGGTTGCACACCTACCCTTCAGCAGCCAGTGGTTGTTGCTGTGCTGTCATAGCAACAGAACTTAAAGAAGTCTTCACTGAGTACCTATTTGATGCCAGGCATAGTGCTCTGCATTCTGCAAGGCTTATCTCTCGCTTCCCCCATAGCAATGGCAAGATGAAAGATGATGTCACCAGTCCTGTTTTTACAAGGAGGAAACCGAGGCTCAGAATTAGAAGTAATTGTCTCGCTTTTACACGGCTACCAACTGTGGAACAGCCTTCACATACGGCCATTTCTCTCCCCGAGCCATTGTGTAACCACTCTGTCCTATCCCACAGCAAGACTTTTTGTATTAGTATGAATTGGTTTGGCCCGAGCACCCCAGAAACCGTGGGGACTTCTCTAATGTGCTTCTTTTGGGGTGGAAATCTGTTTCTGTAACAGAGGATTCTGAGCATTGATGAAAGCGTCTCACAATGGAAGCCGAGAAGCTGTTTGTGTTGGCACTCCAAGCAGTCTTCTTCGAGCTGTAGGTCTGGTCCTTGCCCTCTCCTGAGCAGGAATGTGAAATTCCTCTCTCTGAAGTGAGTGTGAATGGGCCTGGCGAGTGGCCTCCATGGAGGCAGCATCTTTGTAGAGGGCAGTCATCAGCTCTGGACCCGCTTCAAGATTCATGAACGGCAGAGATGGGGGAAGACCTTGGGCCATCCATCCTCCTGCTTGCTTAAGATGGTTCCCGGCGGGGATTCTGGGGAGGCAGCCAAGAGAAAAGATGTATTTCTAGGAGGGGTTTTCGGCTTCTTCCAGGAATCATTTTTGGGACAGTTCTACATGGCCCCACACAGTGTGATCAGAGAATCCCTGTGGCATAAAGCACTGGAAAGCACTGAAGGCCTCTGGTGTGATAGATGATGATTTTCCTTTGGGAAAACAAAACAAAGTAAAAACAAAACAACTCTGGAGGGGAGCTTGCCGTTCTGTGTTGTGATGTCTGCATCTGCCTTGATCTTGCCCGAGACAAGGGGGAGAGCTGGCAGTGCAGAGGGAAGGGCAATGACCAACTGTGCGGTCACTTGGTCCTCGTCTTTGCCTCAGGTCAGAGGGCAGGTATCATGCCATCAGATTGTATGCTCTTCTTCCTACAGAGCTGGGGCCTTTTGTTTCGTTTTGTTTTTAAACTTTTAAACTTTAAACTTTGAAGCTTTAATGACTTTGTCTGTTGCCTGATGGAAAGGGTCTGTGCCTGCTTCTCCCGTCTGGCTGCTGGGGAGAGTGGGAGGTCTCTGCTGCCTGTTGTTTGTCAGTCTGCTTGCTTTGCCTCCTCTTCTCCCACAGACATTGGCTTTTCTGCAGGCTTTGAAGATGTTGTGAGCGGAGTGAGTAACTTCACTTTGCTCAGCATCCTTACTGTTAGCTGCTGTCTGTAGGCCCTTTTCAGGAGCTAGTAACTAAGTTTTGTAATGTTTAAAAACACATGCGGCTTTGTCAAGACCTGATCTTCAAGTGCAATTGGACCATAGTTTCAGTTGTAATTTTGTAAAAATATGATTTTAAGTGCTTTTCTTCGAAACTTTGCCACCATGCATTACATACTTTTCCTGGACCAGGCTCTATATAAAGGTTTTGTTCTTTAGTTTTTCTAGTCACCATAGCAACTTCATAGAAAGTATTTAATTTGTAGTGGATAAATGAATAAGTCAAGACTTACTGAGGCTACTGGTAATCTAGTCAAGGTCGCGATGGCTTTGATCCCAGGCTCTCAGAGAGCAAGAGGCATGAGCATCCAGACACACTAGGTTGCTTGCTCTCTGTGTATCGTCATGGTACTTTGTTGTAAATGTTAGTTGGATTGGAATGGGAAGCTCCTAGGAGGCCACAGAAGGATGCTCTGGGTGTGTCTGTGAGCATGTTTCCAGAGAGAGAAAGCCGTCCTTCTCTGTGAGTGGTCTGGTGCCATGGACAGCCTCGAGTCACAATGAGAAGAGAAAGACATCAACACAGGTGCACTTCGCTGCTTCCTACCTGCTGTGTGGTGAGCTGCCCTGTTCTACCCATTCCTGCCTACCGTGGTGGACCGGAGCCTCTAAAACAGTGGTTCCCAGCTTGTGGATCTCAACCCCCCACTATTGAAAAACACAGATGTTGATAACGAAATTATAGTTATGGCGTAGCAACAAAGTAATTTTATGCTTGGAGGGTCACTACAACATGAGGCTTAAAGGCTGACAGCATTACGAAGGTTGAGAACCAGTGGTCTACAGTCTGTCTGTCTCTAATTCATATAAAGCCAGGGAGAGCGCTAAGTACATCGACATTCCTGTGGTCCTCATCTTACACTGGATAGACTATCAACAATTCCCCCACCTGGCACACAAAGATTTTCATACTTAGTCCTACTTTGATTCTGGTTGATTTCAGGTCTCATCTTAGTGCATTGTAGGCACAAAACTCGTTCTTATGTTTAGATTAGCTTAAATTAAAAAGTGTGTGCATTTAAGTGTGGTCCGTGGTTGTGTCTAGGTGTATGCGCACAGAAGGAAATTTGAGGAGAACCGTAAATGTCTTGCTCTAGCAGTCTTGGAAATATCACCTTAAAAATAGGGTCTCTAACTGAACCTGGAGCTCTGGTGGGAGCTAGCAAGCCCTAGTGAGTCTTCTGTCTCCATGCTACCTTGCTTTGGGCCTACACCTTTTCATGTGGATGCTGGGATCTCAAATCAGGTCAGCAAATACTCTTACCCACTGAAAGACTTCTCCAGGCTGTTCCTCCCCCCCCCACCCTTTTTTAAATACTGGGTTTTACTATGTTGCCCAGACTGGTCTAGAACTTACTACGTATCTCTAAGTGGTCTCAAGCTTTTGACTTTTTTACCTCTGTCCTTCCTGCATACTAATATCACAGGTATGGAACATGACCCCTTCCTTAGTCCTTTTTTATAAATGGTGTCCATCTCTACTGAATTTCTTTTCATTTCCTGCACTTGCTAGCCATTTCTTGTCTTTATGCGTTGAAATGTGCTTTTTTGAACATAATGCAAATGCTCTTTTTCTTCTCATTGCCTGTTCATCATTGAATTCCCACTTTGGATATTACCTTCTAGTAGACAAGAGGCAGGGGTTTCTCTTGCATTCTTATATACTTAATGTTCCTGTAGGAAGCACCTCGTTCTATTTCCTGCCTCTGTGCTTCCTTAAACATTGGAGTGTCTAATGATACCACTCCCTCTTCAGCTTTGTATTCTCAGTGTCTGGCTCATGGTCAGTGCTCTGAATATTAGTTGATGATACATGTGTGGATGGATGAAAAGATGAGGGAAGCTGGAAAGCTAAGCACTTTGATTGGCACCAGAAACCGGATGGGAGCTACTTCAGTGTCACGCTGTAAGATGGTAGTAAAAAGGGTACAAAGAAAGGGGCTACTTTGATAGACTTTTTATTTAAATGACACAGCTGAGCCTAGTGATCCTCTGTGTATGGTGTGCGAGGAAGAAGGGGTTTACTCTTCTTTTCTCCTAATCTGGAATGACTGATGGAGATGGGGGGAGGAAGGGGGAAGTGATTCCGGCTCTGGGTGTGGGGCAGTGGAGATTTAGTTTGGAGTATATTAAGATGTGTGTGTGTGTGGGATATCCAGGCTGAGCTGTTTGAAAATTCCAGAAAGGCGCAGATCCTCATTTCTCCGGAGGGTGGTCTCAGGTTCCTGCCAGCATCTTCTCTCCTAACATCGCTCTCTCCTGACATCCCTCTTCCCCATGCCACAGACTGTGGTCCTGACGGTCTTGATACCCAAGGCGGATTGTAAATCTTAGAGATTTGTGCTCCGTCATTTTAGAGGGGCTGTGTGCTTATGTTTACACCATGCCTAACATATTTCTAGAAAGATTAATGAAAACTCCTTAGCGGGAGTAATTCCTGGGGTAGCTTGAGAGGTTATAGAACTTCTGTTTTATTTTGAGTATGCGTGCTTTTTTAAAAGTTCCAGTGCATATAACACAAAGTTAACCCTTTAAAAGCTGGTCTTCCTATATTCACAAGGTTATATAACCATTTCTACTATCTAATTCTGGAATTAAAATTGTATCCCCAGAGAAGAACCCCATGCACAGTTAGCATTGCCGCTCCCACCCATGCCCCCATTCATTCCCCTTGTGTTCCAGCCTCTGTGGATTCCTCTGCTGTTCCTCTGGGTTTATGTGTTTGGACATTTCATAGACTCAGCATTGCATGTATGCAGTGTTTGTTGATTGACTTTTAATGTCTATCGATGAAGAATGTTACATTGCACGGGACACCACATTTTGTGCCCCTGTTTTTTTGATCAGCTTCCGGGCTGTCTCCTCTTTTTAACTACCATGAAAACAGTAGCTTTGGATCTTCTAACCAGTGGGGTGGAGGAGCAGAGTTCCTAGGTCTGTGGTGATTCTTACTAACTTCCGAGGAACAGCAAATTATTTTCCAACGTGCCTTTCCAGTTTATGCCTGCACCAGTGACATATAATCATTATGAATTCACCCCAGTTCCACCCAGACGTGTTGTTATCCACCTTTTTGATCATGGCCATCCCCGTGTATGCAGTGGTTTTAACCTGCTTTCTCTAATAACTAATGATGTACAATGTAGTTCTATGGTCTCAGTGGCCACTGGATATCTTCTTTCAAATGAAAGTATTTTGAAATCCTTTGTTCATGTTTAATCGAACTGTTTATTTTTCTTTTGTTGAGTTGTGCTCTTTATGTGTTGTGGATACTAGACCTTCATTTAACGCCTTACTTTTTCCTGTATACTGGCAATAACTACTTATCTTTCATGTGTTCTGTTACAAAATTTTGTCTTATACTTAGTAGTATTTTTAATGAAGGTCAAAGTTTAAAAGTCAGGTTCTTAAGAGTTTTGAACTATTATAAGTTAAATACGTTTTGCTTATAAATGTTCCGTTGATAGCTCTATATTGACACTGCTTTTTGTGGGTGTGATAGGTAGTGCTATAAGAAGCTTACCAAGCACCACACCCCTAAACAACACGCTCATACTTGCAGTCACTCACGTGAAGTAAAGGGTTCCTACCTTTGGGTGAGATCCTCACTGTCTTCGAAATGAACCCTGACCTTGAACGTCCCCTTAGCTACTTTTGTCTATCGAGGTACTGAGCTTCAGACTGAGCCACTTCCAGCCAGATAATTTGCCCATTTGAATGTGCGGGGTATGACCTCATTTTATAGTGCTATAAAAAGGAATGTAAAGAGCCTCTCCGGAGAGCTGTGATTACCATTTTTTTCTTTAGTTGTTAGCCAAGCTAATAAATATTTTTAGCAGTTCTGTCATCGAATGTCATATAAAATTAGATCTAATGATCACACCTAGGGGAGGATCCTTAGTACCACAGCCTTCTGGAAGGCCCCTGAGTAAGTGTGATCCACCTGATCATTAGGACTTTGGAGTTTTCAGAAGTGGAGCTGAAGTCCCCTCCTCAAGGGGCAGGTGATGGTGCCCTTGGAAAGGTGGCTCACTGTGGAAGAGCTAGCTGCCCAGAGACCTGCACATAGAGCTGCCAGGCCCAGGAATGGCACGTTCTCTATTCTGCAGCCACTGGCTGTGATGAAGTCAAACCAGCATCTCCTTTCATATGTAAACACTGGAGAAAGACCTGTATATCTCCATTCTCTGACTTTCCAGTCACCCAGCTTTTCTGACTCCCCAGCATACTGTCTCGGGTTCTCTAGCACATGATCTTTCTTTTTAAAGGTCTCCATTAGAGCTCAAGACCTTTCTCAAAATTTTGACAGCCAGTAATTCATAAAGGGAAAATGAATTAAGTCCATTTTAGCTTAGTCCTTGGGTAAAGGGGTTGTTTAGAAGTGATAGCTGCAGGCTCTTAAGACAGGACAGCTACTTAGCTTTCAGAACTGGCAAGAGAGGGATGAAAATAATGAGCTAGCCTGCTAAGAATCTGGACATTTTAATCATTCGAGTCTGGGTATACTTTGTCTCAATTTATACTGAGTGGGGAAACAGTTATCTTGATAAGCATGGGTTTATCTCACCCCACCTCTTAGGGGCTGCCTGGATTCAGAGTAGAATGGACTTCTTTATGTTGCAAGGGCAATGGGAAGGCCTTGCATGAGCAAGAAAAAGAAAACTTTTTTTTTCAAAGTTCTTATCAGCAAAGAGCATTACCAAGAAATCCAATAGGGTAGTGATGACATTCAATTCTGTTTGTACCGGGAATGCACAGATGGCTGGAGTTAGCAGCTATTCATTTTTAGCACGTATCTCTCATTATTGGTAGTGGGAATTACACTGACCCATCAAAGGGGGAAGTATAGGAGAGCCTAGGGTGTCAAATAAATATGCATCATTCTTGTGCAAAGGTCACACGCTTTGACCGATTGCTTTCTGTGACTATAACTTTCTTTAGTTAATTTATTCTTCTTGACGAGTGTGTCTGGGTGTTTTTAATGGCCTGAGGAGAAGCATTCAGCAAACCACACGGGTCTGAAGCTTGTAATTAGTCCTTGCCGCTTGTGGGTTCACATGTGAATAGCTCAATCGAGATGTGTTTTCATAGAAAAGTTCCATTGATTAATTGGCCTGGAAATGCTCCTGGTTCACAGAGATTTGTGATTCTGTATCATAGAATATTCCACTCCCAGCAGTGCAGTCACCCAGGTAATGATGCTTGTTTTTATGGGCTATCATGTTCTTGGGTGTTGCCAGGACTTTCCCCTTAATTAGTTTTATCCACACAGCCATAAAAAAATGTAGATTCCAATGGCCAGGGAAGCTACAATCCTTTTCATTTGCTTCCATGTTGAGAATGCGAAACAAAGAGAAAGGGGGAGAAGTAAGGGAAGAAGGGAGGGAGGGGGAGAGAGGGAGGGAGGTAGGGAAGAAGGAAGGGAGGGAGAAAGGGAGGGAGGGAGGGAGGGAGAGAGGAAAAGTAACCTTTTTATCTTTTATCTTTCTAAACGATTCATATTTAGATGTAACTTCTGTTCCAGAGGATTTGATGGCCTTTTCTGGCCTCCTTGTGTACCAGACACGCACACGGTACCCAGATATACATGCAGGCAAAGCATCTATACAGATAAAGTAAAATCTTACAAACATTCAAATGATCTCATTAAAAAGAAAAGCAATGTAGGACTTGAGTTCTGAAAGCTTTAGGGCTGTAGCTCCTTATTTTCCAAGTCATTTAGTGTTATTCCCACTGTGATGGAATACCGTAACTGTTCTGTAATGAGAAGACATTTATTTCTCACAGTCAAGAAGTCAAGGTGCTGACATCTGTTATAATGTAGGTCTCCTTGCTGTGTCATCTGATGGCTAAAGGCAGAAGGGCAAGAGAGAACAAGAATCTTTTCATAGCAGATCCTCTCCAGAGCTAACAGCCTTCACTCCCTCAGAAGGATGGTACCCATGGGTATAGCATCTTCTGCCTCACCTCCTAAGGCTGCTATAGTGGAAATAGTGTTAACACATGGACCCTAGGACCACATACAGACCATTGGCTAGAATGCTGCCTTCCTCATGGCCAGGGGTTCTGTTATGTTGATTTTTATAGAAGTTTTTAATTCATCAGTTGGAAAACAGGAAAATTCTTCTTGCTTTTCTAATTTGTTTGAGGCATGAATTTTGATTTTGTAACATGCAAGAAGAAATGAGATTTACACCAGCAAGTGGAGCTGCAGTGGGTCGCGTGAGACTGTGGTGCTGGGAGATGAAAAGACTCACTTTTTACAAAGGAATTCCTCTTTGCTACTTTATCTGAAATCTTAGGTATTTATATTCTTTTAATAATTGCTATTGAGGGTTTTTACAAGGGTAAAATTTGAGCATGACTTATTGCTGCTGGCATAAGAGCAGCAGTGGATATGATCTGACTTTTCATTCCTTCTCGTTTCGGGTGAGGTTAGAGCTACAGTCACTAATCACTTTCCCATGGGAACCCTGCACAGCGTTGAGTCATCTCCCAGTGCCCAGCCGCTCACTGCATAAATGGGTTCTTTGATGTTGTAGAAGGCCTCCTCTGCTTGCCTTCACAGAGCCTCAGATGGTGTGTAGTGCCTAAAGACGAGGCGCCTTCACAAAGATGGCTTGGGCTTATAGGAGAGAGCTAAACTAGAAAGAGGCTATGAAACCCACACGTGTGTGTCCTATGTTGTAGGAAATGGGTATGTGACAAGCTTGCATGTCTCAACACAAGCAGGTGTTGGAGGGTGACAGTGGCAGTTTTAACACTTTTACCGTTAAGCAGTGGGCTTTCCCGCCTGCAGTGGAGGCAATTATCCTGGCTGGTTATGACAGTAGGAAATTAGTGAGTGACAGAAAGCTGAGAAGGACAAAGCAAGCGAGGACAGTGACATGAATTGTTGAATGCAGCATACTGGCATGGATTCTACCTGGAAGAACATCCGAATGAGTTATCTCAACACCATCATTCTGGTCTGAACAGTCATGTAGCACGGAATGGAATGCTGACCCATGCTGGACTTCACACCTGATGGAATATACTCTGAAGCTTATGTGCGTAATTGCCTGGAGAGTATATATGGGCGTTTAGATATGGTGCATGCGTAATAACGAAATTGCCCAACTGCATTCCTCAGGACGTTTCTACATCATTCAGCAATGCATCACTCTGATTGCCATGTCATAAGGTGGCTGTAAGGATCAAATTGGATGTTGTGTATAGCATAAGCATTGCCTAATCCTAAAACACAGAAGTAAAAATGATACATGCTTTCTTATTTCCCAACCTGAGTGGGAGTCCCTGGTGGCTGCACTGTGGATTTTAGACAGAACTAAATTCTTATGGATTTGACCACATTATGTCTACAAGCTCTAGAAGCCCTGCCATCTGGGTAGGAACTGGAAAAAGTATGGGGAATTGTAGAGATTTAATGTGTCTTATAAGAGAGGAGTGAGAGACGGGGGTGGGGGGGGCAGAGAGTGAACGAGCCTATGATGGCTCTTGCGTGGAAAATTGTGACTTATGAAATGATGGTTTTATTTAGAAAAAAGCATTCATATTGGGGAGTCATGATGTCTGTTATGTACTCTCATCAGGAGACACAGATGGGTTTCTGCACAGGCTCGGCGATCTATGTTCTCTGTTCTTTAGAATCTCCATAAAATAATGGCGGCCTGGACCAGCCCTTGACGTTTTCTGGTTGTTGTCGCCCAAGTATATCCAGTGGTTTGGTGGAGAAATCATAGAAACATCTGGAACTTTAGGCATGCATCAGTTCCCATAAGGGACAGGTAGACTGAGAGCTGCCTGGATATATCTTATGATTGGCAGGTGAGTGGTTATAACTTACAGTGCAGAGTAGAAGTCTGTTCCCTGAACTCAAGACAGAAAATGTTGCGTTCTATGTCGTTATTGCTTTCACGATGCTGTAGAGGCCGCATGGCCTCTTCTCAAAGCCCTCACTCCCTGTGTCTGTCCCATTGCATTCTCCCAGGTCTCAGATGTCAACATCAAATCTGAGATACTGTGAGACTTGAGATAACCATCTTCACAGCACAGTGTGAGTCGTGGGGTACAGGACTTGAGATAGCCATCTTCACAGCACAGTGTGAGTCTTGGGGTATAGGACTGAAAGGATGGGAACCCTTTTTCCAGCAGCTTGGTCTAACAGTTGTCAGTGATAAGTGTCTACCACCCAAAAGTTAACTAGCCCAGATGTGAGGAGGGCAGAGGATATTATTAGTCTTTTCTGTCATTAAAATTACCTTAAAGCAGCATTTATGAACCCCACTGAATCATAAATTTTGTTCATGAACTCATTTATTTCTTTGATTACATACTACATGACTATCCATATCCTATCTCACAGATAACATATTTATAAAAGAGACATTAACTTGCTTGTTCCAGCTTCTTCAATGAATACGTTGCCAATCTAAGGTGTGAACACAGATTCTCAGACCCTAAGCCACTCTCCATTTGGCCTATCAAACGCTTACTTCTAGCCTGGTACTCTTCATTTGACCTATCAGAGGCTTACTTCTAGCCTGGTACTCTTCATTTGACATATCAGAGGCTTACTTCTAGCCTGGTACTCTCAGAGTCTATGTGGACCCTATAGTTTCATCCTAGCAAGAGCAAGGCACATGTTGCATCTAAGCAGAACCTATCCTGGTGAGGGCTGTGCTTTCTAAAGGAAAGATTATTAAAAGTTAACTATGTTCAAATTCTTGGAGTATTGATTGTATTCCACACCATCGTGACCAAATACAGGACAGGAGCTACTTAAGGATTTCTTCTGGCTCACGGGTTGAGGGGATAGAATCCATCATGGTGGAGAAGGCAGGCGAGGATGGCTCGTGATGCCACTGAGAGGCCTCATCTCCTACCTCAGCAGAAGCCAAAGCAGGAAGAGAATATGCTAACTTGCAGCTTCTTTTCTCGTTTTCCCTTTTATTCATTTGGGACCTCCCTCAGCCTGTGGGGTAGTGCTACCCACACGAGGGGCAGGTGTTCTCTTCTTAGTCAATCTTGTGTGGAACTGTCTTCACAGATACATCTGAAGATGTGCCTCCCAGCACGCCGGGTATTTCTTAATCTAGCCAAGCTGACAGAACTAACCATCATTTGGTTAGTAACAAATTCCTGGACCACAACAGATGGGGCTATTTTCTTGCTTGGGTGTCCAACAAAGGGAAGTCATTGGAAGTGTTTTCAATTGATGAACCCTAGGAATTGGTGAATTCCCAGCTTGCTCGGCAGATCCCTGAAGGCCTGAAGGTCTTGATTATAGCAGCCAAATAAAAGTGTGCCTGTTGGTGGATTCCTCTGACTGGATGTCTCCTCATGGATAAAAAGAAGCTGCATACGCTTGTACTGTTGCTTCTAGCCAGGGGCCTAAGCCTTTGTCGTGAATCTCATGCTGATTTTTTTTTTTATTTTGAGTATCCTTTAAAATTTACTCCTTTGTTGATTGCTGTGGATGTACACAAATCATAGATAGTACATATAAAAGTAAGAGACCAACTGTTTAGAGTAGGTCCTTTCCTTCCACCTGTCTGGGTCATCAAGCTTGTACAGTAAGAAAACCACTGAGCTATATTGCCAGCCCCAAAATACCTTTAATGATCACCTTTGTATTACATACTCTTTTTTTAAAATATGAAGTCATAATCTGCTGAAGAAATGTGATTTCCTGGAATCTTGCTCAGTTAAAATTGCAAACGTATTTAAGGTACAAAGATTTAAAGAAATGTCTAAGTAGCCAGCACTGTTGGTGGTGGATGGGGCAGACTTATGGAGCGGTACATAGCAGGCTTGATGTTTCAGATGACTCAGCAAGTCAAAGCAGTCTGGGTCAAGAAAGCAGTGAGTGCTCAGTGCTGTCTCATTTCGGAGCCTCCCAGTAATTTTATATTAAACATTCTGAGGAATCCTACGGCAGTGTTAAGTAACTGCTGTCTGTGCTCTCAGGACCCACCGAGTTTCAGGCCTCCGCTTTCCTCTCCTCTTCATGCTTTTGCTTCTAACTATGGACAGTTCTTGAACTAGTGGTCCTAGAAGACAGTGGTCCTAGGAAACCACGAGTTAGTAAAAGCATGACGCTCTGAAACAGTGGCGTTGTGGTGAGATTTGGAAGTTGTTTGGCCATGCCGAGGCTGTCTCAGAAGAAGTGGTGTTTTATTCCTTCGCATCAGACCAAGCGAGGAGGTTTGAGTTATGTGAAGAAGAGCGGAAAAAAACAGACATTTATTTTGTAGTGCGTTGCCATGGGGATAACTACTTGGGAAAGCATAGAGTGAATAAATTACTGTAATTCCTTCTCAGCTGCCACTTAGGCCTTTAAGATTCTTTAGGTTGTATTGATGAAAATGGTTTGGAAAAAGTTTGGAACAATGGAAAGTTAATTCTGTTGAGTAGACACTGAGGCAAACAGTTCCTGATAATTGTTTAAAATTAACAGTAAAAAGATGGCAAAACTTCTGATAGCATAGTACAACAACTAAGATTTTAAATTAGCATGTAATTTGTGCATTAGTTAATGTCCAGTGTGCTGTCTAGCCACTAGTAGTATGCTGTGACTGTTTGAAGTTAAAATATCAAATGTGATTTTTGTGATATGTAAAAATTAGTTCTTTAATACCAGCACTGGGGTGGCAGAGGTAGGTGGATCTCTGGAATTTGAGGCCAGCCTGGTCTACAGAGTGAGTTCCAGGACAGCCAGGGCTACATAGAAAAACACTGTCTCTAAAAGCCAAACTAAGCCAAACAAACAAAAGTAGTTCTGTAGATTTAGTAGCCATGTTTGTACATTCAGTAGTCATGTGGGGTGAATAGCTACTGTATTATAGCACAGAAAGGGCCATCTCCATACATAATTCCAGTGGGTAGTGTACGAGGAGACAGAGTTTTCACAAGGTTCTTATGATCTCTATCCCATAATACTCTCACCCTCTTATAACCTTCCCCCACATGAGTATGGCCAGTGTCTGTGTCTCACATCCAGAGGATGGAATATGACAAATGTGACAGCATCTACTCACTTGTACAGGTGTTGTCATGTGACATGGGTACCCATGTAGCATTCACATGACTTTATATGAGGCGCCAGGAGACTGGAGGGAGCGAGTCTCCTGAAAGCTTAAAAACAAACCAACAAGCAACTAAACCTCCATATTGTAGCCTGGACAGAGGACCATATGGGAAAAACTTGGTGCATTTTTTTCTTTTTTTAAATTTATTTATTTATTAAGGATTTCTTCCTCCTCCCCGCCACCGCCTCCGATTTCCCTCCCTGTCCCCCGATCAAGTCCCTCTCCCTCATCAGCTCAAAGAGCAATCAGGGTTCCCTGACCTGTGGGAAGTCCAAGGAC
>NC_022013.1:61578840-61602255 GCF_000317375.1 Microtus ochrogaster | reverse complement strand
ATCCTTTATTGTATAAGATTGTTTTGGCTATCCTGGGTTTTCTGTTTTTCCATATAAAGTTGATTATTGTCTTCTCCAGATCTGTGAAGAATTTTGATGGGATTTTGATGGGGATTGCACTGAATCTGTAGATGGTGCATTGTTAAGGACCAAGGGCAGCCCCCGGCCAACAGGCAGCTTCCAGGGAAGAACTGGGCCAGCAAATGGCATGAACTCAGAATTCCATTCTCCCCATTTTAAGGCTAATGGTGAGAAATAGAATCAGGATGATGCCCTGGTCTCAACCGGCCAGATTGTGCCTGTGTTACCAAACCACATAGGCTGTAAGGGCATAGCCGAGTACCGTTTGCAGATGATAGGTTCATGGGAACTTTTTTGTGCCTCAGTATATCTAATTTAACACCAGTCCAAATTATTTTTGGGGTAGTCTAATAAGCCACACTTTAGTGCAACCACATGCTCCAATGTTTACATAGAACAACTGGTTGTATTGAGGCTTCCTCCATAGAGGAAAAGATGGTTAACTTTCCCAAGTGAGTGTCTAGGCCTGGTTAGTAAGCTCTGTACAGTTTTGTGGCCAAGATTTCATATTTCACTTTTGCTGTAGTACAGCAGATAAGACTGTGGTCTCTGGCATCCCAGAAACAATGGCTTACATTCTCTACTCCCGACTTAGAAACCGAATGACATGTGGCCAGTCGCCTCTGCAAGCCTCCATTTATTCATGTGTAGAGTGGGGATAAAATCCTCCTCCATGTCAGAGCGTTATTTCATTCAGCAGAAATATTTTTATAGCCTTTAGCACAGCACTTCATATGGTCTCTGACTTCCGAAAACACAGAGAGAGGTTTTATTATTTAACAGCATTTTTTCAATTGATTTCTCATAGCAGAGAATCAAAACTCCAACACATTATTTCTCTACTCTCATTTGAAAAATCATCGTGTAAGATTGTTACCCGGTTATACCCCTGCTTTATGTCTGAACTGCTGTGGTCCAGTTCCAGATCAGATGCAGTTAAAAACAGGTCTTGCTCAGACCAAGTGGCCCTATGCTTGGAGGTTGCTCTGATTGTATATTGTTTGGGCAGATTGCCCCAACCTCGGGCCAGACTGTGGAATGCTGGTTTCCTCTGACACTAGCCTCCTGGGAGTCGATTTTCACGGTTTCCATCTGTTTTTATATTACCCCAAACTGTAAATACAGCTGACACCCCACCAAATTGGCCCTAATGTTCCTGTGTCTAACAGCAGAGGTACAGGCTTCTAGAAGGATACAATGCTCCCTGGAATTGTGGCAATTATGTTGAATGTTTGATTTTAAATGTTCAGATTCCATTTTTTATTCGTATTTGAGAAGGAAATGGTGTGCCCGAGGAGATAGGAAGTAGGAGCATGGCGGGGGCTTTAACTTCGGCTTTGCCTTGTTTTGAGTTTGCCCATGCTCCCTGGAGCTCCATCCTCGGGGGAGCCATTAAATGACATAAACATATTTTTTTTTTTGCTTCTTTGTCTTTCTCTCCCATTTCTTTTTTAAAATCTGATTTCATTGTCACTCATTTTTGTCATTCTTGTCCTTACCTCTAGTTAGCATGTGCAACTAGAATAAAAGTCTTTAAGACAATAATATTTCAGAATATTATAGTCAAGAAACAATTTGGTCAAATAGAATAGATTGGGTCACAAGACTTTATAACTGGAAGGTGATCCTATTGAGAACAGGCAGTTACAGGAAGGTTGCAGGTGCCTGCTGGCCTTGTGTGTGGCTTCCTGGCCGGTTGTCAGTTCATCACGCTGTTGCCACTGTGAGGCTGACACACCTTTGGGATTGTCCCCTCCTGTGCGTCTAGTTCTCTAGCACCCCATCCAGTTGACGCCCAGGATCATCTTGTTCAGTTTACTGTTGCTTACAGGGACTGGAAGAGAGAGCACAGGCTGTGTCATGAGGTTTGCCTCGTCTGCTTCCTAGACCTTGCTACAGCTGCCTGAGATAGGAGAATGCAGGGCACAATAGAAAAGAATGCTACGATACTCTCCCTACTTGATTGGCATGGCGTAGACACCAAGGAACAGTTTGTGAGCGGGACCAACTGAGGCTCTGACATTGTTAGCTCCACAACTTTGTGTCGCTTCTTCATCTGTGAAACGGACAAGTACATAGGACTTTCCTAATAGGTTAAGTAGGTGATATATGACTTATATTCCCCACACATCACGCAGTATCTCAGTGATTTGAGCCCTTGTGACTGCAATGATTCATTGAATATGAATTTAATTAAGAAAACAATGCCCAGGTTTGTTTGTTTGTTTCACTATACCCCCCTGGATTGTAGGTCTAAATTTTTAAAGTGCTTTTTTTTTTTTTAACAGTTCATACTGCTCTTGTATCAGCAGCAGACAATAATCCTCATTTATATTCTGCTTTAGTCTAAAATTAAAAAAACATTTTTTTTGGCTAAGTATCTAGTGTAGTGATAGCTAGTCTTGTCACTTTGAGTAGATTAACAGATTTCTTGGCGATCTGGACTGCCCCGTGTGTGTCTAGAGGAAATTTCTAGAGAGGATTAGCTAAGAAGGAAGGACCTGCTCATCCCCTAGGCTAAGGGTGCCAGTGAACTGAAGGAAAGAAAAGGAGAAAGCAAAGCATATTCAGATTCTCCTTATCCCCTCCCTTCTCACCGCCAAATTTCATGATGGATGGGAAAGGGTCCCGTGAGGTCTCAGGCCTCCCTGCTAGGAGATAATGGTGCTGCGGTGGGAATACCATTTTCTTCAGTAGCGTAGCCACTGGAATGAGATCAGCAGGAAACAAAGACACATGTGGGCATACGTGTGCAGATGCACACACACTCACAGACACACATGGGGCAAGGAGGAGAAAGAGAGAGGTGAGATGCAGTGTTACTGGGAGGAATGAGCGGAGGATGAGAGAGGGCAAAGAGGGGGGTGAGGAAAATTATCTATGGATTAATACATGCATGAAACTGTCAAAGAAGTTTGAAAAGGCAGTGGGTGAGGAGCTTAAATAGAGTCGCGAGGCAAGAAGGGCATAATGGGCCTGGCAAGAAGTGATGGTGCTTTGATCAGTCATGGCATTGAAACTGATGGAGGGAAAGGGTCCCATCTCACCGGCTTTCTGCTCTCTTGGCTCTGAGACAAGGATCAAGGCCCCAGGGTATATGTGGAGCCGTAGTACCCTGAGCCAGAGACTTGCTGGGCAGGTGAAGAAGGCAGGGGTCTCTGCTTTGGGTCATCCTGAAGGGGAATTGCTTCCTTCTGTGGGCTGAGGGGCCAGGGCACATAATATGATCTCAGGTGAGGATGACATAAAATGGAACGCCTTTAAATTTAGTTCTTCCCAAGGAGGAAAGCCACCCCGAGGCGGCCATTTTCAGCCTGTGTTTATTGAATTCCATAACCAGTTGGGAGGGCAAACAGTAAGAAATAAGAGCCAAGATTGTTAGTTAATTCTGCATCTGTTACAGTTGTGTGTGGTCTGCTTGCTCAGAAGAGCCTGCTTTTGTCAGATGTCCATGGCTTGAGCACTTGGTCATTAGTGGGTAAATAATAGGCTTGACTCTCTATGGTGGCACACTGATACCATGATGTTCCCAGAGAAAGGCACTAGAGGCCTCACCAGCTCTCGCATCCACTCTCGCCCCCTGTCTTGTTTCACGGATGTTTGCTGGGAGGACGGGGGATTCTAATAGCTGCATTGGGAACGATCCTGTTTGCAACATATAACGCCTTTGTCATGGCTATAAGAATAGCCTTAGAACATTTGTGGTAGCCCTTTCAAATTTATAGCTGTGATAAAATACTTAATGATATTTACAATCACCAAAAACAGTGGGACCATCTCAGTGGTTAAGAGCAAAGGTTTTGTTATCAGAAATTCTGCATATAGTATAGACTGCTGGCTTCCATTGCATGCGTGCGTGCGTGCGTGCGTGCGTGCGTGTGTGTGTGTGTGTGTGTGTGTGTGTGTGTGTGGCCATCTACACATGGCTTCACTTCAGTGTTTTCACACACCCATGCTTGCCGTGGTCTTCTTCAGTGTTGCTGTCAGCGTTGCCAGCCGGGAGTGTAACTCATCAGAAAAGAAATACCAGGGCAGATCAGCATAGAACAAAAAGCTCCCACTGATGCCTTCCACAGCCACTGTGTGAGGCAGTCACGATACCTGTCACGGGTGAGAACTAAGACACTAAATATGTGTGTCCAGTTTCACACGACGTGATGACATTCTGTTGTAAGCTGAGAGTTGAGCAGAGAAAGAGCATGCCCGGATCTGTTTTAAGCATACAGCCTGGACTGACTTATCAGCTCCTTACGGTCACCTTTGAGTAAGATACAATTAGGAGCCCACATTTTCTAGGTGAAGAAACTGAGGCACAGAGACATTGAATATCTGCCCCTCCTAGAAAGTGGGAAACTTCTGATGACATCCCAGAAAATCTGATTCTAAAAATAATGTTTTTAGTGACTGCATAACACAGATACACTTAAAATACCGGTCCATGGGCTCTAGAAATGGGCTTGCACTGGGGTCGTTCTTGCCAGTTTTCATTCCTAGCTGAATGTGCATCGGTTGTTTACTCAAGAGAAATGAAAGTGTATTTCTACAAAAGTCTGGTATAAAACAGTTATGGCCACTTTATTCATAACAGTAAAATAATTTAGATAGTCTAATTACCCATGATAAGAACTGACTAATTGAACTATAGTAATATTCAGACAACAGAATACTACTTGATCTAAGAAGGAGTAAAACCACAAACACACAGATATGTTTGTACATTGAGGAGATGCTCATTGGGCAAAGCGCTTGCCATGCAACCACATGGATCTCAGTTTGGACCCCCAATATTCATATACATGATGGACGGGCATGGCAGCCTGTCTGTAGTTTCAGCACCCATTGTGAGGGCATACACAAGGGATCACTCAGAGCAGCGTGGTGGGCTATACTAGCTGTGTGGCCCAGCTTTTGGTTTCTATGAGGGATTCGTCTCAATGAATATGGTTGCAGGTGAATGAGGAAGACTCTGGAAATCTGTTCAGGTCTCTACATGCATTTACAGTCATGGACATGTGGGCACGCACACCCATGTGCAAGCACTCATACAGAGTACAGAAGCCTATGCAAAAAGACATGGACAACTCTGATCATTCTGTGCCCAGGGAAGATTTCAGACAGGAAGATCACACACAGTACAATGTCTGTGAAGTCAAGAAGGGGTGAAATGCTCCAGATATGTAGAAGTTGGATAGTGATTCCTCAGGCGGGGAGGGCAATGCTTCGTGTTTTGATTGGGCAGAAGTCACTGATTTGTGCCTTTTATGTCTAATGTCTGTCAGTGCATTTCTTGCATGCACTCCTACTACACACACACACACACACACACACACACACACACACACACACACACACACACACAGAGTTTCCTTTCTCCCCAATCCCATTCTCATACTTGTTTTTCTTCCCCACTAGCTTAGTAGCAGTTGTTGTAGACCAGTGTGAGATTTCCAGAGCTTCCCATTTATGTTTTTGTGTTTCCAAATGGGCTATATATTTACATAAACAGTTAAGATTGTATGTATCATCCTGCTGCTCTCTGTGCCTGTTTATAATGTCTTGGAGTCTTGGAACTTTCTCATCTGGCCTTAATCCTTTAGCTAGCCTGATCCCCATTCTGTCAGTGTACTCAATTCTTCAGTCAATTTCCTTCTAACGGACAAGCGGAAGTTTTCAATTTCAATTTCTAATTTTCATTTCTATTTTCGATAAAAATGTTTTCATCAATGTACTATGTTTGTGCACAAGTGCTTTTGTGAGCTTCATTGTGTGTGTGTGTGAGAGAGAGAGACAGAGAGAGACAGAGAGACAGAGAGAGACAGAGACAGAGAGAGAGGGAGGAGGGGGGAGAAGGAGAGGGGGAGAGAGAGTGTGTGGGTCCAGGAGAGAGGTTAAGCATCCCTGTGTATCACTTTCTGCCTATTCGCTTTCCCTGAACCTGGTGCCTGCCTTTTCTTGACTAGGCTAAAAGCTAGCAAGTCCTGGCAATCCCCCTGTCTTCACTGCCCCTTTGGAGTTATAGTTATGGGCATGCATGGCATGCCTAGTTTGTTACGTGTGTGTCAGGGTCCAAACTCAGTCCTCGTGATTGTAGAGCAAACACTCTTTACGGCTGAACTGTCTTCCAATCTCTTTAGTCTTTATTTTGAATCTTAGATACATTTTGAATGGCAAGTCCTTGGAGACCAAAACTCCTTAGGTGAGCCCCATGGGATTGCAGGTTTACTCTAGTGGGCGAGAGTTAGAAAAGAGACACAAATGACATTCTCCTCAAAAAGTTTAGAATGAGAGTAGGGAGTCTACAGCTCTGTAGAACCTGCCTCCCAAACACTGGGGACTCTAGAAGACTCTTTGGAGTTCAGCACCTTGATCTATTAAGTGTGGATCTGCTTCTGTAGATGGCAAGATAGTGGGCCTGGCAGGCGTCTTGTAGATGTGGTTATGGGAAGCTGCAAGCACCCCAGAAAAGCTCACAGTGGTCATGCTTTAACTGAACGCCACTCTCTGTGCAGAGCAGACCCTGTCTTAGCTGAGGGACCTAGGACTGCAGCATCTCCCAACTCCCTTACCTGACTTTCCAGGTGCCACTTGAACCGGCTTTCTTGAGGGACATTTGAGTGGCGAGTTCTTTACTACCCAAAGACTGCTGACCTTTGCAGTGCCAGTGCCGCTCTTTGCAGTGCCAGTGCCGCTCTTTGCAGTGCCAGTGCCGCTCTTTGCTTCCTTCTTACCACCAAAGGGAAATCTTCCTCTTCCTTATTGGTTTTCTTGGCAACTCAGAATAAAGTTCAGCCGTCAGAAATGTATTTGAAAGTCGCTGTACGTCCACAGGGAAGGCGTATACTGGGTTTGTAGCTGATGAGAGTCACATGAACACCTGCCATCCAGTCTTATCACCTGGCTACCTCCTGCCTGAAATCCAGTTTTTTTTTTGTCAAATTTTGCATTTTCAATAAAGCAGTGTTTGAGGAAATGGCTGAAAATGCTGGAGAGAGTCCTGCCCCACAGCCACGGAGCTTCAGATCTTCATTTTTCTTAGCTACTCATTTGAAGTGAAGAACAACTTTAAAAGACCTGGAGTCTGGAATTTATTTATCTATGTAGCTATGTTATCTGTCTGTCTGTGTATGTAACTATTTATGTTTATATGTATGTATGTATGTATGTATGTATGTATCCATCCATCCATCTGTCTATTAAAAATTGTCATATCCATAGAAATGGGGTCTTTGTGTTTGGAATACTCAGAGAATGCTGTGCCATTTCTTCATGCAAATACTTGCCACCAGACTCTACTTTATTTGTGTGTGCTTGGATAAGGGCATTTAGCAGTTGGTTCTATTTAATGGTACGCATTAGTATAAACTGTGTTTTTTTCTGAGAGTGTTCTCTAGTGAAGCAATTGCAGGCTTTGGCTGTGCCTCCATTGGCAATGCACTTGCTGAACAAGCATGAGGACCTGAGTTCAGCTCTCCAGCACCTACGGGGGAGGGGCAGGTGTAGTGATGTATGCCTGCATTCTCCAAGATGGAGGTGCAGAGACAGTAGGGTTCTCGGTTCTTGCCAGACAACAAGTCCAGTGAAAGTGGTGAGCTACAAGTTTTCTGCATGACTTTCTGGGAGCGGAGGAGGAGAGTGATGGCCTCTCTGAGCTCACTTCCTCTTCCTCCCAGCATACTGTTCTGTTTACTCCTTCCACCTATGTTTTAACCTATGAGGCCAAGCAGTTTCTTTATTACTTAACCAATGACCTTCCTCCATCAGGAGAGCACACCATTCTGTGAGGACTGAAGGAAGAATGACTGGCGGAGAGTTACCTTCATGCAATGGTTCAGTTGACGCTTCTGCTGTTCATCATCTAGTTCTCTTTTCATCTGTGCTCCTCAGTGTGCTGGGCTTGGGCGTCAGGGCTCAGTCACAGTGGTTGCTGTAGGAGTGCCGAGGACACAGGAGAAGGCACTAGGAAGGATGTCGAGGATTCACACCCTAGCCTCCTCTTCATGGCCCCGGTCCCTAGCCCTTGGCGTTGCTCTCCTGCCACGTGTCGCATTAGATTAGATTTATAATATCTGCTGTGAACATGGCAGCCTACATCTACGGAATGTAATCCTAACCTATCCTTTGTCCTTTGACCTTACCATCTTGACACTCCATGTCAGGATGACCCACTGGAAACTGTATCAGGGCCTTGTACAACATTGTATTTAGGTAAAATTTTGAGCTGTGTATTAACAATGTATTTGATCAGGGACTCTGGGTTGTTATTTTAAAAGACAAAGTAGTGGATTAATATTTCAGAAAAAGAACAGGATTCAAACGAACAATAATAATGAGAACAGCAGCTACTCTGAAGGAAATAAAAGCGGTATCCCAGACCAGTGGATGTTGTGTACCCTGCCCACTAGCGTTTGGAGTTCTCTTTCCTCACTTCACTTCTACTCGATGGAGTCTTCCTGTAACCCTCTGTTTCCCCTGGAGTCAAGTTTCTTCTGTCTTGTATCATATGTCTTTCTACCTGGGAAGCTGCCTTGTTGGGGAGATACCCTGGGTTGCTCCTCCTGGTGGGATTCTTTGATATGCTTTGGAAACCATTTCTGTGGCCACAGTGTCTAACTTCATCTCCTTCCATCTTCTGTCTGTTCTGGTATGCATGCCACCATTTCTCATGGCATGCTGTTTACTTCCTTCAGCTTTAGGAGACCCAAACTGTATATCTTTAGTATTTATGTTCCCTCTGAACATACTGCTCCTTAAAAATGACAATTACACATGTCTTATTCACCATTGACATCCCAGTGCTATCTTGACACCTGACATTTGTGGGTGCTCAGCACCCACACTTTTGTGGTTGAGTAGATGTAGGATTCTCAGAATCCCTGGTTTTCCTTAGCCTGTGCCAGGATATTCTGCACTTAAAGTCTTTCTTGAATCTATTGTGACAATGCATGCCTTCCATATAGTTGAACATAACCACACTCTGCTGGCTTTTCTCAGGCATATGAAAGATCAGAATAAGAAGGTGGCTAGCCTCAAGCACAACCAACAGCTGGAGAAGAAGAAGAATGCCCAGTTATTAGAAGAAGTCCGCCGGCGCGAAGATAGCATGGTCGACAACTCACAGCATTTGCAGGTAAGTCTACATTCTCCTTCTTAATACCTAAATGTTTAGAGATGGACTGTTTGCTGTAGCCAGTGCTGCAGGAATCTGTACATAGCAATGGTGGGCCTTACTTTGCCCTGAGTCCAGCACTAACAGGAAAATCTCAGGGAATTCAATAAGGCTTTCTCAGTAAAAAGCATCATTTCTGGAATAATGTTCAAAAAGAGCTGAGTTTGGAAAGTCCTGAAATTGCTTCACAGAGGTTCTTCCTTCCTGTATCTCACCTTAAAAGGTAAGGGCTACAATTACGTGATTGGCAAGTCAAGTCTCTTTTGAATTGTGTTTAAGTTGTGTGGGAGGGAATGTGTGTTCTTATCAGAAAAGGCATTCAGATGCATTCCTCTGATCAGTTTACAAAAACCGGGACTCCAAAAGAGATCATTACTCTGTCTGAATATAGTGGGTACAGTTATCTCTCAGTGATAGTCTTACCTTGGAAAGCAACTGATAGACCAGAACAGCCATCTCTTCTCATTAACCATAGCTGTGTTGGGACAGAGCTCTCCCCATGTGCTCAATAAAACATTCAGGCTTTGAATAGGACATTGGCTTTGAAGTGCTTTTATTTACTCCAGTCCTGTCTTTAACCAGAGCAATTTGAGTTCAACTTGGCCTGAGTTCATGTTAAATTCTGCTTATTAGTTAGTGTCTTTCTGCAGTTATATATTGGTTTCCTCCTTGGAGATAGAAGTAGATAATTTTAGTGTGTACTCATAGTTCATCCTTTTAATTGCCCAAAAGAGAAATGAATAACTGTTCCAAGGAAGGAATGTGGGGAAAATCTGCATCCCATCCCAGACGGAGGTTTCTCAGCTCCTTTTAGTTTCGGTGCCTCTCTGTCTTAGACGTGCCTCGTGGTGCCAGTTCTAGTGTCCTTTGCATGGATGCTTGGCCTAGACTTAAGAGCACAGCTAACACTGGGTCCTCTTTGCTCGCGGGTCCACTTTAGTATGGGTTCTAGCTGAAATGTGCCCATAGCTTCCTCAGTAATCTTAACAGGTCATGTCTAAGAACTGGGATCTTAGTCTCTCTTCTGTCACAGATATTAGGTCAAAGTCTAAAGAATGAGATAGTAACTAAAATTTGAAGAGCGCTGTAGTTTTTTTTAAAAAAATATATCACATTTTTAAAAATGTATTTCTCACATTTATTCCCCAGAGCAATGTTGGTCACTTTACATGTGTTGTGATTAGAAGTCACAAAAAGAAAGATTCTGAAGGACTCCGGGTCCTCCTGTCCTCCACAAATGAGGGCAGAGGAACATGGCAGTCATAGTTGCCTTTCATTATCTGCTTCAGTGTTCCAGGCTGTGCTGCCTTCTGTGTTAGCTGTTATCCCATTTCCACTGCATGCCACCTGAGCAACAGCCTGATTGGATTCGGATATCCCAACAGCAGGAACAGCCTCTGCTTCCATCCCCCTGCAGGATGCTGTGCTCTCTGCCTCCACCCCTTGCAGGATGCTGTGCTCTCTGCCTCCATCTTCCTGTGGGATGTTGTGCTCTCTGCTTGGCACAGCAAGGCACAGTTCGAGCATAAACCATAAAATACCCAGTGCTTGGAGCAAGAACTTCCATTGAGGGGATTATTGTTGCTATATCTTAATTGGCTCTGGATTACATTCCACACTTTAAAATATATGGCCGGAGTATTCCTGGAAGGATGACTTACCTTCTCAGAGTCCTGGTCTTAACAGGAGGACTGATTGCTTCTGCTCCAGAGCACTGTTATATCTGAGTTGGAGTTTCTCAAGAGCTCAGAATCATTCCCGGCACAGGCTGTGCTCAGAAAAAGAAATGCTGATAACTGACTGTCTTTAAAATAACAAGAAAAGATGAGAAATCATTGAAAAAGAGTTGCCTGGGGCCAGAAAGATGGCTCAAAGTGAAAGCACTTGCTGCTGACAACCCGAGATAGGTTCCTGAAACCCACATGGGGGAAAAATGACCAATGCCTGCAGGTTACCATGCCATATGTACACATATATGCACATATACACAGAAACACTTATAATAAGAAAAAAGAGTTGTATGTTATGTGCAGGGTTTACATGGTTGTGCTCTGGTTTGCATTGAGCATATACATTTTTGTCTTTTCTCTGTGTAGCAATTTGTTCTTTTCTTAGGACACATCTAGTTACGGAAATTAATGTCTTGTTTTTGGCCCATGAACTTTTGTATAGCTGTGTTTTCTTAAGGGGCCTTGATAACTGCCTCGTAGACCAGTTCATAAAAGATAACATGGTCTGGAATTGCTCAGTTGCATTCCTGACCACCCCAAATAAAGGATAACATTTGAAATGCAATAAAAAGAAGTCACAGTTAATTGAGATGGAAGTGTCTCTGCTTGAGGTTAATAGGGAGTCAATCTCCCCCTTGCCTGAATTGTTCAGCAGATGTGCTGAGATGCAGTAATTGCTGCCTTCTGAGAATGGAATTTTCTAGATGCTCTTCATTTTTAATATTAGTGTTCTTTTAAGTACTTTCTGTTCTTATGTTAGTCTTTAAGTGTCAGCCAGGATTTGGTTTATTTGGTTGGTTAAGGTGTGGTTGAAAGTTTGGCATTGGCCAATTTGATTCGTTCGGCACTGGTGGCTTGTGACGATTGATGCCTTGATTTTACCCAGCCAGCTAGATGGTATCTAGAAATAGATTATGAGCACATTGCTCTAATAGTAATAACTTCTGGAAGAGGCTTCAAATAAGAACTCAGAGCCGGGCTTGGGGTCACGTAGGCCTATAATCCTAGCACTAGGGCACTGAGACAGGAAGACTACAAGTCCCCCGTCTGGGATCCATAGTGTCTACATAGTGACACTCTATTAGGAGAAAGATGGGAGGAAGCAGAACACACACACACACACACACACTCACAGAGAAGGAGACACACAAAGAAAGAGGGGAGAGAGACAGACAGAGACAGACAGAATATGCTGAGCTGAAAGAGACACATAAAATTAATGACAAAGTTAAAGAGTTACCATTTATTGCTTAAACAAGGGCATTGTTGTGTCCAGAATGGCTTCAGGGTTGTATCTAACTGGGGTGTCAAATAAATGAAGACAGACAGATGGACACATGAACAGATAGCTGACTTCTGGTGACCTGGTCTCCCTGCTGGAGAAACTGAAGCATCCTGGAAGCTCGGTGTGTTTATTCCATTGAGTTGAGTAGGGTGGCAGGATTATTGCATACAGCTGGACAAGAAGGCAGGGTTATTAAATACAGATAAACAAGGAGGCAGGGCTTATGGTACACAGTTGGATCAAGGAGACAGGTTTAGTTAATCTCAGCGAGACTAGTCTCTGTAGGGGAGTAGTCTCCAGGCCATAAATATTCAGGTGGCTAACACCAGGGTGGGCATTTTCTGTACATACTAGACATTGAGATTTGGTCTCCAGAGGAAGGCATTGTCTTCCCTCTGAGCCTGAGGCTATGAAATCCTTCACATGGCTGTGCCTATGTCAACAACACATAGCACTCAGGACTCCACTCACTCAGGGATTCCTCTGCTCCCTGTAGGATACAATAACAAAAGGTAAAAATTGGAGCCTCTAGGTCAGTGCTACTCAACCTTTGGGCTGTGATCCCTTTGAGGCTGTGACCTTTCCACAAGCATGACATATCTATCAGGTAGCCTGCATGTTAGATATTTACATTACAATACATAACAGTCATGAAATTGCAGTTATGAAGTAGAATCAAAAACAATTTTTTTTTTGTTAGGGGTCACCATAATATGAGGAACTGTATTAAAGGGTCACAGCATTAGAAGGTTGTGAATCACTACTGTAAGTCAAAGCAAGATGTGATGTGTGGCTTTTTTGTTTCTTATAATTTCATGGCAGGGGTGACAACTACCTTCAGGGTGTCTGTTGGTTAGTAACACATGCAAGAGATGGGTTTGTATGTTAGGGGAAAAATGATGATGCCTGGTAGAGATGTATTGGTTAGTAGTTGCCTTGTAACAACCATCTCCAGACTCAGGCTTTTAAAGAACTCATGGTGTATTGTTCTATATTTGCATGTTGACCTAGGGTCTTCGCTGCTCCAGAATAGTTTTTGCCAGGCGTCTGTCCTACTTGCTCACATCTGTAGGGGCAGCTGTTTCATGTGTGTTCATTCTGAAGCTCAGGCGAAGAAAAACTGGTCTCTGACAGCAGCAGGGGCAGAGGAGAGTGACCAGACTTGGAGAAGTCGTAGGCCTCTTCTTGACCTGATGGTGTTTGTTCCACTTCCGGTTATTGGCAAGGCATATGGCTGACGAGAGGGTTGGAGAACTCACTCTGCTTAGGGAAGGGGCAGGTATCAGAAAGTCTGAATAACTGAGGCTGATCATTTGGAGTGTTAAGAGACAAATTTTGGAGACCTATTTTTAAATGATAGGAAAAGCAAGTGTGGGCGTGTTGACAGATTTCCGATTTCTGCCGTAGTGGGCCTTAGTTGTGCACATAATTGGGGGGAGGACTGTAAGGCTTTAGGGAGCCCATGCCTCATCTGAAGACACAAGTCATTAAACTCTAATGAGCATTGTTCTAACAAAACTGAGTATATAGGCTTGTGGGATCTTCTGGTTGTCCAAAGTAAGTCATCAGTGTGAATTTTTATGTGCAACCTGGGAGTTCGCACATCTGTATGCGAATTGCTCATTGGTTTATAATCTGTTTCCCAGCCTGTACTCTATCCCACCGGATTCTTTTGGTATTAAACAATACTTAGAACAAACCTTACCTAGCTCATTGTGTCTGTAGAAGAGGGCTGACGGTTTAGTATTCATCTGGAGGGTTTTTTTTCCTTTTTGTCTGAAAACACCTTGTTTCTCAAAGGAGAACACTCATACTCAGTAGGAAGAGAGCTCTTGATTTAACTTTATAGATGTATGTATGCTCATGGCCAAAGAAAATGGGATGGAAGGCTAAAGAGCTGTGAAGTAGCCAAGATCATCTTCAAATGCTGGTCCTTTCTGGCTTGAATGAAAACAGAGAATCTCCCCAGTCCTTCCTCCTTCCAATCAGACTGTGAGTGAGCCCTATCTTCCCCGATGCATGCAAAAAGGTTAGGTTTGGGAAGGGGTCCTGTATGGTTCCAACTCTTGTAGCATTTCTTCCAACAGAGGCTGATAGTGAGTTTTCAATGACAGGAGATGACAGCCTTGAGGATTATCACCCAACAGATACTTGGTGACTGTTTCATCTTTTTGAGCCATAAAGATACAGAGTATGGCCTTAGTCAACGGACATTTTCAGTCAAGCACCTTTGGAACAACAAGGAAGAAATATTCGCACATTTTTTAAGTTAATGTTGAGCGTATGAAGGTAGATATGAATCTCTATAATTTTCTTGTATAATTCTGTAGAACTTTTCCCAGGACACAGATTATGGAAGTATGATATTTATGTTGGGCCCTGGGGCTTTGGGCTTCTGTATGTCTCGTCAGAACCCATATGGAGACTTTTCAACAAGTGATCTTTCATGAGATTCACACTAAATAGTCCTAACTAGAGTGGGATGCTTCTCCCACCCCCACCTCTCCTTTCTTGCTGAAGAAACATGCCAATTAGAAATCCCAGTGGACCTCTTTGTAGGTTTTGGCTCCATTTTCCCCTGTGCAGCTTATCAACTTAATGAACGAACATTCTAAGAAACACGCAAGCCAATATTTTATGCTCCTTTTCTGTTGTATGTCTGCAGAGTTCTCTTCAATTTATTGCCTGAAAACTAAAGTCTGTTCTTGTGTGCTTCCGTTTCCAAATTATAGGTTCCCAGGGAACTGTAAAGTTCCTTTTCTACCAGTGATTAAACCCCACTGTGACTCGCTGGGAAAGTGAGTGAATGTTCCCATTTATTCTAGTTCTAGTAGAATTCTAAAGACTAAAACAAGCAAAATGAATAGATCACAAAATATCTAGGAATAATTTAAATTAAGTAAACTTGTATGTCCATATTTCCTCCCAGGGGACTTTATTTAACTTTGTTCTTCCGATTAGAGTCAGAATCTACTAGCAGAGGAAGTGTACAAACATCAAGTCTCCAATACACAGCTTCCAGTGAACACACACTTCATTGTGAAGTCCCCAAGCTTGCTAAGTTTTTTTCTTCACAGGGCGGTATGCATATATTAAGCAACAATTTTAAGCCTCATGTCTTTCTGTCCATCTCTCCAAGTCACGGACTTAAATTTATTTCTCTTTCAATTTTCTGTGCTTACAATTGTTCCTCTAACGATGATCTATGTTCTCATGTTATGGCACACTTACCTAAGCACTGCCGTGAGAGGAAACCCGACCAGTCAATGCTCAGAGATTCATCACTGTCAAAATGCATTTATCAAGTTCCTAGTTTTTCATGGCTGTCTGGTAGGCATGGCGCACGGTGACTTAGGGAGATTTCATTTCAACCATCTTTTTCAACATATGGAAAGATGAGAAAGGCCATCCCAGCTCAGC
Organism: Microtus ochrogaster; assembly: GCF_000317375.1. Classification (NCBI taxonomy): domain Eukaryota; kingdom Metazoa; phylum Chordata; class Mammalia; order Rodentia; family Cricetidae; genus Microtus; species Microtus ochrogaster. Next base: position 61,586,573 of record NC_022013.1, on the reverse strand, counting down.
TTGAGTGTCCACATCTGTTCCAACTTCATTAGAATTTAACATATCTTTTAACCTTTGGATGAGTTTTGCTTGTTTCATACTTTTCTGTCTCAATGTATAGAGGTACATAAAACTTGGGGGTGTCCCCTTGGCTTGTGGGTAAATCTCACGTTGCTGGCCTGAGCTGTTTGTTCATGGTTTCAAATGATAAAAAGGGTTTATGTGACTGTTCACATGTAGAAGACGCTGTTTTGCGGGATAGGGGGTGGGTGTTGTTCTGATTGTACTGACAGTTTCTACAGAAATGCTCTCTCTCATCTCCCCCCCCCCTGGGATTTATTGTGACACTGGTTTTCTTTCACACTAAAATTCCCAAGAAGTACAAATGGCTTTTGTTGTATATGGGCAGTCTTGAAAAATCTCAGTTGACAATCAGTTTCTGGTAGGCTTGATTCCAAATCATGGCTCTTATTAGCAGTTAGACTGTTGGGTGTCAAATGCCTTGCTCAGGGTCTTTGGGCTGCCCGGTTCTCAGCCAAGTGAGATCCCATAAAGAAAACTGTTGTGTGTACATGTCTCCGTTTTCCTTTCTCCCGCCCAATAAAGTATGACTGTTTTCCGAATGTGGAGGAACCTGCATATTTCTTCTGAGAAAAAAAGTCCTCAGCTTTTTCCTGTGGATTTGTGACCTAATCCTCCACTTCATTCAGCCCTTCTGTACAAACACTGTGTATATCCATAGAAAAGAGAGGTTTATTCTTAATCAAGTATCGCCTAATCTACCTACTAAATTACCCCCTAGAGAGGGGCTCCCTCTTTTCTGTGGGGTTTTCAGGTTTTATCCCACCAGTGGCTCTTTGGCAGTCCCTGTAAAGGAGATGTTGGTTTGCCAAAAGCTGAGGCTCATGCACAATGAAATTCAATGTATTTGTCAACTTAAATCCTCACAATGAGAGGGCACGGTCTGCTGGAATGACAGGATGCAGGGCGGGACGAGAGAACTCGGGCTCCCGTGAGTGGCGCTCTCTTGTTCATCCCAAGGGCAGCCATCAAGGAGGATGGGATCATCTTCTAGATGTTTTCTAATTTTTGCACTTTTGGGTTCCTGAACGGTGGTGCCCAAGGGAAAGGTGGCCACCCTCCTGGGGCTCTAGGGAATACTGAGAGTAAGTCTTTTCCAGGTGTTTTCCTCTCCAGTTAGGAGGGGCCTGTGGAGAATGCCTGCTTCTGTTTACTCCAAACTTACACCTCTGCCAAACAGCTCCTGGAGTTTGGGCTATAATCTGCAGACAGCATTTAAAATTTATTCTTATTTTTAATTTTTTTTTATGTTTGTTAAAGTCACTGCCGGTATTCCATGTCATCAGTCACAGAGCAGCAACCCACCTTGACCAAATTGTCACTTCCCCCCGCCCCCAGGGTGTTTTCATGCATGCTCTTGTCTGTGTTCTCCCATTGCCATTGAGGGTTGGGGGCAAGTGTGGCTGCCTTCCTTTTATAAACAAGGAAGCTGAGCCTCCAGTATTTGGGCTTCTGTGACAATTGTAGATCCCACTGGAGGTAAAACGTGGCAGAGACCCCAGAGTTTTACTGTTCTTGTCACAGTTGCTCCCAGCCCTGAAAAGATGTGGAAGACAATGCTTCCTGAGGTTAAAACAGGAACCAGAATTGTACGGGAGAAAGCCACTGAGATGCAGGGTGGTAATGCTGTATGCCGACAAGCCCGGCATTTTGGCACAGGCCTTTAAACCCAGCACATGGGGGGGCAGAGGCAGGTGGAGCTTCGAGTTCAAGGTCAGGCTGCTTTCTGTAGCAAGTTCTAGGTTACCCAAAGCTACATAGCAAGACCCTGTCTCAAAGCGAAACAATGACAACAAACAAAGCAAAGGCATGTGTTGCGAACATCTGTTATGTTTGTATTCTCTGTGGACCCCACTATTTCTGTAGTAGATAAATGAAGGCATTGCTTAAGAACCCAGATTTGAAAGGCAAGGGAATAAAAGAAAACATTCTAGTGGCAGACCTTTTAATTTTCTCCATGGTAGAATTTATGTAACTCACATGCATTCTGTTCATGCCACCTCTAGGGGGCAGTCGAGTTCAGCGTGCTTCAAAAACACCAGTCCACTTGAACCTGCTCTCCATGGCCAGGGTAATTATGGCAGCTTTGCCCTTAGACATTTCTTGCTACCAGAAGTCCTGGGCTGGAGGGACCTGCAAATCACAGTGTGTGTCACCCCAATGCCACACCCACTTCCTAACAGATGCTAGTATGTCAGCATGTCATGACCCAAGGCATGACCTAGACATGGTTAATTTCTAAAAAACATTACCTTTGACTTGTGGCTTGTCCACGCCATCGCTGAGCTATACATTCGAATGCTCCAGGTTAAGGAAATGACAGTCAGTGCCATAGGCAATGATTTATCTGAAAACCTTGCAAAAGGAAAATATAGCTATAAAATCTGTTCCCATTCATTTAACAGTCTCTCCTATAATTCATGTTTGAGGACTGGGTAACTTGAATTTATGACACTTTTAACATCTTTTCTACTGTTACACTTTACCTCCACATCTTACTTATTTATGTTGCTTGGGGAAAAAACCTGCAAGGTTAAGCAAGCTTGAGTTTTCCTTACTAAAACGGACATTAGACTTATTTATTTATTATTTTAAATATAAGCTCCTTGTTTTGCTGGTGAGAGAAGTAGGGTCCAGAAAAAATCTGGGACCTGCTCAAGAGCCTAGAGGGAGATATTGGCAGAGGAAAAACTGCACCCTAGGCTTTGGCATGCCTGCTGCCATCTGTGCCCCTCTCTGGCTCTGCAGCTGTAGCTGCACTGTGTAGGATGTAAATGATTAAAACTTTAGAATGCAGTGTCTCTCAGCAGTAGATCCATCCATGACAAGAAATAATCCTTCTCAGTGAACTAAAGTTTATCTTTTTTACTTTTATTTTTTGGTCTTTTTGTTTTGGGACAAGATTTTGCCGTGTAGCCAAGATTGGCCTTGCTCTCTCAGTCCTCCCAATTCAGCCTTCTGAGTGCTGGGATTACATGCATGTGCCACCATACCCACAAACTTTATCCGTACTTTAAAAATGGGATCTGCTATCATTTCCTGTGCCCATTGTTTGTCTTTAAAGATAAAGTAACTCAAGCAGTGGGGTTGGTGGTGAAGCAAATTGCTGTCAGTTTAACCTACGGAGTTTAGGACTCTCTAAATGACAATAAAAATTGATTCAAGTTATTTTGTCTCTACCATTTTTCTTCATCCATAAAGAATGTTGCCCATAAAGAAACCTATGATGTTTCCTACTCTAGAAAATGAGTGTGGACTGTTTCGCAAAAACAAAAAGGATGGCAATGCCCCTTTTGCTGAGCAGTAGGCTAGTCTAAGGATGATGTCACCTGTTGAGTTCTTACAGAAAATGCAACTCTGAGAGCAACATTCAGGAGTTTTGCATAGCTGGAGACTGCACTTTGGTTTCCCAGTGACCGAGACCCAAATAATCACACAGAAACTATATTGATTACAACACTATTTTGCCAACAACTCAGGCATATTTCTAGCTAGCTCTTGTATTTAAATTAACCCATTTCTATTAATCTATATATCGCCATGAGGCTGTGGCCTACTGGTAAGGTTTTTTGGCATCCTCCTCTGGCAGATACATGGTGTCTTCTTGACTCTGCTTACTCTCTCTATATCTCTGTTCAGATTTCCCGCCTGGCTTTACTTGGCTAAGACATTGGCTGAAACAGTTTTATTCATCAACCAGTAGAAGCAACACAAACGCAGAAGGACATCCCACATCAGTTTTGTTGGAGTGTTGTAGGGAGTTGGGGCAGGATGGAGCATGGGGAACATTCCAATTGCATTGTGGTTAAAACAGAGACCTCTGCCATTGCCTGGAGCTAGAGTAGTCAAGGGAATTGATGATGTCTGAGGTTAGAGCTACCTTTTGTATCCTATTATTGATAGGTCAATGGGTCTTAGTGGTTATGAACCCCAGCCAGGCAGCCTTTGGAAAGGTAAACTCAGGGCAGTTTGGGAGTGAGTTCTGTAGTCTTGAGTGGCTATCTGTTCTCTTCCCCACCAGATATGTAGCAACCAGCTGGCAGTAATCATGCTGTACTCTTGTTTGATGAACATAGCTGACAGCTATGGATGGTTTCCATAGCTTCCTTCTTGTTAGTACATAGAGACATTCAACACCAGTTCAGTTGACCAAGTCACTGGGAACACGTTGACTTGTTTGATACTGTCAATAGACTTTATGAGGTTTCTTTTGCCTTTGGAGCCATTCTAGATGAGCAAATTGAGTCTCAGTGATGGTAGTGAGTGAAATGGCTGCTGTTCCAACTCCTTGATGCCTATGCTATCCAGGCAGGGAGGAATGAGGGCGCAAGCAGGCAGTGGGGCTGGCTTCTAGTGTGGCCATCATTTCAAATGAGCTGGGTAGTCTTGAACAAATGGGTTTTTTCATTAACCGCTTCTGTTTTCTCACCTTTGAGAAGAGAGGCTTGTAGGGGGGACAGCCACCTCCATCTCTGCAATTTCTGGGTCTGACTATTGAAGAAAGACCATATCTAGTGACCAAATGACACTTTCTGTAAGAGTGACTTCTATGCCACCTGGAGGGATGCAACCAAATAGAGCCACCCATTTATGGATCAGGGAAACCCTGCAGGGAGGGGGGTTCTGGAAAGATGGTACCAGCCTGGCAATGTATGCAATGACTCTGCACTCTCTGTCAGCTTCCCTTCTGGAAGACAGGCTCTGCCATGTAGAAGAGACCTCTATAGCCTGCATGGACACAGCATGTTTTTTTCCCTCGATCAGTGGGCTATAATAACACCTACATTAATTGTTACTTTTGGCCTAAGATAGATTAGAACTATGACAATCTGGACACAAGTTACACAATGCAGTGACTTCTAGTGCTGTGCTGTGAGGGATTGTAACTAATTTCCCAAGGGTAGGATCTATGTGGCTTTCAAATGTAATTGTTTGTGAAGTAGACTGTTGTTTTTATATGCCATTATGTCAATAGGGACTTTCCCTCCACTCCCCACCCCGCAACAGTATGGGTCACAGTGAGCTGTGGGAAAAGAGAAATGGACTAGCCAGACAGATAGCAGGTTGATGTGATCCAGGTTTTCATTTCTCAACACATGTGTATTAAAGTGATAGTCGCATGAGATACAGAAATATAGGAAAGAATGGTTCCATTTATCAAATACTTTGGAAAAAATTCCTACTCTACCCTATATAAAAGACTCCGAGAAGTCCTGAAGGCAAGAGAACTATTTAGCCTTCCTTAATCCTGCAGTTTTCCAAATTACTTGACAAAAGACCTTTGTTTTCTCCCTAGAATGTACTAACATTGTTCAAAATTAGAGTTTTTTTCTTTTAAACTTAAAAAGTGCTGGTCTAGGAAGTCACAGTGCTGATAACAGAACAAAGCTCTGTGAGCTTAATTTTCGACGGAGCAGCCGCTGTGTGAAGTAGAGAGTCGTGTTTGCCGAAGCAGAATTCACTTGGGTTCCTCCTTACTGATTGGAAGGGTTTTGCCAGAATGACTGGCAGAGACAGTTCTACGTGCCTTTTAAGGAACCGAGCCTCGTGAACGAAGCTGATGTGGAAGGAGCAGGGAAACCTTTGTGACAAGCAGTTAGCATTCCTGCCCATCACTCCTCACCTCTGAGGTCCACACTGACTCTTACTTATAAGCTCCCATCAGGCAATCCTGCAAATCCAGATTTGATGAAGGATGCTTTGGCGTGTTCTTCCAGCTTGGAAATATCCCGTTCTCGGGGCAGTGGATAGTGGTTAACACAGAATCTTAGGCTGTGTATGTGACTGTGACGTGCTCAGCCATACTGGAACATTTATATCACACACCCTCCCCCATGGCTCAAGGACCATTGCAGAGACGACAGGGGGGCTGTTGTAAGAGCCAGGCTTTGGGAAGAACCAGAGTGAAGCGGTGTCTTCTGGATGCGGTAAGACTGCTGCACTCAGGAGCTCACAGCATCTGTGCTTTCCCACAGCAGACATGCATTCTGGCATGGCCCACAGCAGACATGCATTCTGGCATGGCGGAGAAGAGCCTCATATGCCCCACCCCTAACTATGGGCTTATGGACAGTTGGTGGCTCTGGGGGAAGGAAAGTTGAGTTTTCTTAAGAAGATGGGCCCTAGCCTGGCGGTGGTGGCACACGCCTTTAATCCCAGCACTTGGGAGGCAGAGGCAGGTGAATCTCTGTGAGTTCGAGACCAGCCTGGTCTACAAGAGCTAGTTCCAGGACAGGCTCCAAAGCCACAGAGAAACCCTGTCTTGAAAAACCAAAAAAAAAAAAAAAAAAAAGAATATGGGCCCTAGTATGTGGAGCCATGTGTTGGAGCATAGCAAAAGGTCTCACACTCATACATATAAGGGCAACACAATGAGATCCTGTGGGTTATTGAAATTAAGAACTAAATAAGACATGAAGTTTGGAAGATTGGGGAATTGGGTTGTAGATCCAAGAGAAGTCATGTGGAGGAGTGGGGGATGAACAAGACAAATACAATATTTGCATATGTGAAATTTCTAAAGAATTAATAAACATTATTTTTAAAAATCCCAAATGGCCTTTAATCAAAGCATTTGGGAGGCAGAGGCAGGTGGATCTCTGTGAATTTGAGGTCAGCCTGGTCTACAACAGCTAGTTCCAGGACGGGCACCACAGCTACACTGAGAAAAAACCCTGTCTTGAAAAACAAAAAAGAAAGAAAAGAAGAAAAAAAGGAAAATCCCAAATGGCTTTTCTGTCTCTTGCTGGCTGCAGCCACTCACTGGCCCTTTACAGTCCATGCTGGACTTACCCTAGGCTGTTGGACTCAGTTTTACAGTTTGCAAATGAAGCACGGGGAGACCCTGTATCATCACCAGCATAGCAGTTTGGATTTTGCTGGTCTCTCTTGGCCATGAAGGGGCTTAGAAGAAAGAAACCTGAAAGTGTGAACAACTGAGCAGTGTAAGCTTAGAGGCCTGTCTTCTGCTCTCTCCTCTTCTCATAAATGGGTCATAGTTTGTGAATGAGAGGCACCACTTTGTAACCTGGCTTGATAACAGCTAAGTTATCATCTAAAGAGCCTATTCTTCTTTCCTTGGAATGGGGACTAAGGCTCCACTTGACAGTAGGTCCTGCTTCCCAGAATCAGTTTTCCCTACATGGACCACATGTACATTCAAGTCCAAGGATGGAGCCAAAGTAAAGGTTAAAATTTCATCCTCAGGGGCTCTGGAATCTGGGAGTGGGGTACCCAGCAGGTATTATAGAGTCTATGAAATTTTTCTTTCTCAAATCTAATTTTTCCCAAAGCAAAATAAGTCTGTCTATGCATGTTTTAATTGCTTGGGATGTGAAAGTCCCCTTGGTGACTTTACCTGTTCTTGTTTCTCTTGCACATTCAGTAGTAGATAGACATCATCATGATACAGCCGAACAGAAGATGGGAAAGATGGTCCAAAGGGCAGATGAATGGGCTTCACAGGGCACCCTCTAAGCGGGGCTGGCTTATTATTTCCACTCAAGGAAGCTTCTAACAGGTTTGGGGGATGTCCCTTCCTGATGGCCACCTCCTTCCATTATGTATGGGTCAATGAATATTATTTGTACCCAGACACACGGCACCTTGACTATAAAGTCATCTACTATTTTCCAGTGAGAACCTTTTTTTTTAGTTTAAATATTTAAGCCGGG
>NC_022013.1:61562655-61578212 GCF_000317375.1 Microtus ochrogaster | reverse complement strand
AAAAAAAATAAATATAGTTAGGTATCTACTTATGATACTGGTGTGATTAATTTAATTGCATTTAAAAATCACCTATTATATAGCATATACCCTTTGCCTTGCTAGGACTGGACGGACCAATGTGACCTGGGCTTCACACCTGTCTTCTGCCCTTTAAAGCTACTTGTTTATCATCCGGTGTGACTAGTTGGCTGTGAATGTGAAATTCACCCTAAAAGTTTGACTCCAATAATTTAGGAACTCATGTGTGAGTTCTGTCTTTTACAAAGCTATAGATAACCATTGATAGCACCATTGGGGCTCACCTTACCACTTAGCACGTTTGATTATCTGTACCATGCAGGGTTGTAATTGCTTTCCCTAAGACATGCGCTCTTCATATTGGTTAGATATGGGAACCCTCATGACCTGGTGCTACCCTGGATAGCTGCATAATGTGGGGGGAAGGTGAATTAGTGTCTGCATCTGAGATCCACAGTAGTGAGCTCATTTAGGAAACAGGAAGTACTAGGTGTGCCATGAAGATGCTAATGCATGCTGAGTTGCTATCTCTTCTTGTCCTCCCAGTATCTCTGTAAAGGTCTTCTGTAGCCTCTCTTACCCTGTGAAGTTGGTCCTGGGCATCTGTGGGACCTCTCTTTTCTGATTGTCTATCACTGACTGTTCCAGCAAAGCAGACTCCATGCCTGCCTTGCTCTTGGGTCTTGGGATATGGCTGTGCCCGGGACCAGAAGGGTCTTCCTTCCGATAGGCTCGTGACTTCCTTCACTCTGTGCAGGTCTTGTGACTGTGCCCAGTACCAGAAGGGTCTTCCTTCAGATAGTCAGGTGACTTCCTTCACTCTGTGCAGGTCCTGTGGCTGTGTCTGGACCAGAAGGGTCTACCATCAGATAGGCAGATGACTTCCTTTGCTCTGTTCAGGTCCTGTCCAAGCATCTTTTTTGCTATGATGTTTTCCTTTGATGCTCTTCTTAATTAATTGCTTCTTTCACTCTCGCGTGCTTAGCTTATAGTTCTACAGAATGCATCCCATGGTCCCAAACCTAGTGAGCAGTCATTTGCACACATGTAAATCTAGCCTCTTCTCCAATAAGCAGATGCCTGAGGACTCCACCCTCCCTCCTCTAGAAGGCAAGGCTTGTGTTACCTACCTCCAGAATACATTTAGCCTATGGTAAGCTGAGAAGTAGTCTATCACTAACAAAACAGAATTACTACAAGTAGGGAATATTGTCAGTAAGCTCCCGCAGCAGTTATTCCATGCCTTGGCCCCGCTCCCTGCCCTCGGGCAAAGAGCTAGGAGGCTGTGGGGGCAAGAACCAGAGGGAAAGGGCAGAGACCCAGTGCTGATCTCCCTGTGAGAAAGCATTCTTTAATGTTGTCTTTTTCAGCACTCAGTGTGTAAAATGATAAAGATAAGTCCCCAGTTGTTCCTGCAGTAGCATATGCAGATGGCTGAACACCAGACAGGCACCGTCTAGATTTTGTCAAGAGTATGGTTTGAACAAATTTGCTGCCAGACATGAGCTTGTCAACGCTTGAGTGCACCTCTGGAGATCTGCCTCCCTCTTCGGGAGTGCTAACTGCCGAGGGCACCCACTCCATGGCAAGCATCTTCAAAGGCGTTCAAGAGAGCAGGGAAGAACGTGACGAAACACTAGAACAAGCCCAGCTCTCACCCTGCCCTGGAGCCACTGTCCTGGCTTCCTTTGTGCACACACTTGGCGCACACGGTCTGTGAGCTGCAAATATTTGGCAGAAGATGGCACAAAAAGCAGATAGTCCATAGAGCAGTTTGCTCTTTCTGAGTGAGTTCTCTGGGGCAACTGTACATTTCCTGAATCTATAGGTCTGGACCAATAGCTATTACATGGGCAGGGGCTTTTTCACTGGGCCAGCAGAGATTTAATTGGCAGACAGGGTCACAGTCATCTGTAAGTTTATGACAGGCACCAGCTGTGTGCTGGGAAGTTCCGGCCACACTGGCGCTGTGTAAATGCCACAGCCACACCTGAGCCTTATCCTCAGGAGATTAGTACTGACCTCTCAGTTCCCTGAACGAACGTTCTCCCAGTCGCCCGTCACCAGTGGAATCTGGATTCATTTCCCAGGATGGCAGTTGTTACTCAAATGCTTTCCGGAATCCACAAAACGGCCTCTGTTGTCATCATGGCTTGTTCTTCCCCAAACACCGCATTTCCTAATTTGGTTCCCAGATTGGCTCTAAAAGTCACGTGTCTGTAAGGTTACATGGCAGGCTTTATACACTATTGGAATGTTGTGCCAGATTCTAGAGGCGGCTCCAAAGGCATTTCTCAAAAGGTCATGAGGGGACAGCTTTGTGTGTAGGAAAGGAACATGGACTTCTAACTCTGCTGCGGCTCCCTAGACTGGAGATGATGTGTGTGGAGATAAGAATGCTCGGACATATTTTGTAAACGTATCTCTCTTTCCCCCTCAGACCACGTGATTTTATTTTGAAATGAAGTACTCTAGCTTCCAAGCATCATATAAATAATACACTGATTGGATTTCCAACTCTTCAAATCCCTGCTTCTATACTGTGAAAAATTCAAAGTCATTTATAACCACATGAAAACCTTGCATTGCCAAAATCATGTCACCATCACAAGCAATGCTAACTCCACGGAGGCTTGGATTTTCCAGAAACTCCCCAAGTTTGTGCTGGTTTCCTCTCTTTGTCTGGATCTGGTTTTTTCTCACTTCCCGCTGTAGAGGGGGTAAGTCTCACCTTTCAGTTTTTAATCTAGGGTCAGACAGGCCTGTCTATCAGTGTGCACTGGGCAATGTTGAGGGTGATTCAGCTTGCTTCCCCTCAGTGTTCTCTTCTTTAAAATGGAGAGAAGACAGAGCAGTGTCCACAGTGGCTCATGTCAGTTGCTGGCATCCCAGCGGGAAGTCATTGCTGCCATTCTGAGCAGATGGAGCATACTCAGGAAATGGCCAGCACAGCCACTGTCCTCATCCTTCTTGTTGCTAGAGCTAGTGTTGCTCAATATTCGGTCCTTTTCTGTTAAGTTTTGTTAGAGTCATCGCTAATTTTATGTCTTTAGTTAAACCCTCCATTCCTCTGGTTACATTGTATTAAAGATTTGCATTCCTGTTCTGGTGGTTGAGCATTGATTGGGAGGCAGGTCTAAGATTTATGGCTCTGTATACTTTTTCCCAGCATCATAAATTTTTAAAACTTTTCTCAATGCTTGGCAGCAAGCCTACCCTCATTGTTTGAGCACGCATGCACATATGGTCTATATGTATGCATATAGATATATATGCATCCATGGATGTTCTCTCTCTACTTACTTTATTTTCTTGCCTTGAAACATCATAGCCTCCTTAATTCATTTGGTGACATTAGTTGTCTGTGTTTTCTACTCCTCAATTAGACATCAGAATAATTTGACACTTAGGCACCAAAGTGGTAACTTTTAAAAGGTCACTAACTTTGCCTAAACAGATACTTGGGACAGAAAGGCCTTTCTTCTGTGTGCTTATTTGGTGTCTGGCCTCACCTGATTGGGTGAAGTAAACTATGAGTGGGTTGAACTAAATATGGTCTTGTGTGTCCATGTCCTAGAGGAGGTTAAGGGGTTCCTGTGAGTTAAGAGGCAGGGTGCAGTCTCCAGGCCAGAGGCCACAGGACAGAGGAATCCGTGGAGCAAACAGCTCAGCTCCTGCGGCCATGTGGTTTGCATACAGTTGGTCTGGGCCACAGAGGGTCCTCAGAATAGACTTTGACAGCTACTTGGTCAGTTTGATTGATAGTTTGGTACATGGGTGGGAGGAAGTACCCCCAAAAGTATTTATAACACCCTGTACACACAGCCTGAAGACCTGCAGAGGCAGCCACAAAATGAAGCTAAACACAGATTTCAACTGTGAAATAAATTTTAGAAGTGCTTTGTATACTTGCCTGTTGGAATAAAAACACACAACTATTTGTTATTCTTTCTTTCCCATGGCCTCACAATTTTGTTTCTCTATTGTTTCCCCATCATTTCTTCAAGTTCCCAATTACAACTGGATCTAATAAAAACCAGCATACAGCTGTTTTGCTAAGAAATAAAGATATTTTACCTTGGCTTCATCTCTGCATGGAGATGAAAGTTTTCTCTACTTCCAATCGGAAGGCTGGTTCTTGAGATTAGAATTCATTTCTTTCTTTTTCTTCATAGTTATTAACAAGAACAGTTTTGCTAATCAGAGAAATGTGTTTATTGCTTTTACTTCTCATGGCTCCTTGTCAGAAGACAGCTCATGATAGAGTTGAGGTTGTAGCTCAGGGCTTATACCGTGCTTGTGTAGCACACACAACACCCCGGGTTTGATTCATTGCTCTACAAGAAGAAAAATGTAAAAATAACACAGGGCTTTAAATGAGAAATGTCTCCCAGAGTCTCGGGCATTTGAACACTTAGTCCCAAGTCGGTGGTATTGTCTGGGGAGGTTGAGGAAGTGTGGCCCCACTGGAGATAGTACATCATTGAGGCAGGCAGGAGGAGTCATAGCTTCTCCCCCACTGGAGAAAGGACATCACTAAGGGAGGCAGGAGAAGGCATAGCTTCTACTTCATTTTAGTTTGCTCTCTCTGCTTCCTGTATGCCCCTGTAATAGGATCTCTCAGCCACTTGCTCTGCTGCCTAGCCCTCTGCCATGATGGACTCATTCCTTCTTGGAACTGTGAGACAAATAAACTCTTCTTTCTCTAAGTTGCTCTGGTCAGATTCAATCACAGTGATGGTAAAGTCACTATTACAACTAAAAATATAAAACACAATGAAACAACCACAGCAATCTAAAGATCCATTACCCCATCCAGCAGAAAAGAATTTCAGGATGGTGCCTGGGAATGTAGCTCAGATGTATAGAGTGTTTGCTTAAAGTGCGCAAGGTCCTGGACTCCAATCTCCAGAGGGGGCAGAGTTGGTAGGAATGACTGACTGAGAATGAATTCTATGGTGGCTCAGTCCTTAGGGTCATCAGTACTTTGAAAGATTTTAATCACAGTTCTAAGCAGGGATGAAAAAAAATCGGTTGCTCTTCTGGGAACTGAAGGCATTAGCAGGATTTTTTAGAGGATAGCAAGGGAGAAGAATAGCTGTGGTAGGAGGAATGTGTCACATTCAAGCCAAGAGCTCAAGAAGCAGTGAGCACTCCTGTGGATATCGGAGGGGAGAACGCTCCAGGGGAAGAGCATGCACAGCAGCCCAGAGGTGTGAGAGAGCTTAGGCTAGCGAGAGGCCGGGGATCCGCATCCCTGCTCTGACAGCACTCTCTATTAACTACCTCAAAATGGTCAGAGAGAAGCATGAAGCTGCACCCTGGAGTCTGAGCTGAGTCCAGGCATCCCACTGCACAGTTCAGAGCCTGAACCTGGACCCGGAAGTGTTTGTGACCTTCTTTATTGCGTTCTCTGATGGGTGATACAGAACATGAACATATTCTCCAATCTGAAGGGTTTTGCTTTTCCAGTTTTTATTAAATATTCTGTTAGGGTGGACTTTGGAGCAGGGGCGTTAATGTCATGATTCCTAGCTGTCATTTAGACATCACTTGTAGTTCTGGGAATACTTTTGATGAGTCCCCGGGCCTCTTACTACCAGCTCTCCTATTCCCTTGTCCCACAAACATTTTTGATTTTAGCTACTTGAGGCAGGAAAGTATCCAGCAACTCATTGCCATTTTTCCACATTAATTTGGTAAGTATTTAATGACATACCCATAATTTTATATAGCGAGAAAAATTTAAAGAGAGATAACAATCATTTAGAAACAGTAAATCAGTATAACCATGCTCTGATCTTTTTTCCCTCGGTGGGTAATTGAAAGATACATTTACTAAAATTTCTTCCATTGTTTAAAAATGCCGAGTCTAATGAAATACTACCAGACAGGAAGTGTTCATCTAAGACATGGCATGGCTGTAAAACACACAGACACACGTGTGATATACATTTTATAGCTTTGTGTATTTTACAGGCAGAACACTAAAACATGGTAGAAATACTACCGTGTACAGTGAAGCCGCTTTAGCAATGACACGGGACAGCCGTTGGCATCTGCTTGCCTTTTGTTTAGATGTGTGTAATTATGATTCCATTTCTTGTTACCAGGTATTTCTAAACTTTGTCTTGGCTTTATATCTTCCCATGTTGAAAGTTTCTACGATCATCTGCTTGTTGGGTGAGCTATTCTCTCTGTCACTGGGAGGATCCTACTGGGGAATCTTGGGGGATGACCTCACAGAGACATGGCTGAGCCCATGCCCAGCTGTCTCAAGCCCAGATGTTGGCCTCCTTTGTTCTCCCTTGGACCTCACATCCTCATCTTTTCACATCTAACTGCTCCCTGGGTTCTGCTAGTTTTCACATCGAGACCATCTTGGATCAGCTCCTCTTTCCTGTTGCTTCCGCCTCTGCTTTCAGTCTGGCCTTCATCCCCTCTGGTTCGAATTATGCCAAGGTATCCTGACAGAACCTTTCCTTTGGGCCCTGGTTCTGTTCTGATTCTTTCCCCCATCACCTCCCCTCCTCACATGATCCACAGGCAAGAGCTCTTTGTTGGGATATGTCAGGCCTGGTTGTCTTGTTGTCTTGTCTGTTCTTCACTTGGCCTGTTTTGCCCCTGAGCTTACTTCCAGCTTTAGGAAGTGACGATTTTGGGAAGGGCTCCTGTATACACAAGCAGATCATCCAAGTCTCTCTCCCCTTCAGCTCCAGCCACAGCACTGACTCTGTGGCACTGAGCTGTGGTTGAGTAGAAATCATTGAAAGAGGCAGTAGGAGAAATAACCTGTCTTTGTTCCGTGTCTGTCTTTAGAGTGATCTGGATTCGCCTTAGCCACAGGGCACATTCTGTAGACTAACTGGCCTTGGTCTTGTTGGGTTTACACATGGACTCTAGAAGCCTATCCTCAGGATTCATGTTCTATGACTGGCTCTCTTGTTGTAGAGTATCAGCCTTTGTGGCATGAGGTCAAATTAGGGAGCAGTCCCTCTGCGCTGCTGAGCCCCCTTGGCCTCCGGAGCTGGCAACGGAGTTGGCTTTTAGTCCTTAGTTCTCCTCTGTCTCCTTCGACCACCTCTTCTCTTCCTCGTGCCTGTATTTCAGATGGCACACAACACAAGGTTTTGCCTTCACGGAACCTTTCTCTCTCTCTGTCTCTTCTTTCCCCTCCGGATTAGTGCTGCTCTTTGGACGAGTTGTCTTGAGTTATGGCTCTGTTCCAGTGTGTGGTGTGGGTGTGGAGGGTGTGGGAACTCAGATGAAGATGGAGATGGTTTCACTGTAGGTAGTGAAAGGAAGGGGAAAGAAGGCTCCCAGACATCTAGACTAAAGGGGAACTGCCTAGAACTCTGCTTGGCACACTCACGCCCACAGCCAAGTCCACCATGGCACCTGTGGAGGGAGGTGTGTAAGTTTTGGGACCGCAGCCCTGTTCATTCATTTATATGTTGTCATGATGCAGAGTTGAGTGGTTGTCATGGAGACAGAAGGCTCACCAAGCTTGACATATTTACTATCTGATCCTTTTGCAGAAAAAAAAAAAGAATCTTCAAGCCTGCTCCAGAAGACAATGGTGCCCTTTGTAAGGACAGGCTTAATACTCTTCACCTAACTCCTCTTTATTAGAAGGCTTTCTGGATAGTTGTACTTGTTGCCCAAGCCAACTTTCCAGGGTATGAGTCAGATTCTGGGCAGCGAGAAGTCATACACAGAGAATGGGGTGAACCTGCCCCTTACATCTGTGGCTGGTGCTATTAGCTTGATGTCTGTTTTGTAATATGTAAGATTTTCATGGAAGTAAAAGAGCTATACTGGCAACTAGATCACTCTATCGAATAAATCTCATCTTGACAGGCGAACTTGGCTAGCTGGAGGCTGTCTGACCTTCCATCAGGAAGGATTATGGCGTCATAGAGGACTCAGTGCTGAAATTGCTAAGTGATGTTTGTCAGGATCTGTGCATGCTCCTTTGAAGGCAGGAGGAGGGTTAAAGACACGAGTGGGTGTGGTTCTGTCCACTACAGCATAGCGTCTGAGCAGACGGACACTAACCAGAGGGCTTTGTAACCCGGTCAGCATATTTCTAAACCCTCATGGATGCTCCAGTAGATGAGCATGTTATTTGTATAAGCAATGGTTGAGAACAATTCTGTTTATGACCATATCCTGAGTCAATATTTTGGTAAGACATGTATAAAATACAACTTGCCATTGTAGCTATTTTTAAGTACTCAGTGGTAGTAAGTACTTTGCCATGCATCCACCTCCAGAATCACTGAAACTTTCCAAGCAGAAATAGACTATGCGTCAAGCAGCTCACCATTCCTCCCACCGCTGGAAATCATAGTTCTAGTCTCTGTCTCTGCAAATTCCACTACTTGACGGATCACAGATGAATGGAACCCCACCGTATCTGTCGTTTTATTTCTGGTTCATCTCACTTACCATTCCCCTCCCCAGTGTATCTGGACTTTCTTCTTTTTAGGGGTGAATTATACATGAATAATGTATTAGCAGAGTAACTACTTTGTATCCACCCCATCCGTGTATCTTATGTGCACTGTTTCTGTTGCCTTCAGCAGGGGTGTCCACCCTGTCTGCTGGTGTCACTGTGTGTAATTCTCAGGCCATACAATGGAAGTGGAATTGTCGGATCATACGGTAATCCTGTGTTTAAGGTTTTGAAGAGCTGCCTTGTTTCCCAGCGGATACACCATTCTACATTCCACCAGCAGCGTGCAGGGGTGCGCTCATTCCTCCATGTTCTTTCTAGCCAGCCAGCTGTGACTGTAGTAATCCGTGTGTGTGTGTGCGTGTGTGCATGTGTGCGCGCATGTGCGCATGTGCACACGCGTGTCATCTCACAGTGTCTGATGAAAGTAAACATTTTCTATCTTCATTGAAGATGTCTGTTTAGCTTGAATCACGTTTTATACCCAGTTTGCTCCTACTGCAGGTTTCCCACAGGGGCAGAGATAGTTTCGGCTGGGATCTCTCTGCACAGGGCCTGAGAAGTCAGCAGTCTCTCTGGAGGGGATTCACTTCAGGCAGAGATGGTTTCTGGTTTCTGCTGGGACCTCCCTGCGCAGGGCCTGAGAAGTCAGCAGTTTCTCTGGAGCTCCCCGTGAATGGGGAGGGGATTCAGTTCAGAGTGAAATGGGTTTGCTCTGAGGCAGCCATAGAGAGAAAGATACGGAGAGGGTAGGGTGGGGCTGGTGGTTCGCACCTTGTATCTTCCCTTGCTCCTTCTCTAGGGTGGCAGGAAGAGGAGGGACAAGGGATGCTACCTCCTCTGGGTTTTTCCTTAAAATAGATCTCTCTCAACGCTCCAAAATCTTCAAATTCCACAAGTGACATTTTGGGGACAGCTTTTTAAAATTTTGTCTTGTTTTTTATTTTTTTTTTCTGTATAGAGTTCTTTGATTCTCTCACCATAATTGCTATGTGTGTGGTGTTTCCCTCCTGTTGGCTATATTTAAGTGAAGCAAAGTTTAAGTTGATTTTGTTGTAAATGTCCCTCTGGGAGCATTGGGTTTACTTTGATTCCTGTAAGAAAATAATTTGAATCAAGTTTTAATATACTTAAAGTAAGCAATTTGAAACTTTAGATAAGAAACATTCTAGAAAAGTTGTTAGAAAATTCTAGTTCCGTTATTTAATTTGAAAACAAAATGACTTGGGGGTGTGTTTGGGAGAGTTTCTGAATATGTGTCTTTGTATGCTTGCATCCTCAGGGTGAGCCAGCCATTCTGGGTTGTCTTGTGCAGTTGTCAGCATCCAGCAAGCTCCAGGAGATAGAGATGTGTATTTGATTGCTTAAATAAGGAAAAACGTCAGTTACATTTATGAGAGAATTATCCCCCTAAAGTAATTAGCCACCAGTGAATTTTCTTTATCGTGTGTATCCATGTTGCCTGTGGGCACATGCATGTGCCAGGGCAGTCAAATGTCAGGGGTCAATGTTGAGGAGTCAATTCTATCCTTCTACCTCAGTGTGGGCTGGACCCTGATCATAGGTTTGTGTGGCAAGGGCTTACCAGCACCAAGCCATCTCCCAGGCCCAACATTGTTTTTATATGTCTCATCAAATATCCTTTAGAAGTTGTTCATAATTCCTAACAAACAAGATTTTCCAGTTACAAAGCTTAGCCCTTCCCATAGATAGGTGATAGGTGGTGTCTGTATTCAAGTTCCTCTTAACTCTACTTTTCCACCTTGGGACCAACTGAATGATACAATGAGCTGTTTTTCTTACTTTTGTATCCCAGCCACGCCTCCTGTTTTTCTCAAGTTTGACCGGTTTGTGATGGCAGATGACAGTCTTGCTAAGAATTTACTGTTTAGCCGTAAGCAAACTTTCCTCATAGACGTTGGAGTACTAGCACACGTAAAAATGTCACCGTCAGGAGTGTGGATTCCAGTGAGAATCTAGGGGTATTTTCAAAGCTAAATAAGACCCTGTCTCACCCATCCCCTTCCTCCTTTCCTCAAAGCCAACCCCTTCATAAGAAGTCTAGTGTTCCAAAGCATTTAAAGGGTTAACTCTTTGGACACTATTTCATTGCCTTATTTTTATTGCAAGACACTGCATGATTTCAGGTTCACATTGGTGGGCAATTATGGTTTACATAGATTCAACCCAAGCCTCTAATCCTATCAGCCAAAGCAAATGTGAGCTGTACGGTTAATAATTTATTGCCCAATCACACAGATACATGCATGGTTGGTTTTCACTTCGGTCTGCAACTAGCACGTGGGAAAAGTTTGGGGGCATGCTAGGAGGCTGTTGCACTCGTTGCAAAGCTCACAGGTTATGGTTCTGCCATCACGCAGGCTGCTGGGTTCGAAGTCTGGCTTCTTGACTTCTCTGCTGTATGATCCTGGGTCATCACTTCTCTGCCTGCTCTTCAGTGTGCAAGTGGAGACAGCCCCATACAGTGATGAGGAAGATGAAATGAAGCCATGGTAGATAGAGATTTGGGGAAGTCACTAGCAAGTACTGAGCACTCAGTTACCGTAGTCACCCCAGAACTGGATCCCTCTTCCTGTGTTTCTTCCTTAATGCAGCTCCATGTCCGATGTCAGCTTGCAGTTTAAAGTAGGCAAAGAGGCACTGATATGTTAAGTAGATCCTCATGAGTGGAATAACACCATCTGGTCATGGATATGAAGCAGGATGTTGTTCTTTTCAATGGGGTCTACCCAAGATACCTATAGAGCTGTTGACAGTTAGGAAGCCTCCTTCTCAGTGTGTATATCTGAAGCCTCCTTCTTGATGTGGGATTCCCCTCTGTTTGCTGTGATTACCATTAATGAATAAAGAAACTGCTTTGGCAGAACTTAGCTAGGCAAGGAAAACTAAACTGAATGCTGGGAGGAAGAAGGCAGAGTGAGAGAGAAGCCATGTAGCCCCACTGGAGTCAGACGGAACTTTATCTGGTAAGCCACAACCATGTGGTGATACACAGATTAATGGAGATGGGTTAGTTTAGGATATGAGTTAGCCAGAAATACGCTAGAGTCATTGGCCAAGCAGTGCTTTAAATAATATAGTTTCTGTGTGATTATTTCAGGGCTGAGCAGTCAGCAACCAATAAGCGGCCTCCTTCAACACCTTCTCACTGTGTGTGTGTGTGTGTGTGTGTGTGTGTGTGTGTATTCTTCCATGAGTGTATGGCAGATGCATGTATTCCTAACTAGTATAGACTATTTTTATAATTTTATTAGATATTAAATTTTCTAAAAAATATACACTCCTATTTCATACGTTCTTAAATGCAGCAAAATTGCTTCATTCTTTCCTCTATCCCTCACTGGCCCCACCTCTGTCCTTGAAAACCCTAGATGTCTTTTGACATCTGTGTTTTTGACTAAAACCTCCTTTTTAAGACCTCTTGGCCAGGTTTATATATCCTTCATGTCTCCATGGAAATGACTTTGCCCCTGAGTGTTCTGGGATATGCTATCTAAAGCTGCATATCCTTCCAACCTGACAGTACTTTTCCATCTGTGGCTTACTATACATGCTATTTGTTTTCTTTACCATTGGCAGTCCCCTACCACCACAACAAATTTATTGAAGATAGGGATGTGGGAGTTTTGGTCTGACTTAATTATTTCTTTTCCCAGATGACTGGTTGAATAAAGGTATACTTTTAGGAATTTAATCTTTACTTTTCTACAAAAAGATGGGATCAGGTAGGATGTGGTGACTTTATTTCCTTAATAGTATTATTTTGAACTTTGTCTAAGTTGAATCCTATATATCTATCTTGATTTGTCTATTCATAGTGTTCCTTGTATAAATATATCTTATGTAGTCATTTTTGTAATGTTTCACATCTTTGTTTCCATATTTTTTCTTTTTCAAATTTGGTGAACATTCTTGAGCATTTCTCTTGGAATAAAAATGTGTTAATTTATCTTTAGCATATACTTGTTTGTGATAGTTATCAGTTACTCTGTAAGTAACACCCAACTCATTGACATAACATAATTAATTACACAGTCTGTGTTCTAACTCTGTGGTTTCTAGTGTTCTTTATCTAGTTGCAATCAGAGTGAGTTCTTAGGCATGGCTTCTCTTATATATCTGGCTGTGGCTGATATCTGTTGATGGACCTCAGATCTTCCCCACTGTCGGGAAGGTCAGTGTTCTGTAAAGAGAGTTCTCTAGACAGCATCCCATGAAGCTCCTGCATCTACACTCCAGGATGCTTGTAGCATCACCTCCTCCATATTCTTTTGGTTCATTTAAGTTCCAAGCCCAACCCAGATTCAAGGCACGAGGGAGGAGAAAACTATTATGACATTTTCTTTCTGATCTGCCACCTTAGGGCAGAGCTTCATGTGTGTTATGACCGACTATCTTAGGTCATAGTTTCTTATGATCAAGCTTAGGTCACAGGTTCATGTGTCTTATGCTCTACCACTTTAGGTCATAGTTCTGCTACCTTACAGGTCTCGTGTGTCTTATACTTCAGTAACTGATGCCAAATACTCTGATGTATTTTTACCAAATTATTCTCTGACTTGTACCAACTGATTGTTAAGAGGAAATATCTTAGAAACAATGGTGATATGAAGTAGATGCTTATGACCTTCCCATGCCCCTTGCCCTACCCCCTTTTTTTTACAATAATAAACCCTGAGGAAGTCATCAACTAAACTTGGCATCTTTCTTTAATGTACACACATAGATACATTACTTAGAATCTCCTATAGCTGTGGAGAGACATATGACTGAGTTTTGGTCAATGAACACAATTTTTTTCCACTTTCAAAGTGGGTATATTGTAGTGATTAGGACTCTGCATATCTGCCCATAGTGGAAGAGAATTTGGTTATTAGACATAATGAACCTAAAATGACTGTTCAGAATGAACACCACTTCCAAAATGCATGCTTTCCTCATAAAATCGTAATAAGCCCCCGAGATTTCTAACTTAATCTGTTAAAGCCATGAGTCTTTTCTTAAGTAACGTAGTTCTCAACGAGCATATAGTATCTTTATTTATAGACTTTACGTCTAAGTGGGGATTGATTATCCAGCATGGTATTTAAAATACAGCAGATATCCCCTGCCATTTAAAATCATATGTCAGACAAAATTCACATAATGTCCTATCCACTCATGTGAAGTATGATACTTGCTGGTTTTTAGTATTCTC
Source organism: Microtus ochrogaster (assembly GCF_000317375.1). NCBI lineage: Eukaryota > Metazoa > Chordata > Mammalia > Rodentia > Cricetidae > Microtus > Microtus ochrogaster. The sequence goes on along the minus strand of NC_022013.1, from coordinate 61,564,515 downwards.
ACAGAATTTTACAGTCGTAATTGCAGTGAGTTGTAGGATAATTTTATGATCCCTAAAGGAAACTCTACGCATTAGGCAGGAGCATCACATCCCTCCCTGTCCTCTGTAATTCTCACTTTTACTAACCACTAACATGCTTTTTCTCTTCGTAGATTACTTATTCTAGAATCTTCATGTCAGTGGAGATATATAGTGCTTTTATTTTCTGGCTTCTTTGACCTTAGAACGGTGTTTTTTAGGCTCATCTGTGCCCTAGGGTGTGCCGTTACTTGCTTCTTTTAGGAATTAATGTTGAATATGGACCATCACATTCTGTTCCCCATTCTGTTTTGGTTACATGTGTATTCTTCCTGCTTCGAGTGCTGCCTTGAATGCCGCGCACATATTCCCCCTCCCCACTACATTTCTTTTTAGTCTTCCAAATACCCTGATAGAAAATATATAAAGGAATATAAGCCGATTTAATAGACATAGATTAACTTGATACGTAAACTATTTCAAATTTATTCCATGTTATGGAAGAGAAAAAAAGGCAAGATAAATTTATGATGAAATTTTGTCGTTGGTGGAATTCCCTTCGGTGTGCAGATTAGGACCTGATTTTAATATCTCTCCAACAGATCTTATTTTTATAACAACAGAATAATTGCAATACAGGTAATGTTTCTATGACTATAGGTCTTTGGTTTTGAACTTTTTCTCACTTCTTTGGCATAATTTTATTGAACACCTAGGCTCTCCTGGATATGTCCTGGGTGAGATTCTAAAGAAGTAAGATAGAGTCCCACTCTTACTAATGTGAAATAATATTTTACCATACAAGGAAACCTGAGCTTATAAACACAGATGTTGTCCAGTGTCTCCAAGGGAGGCAGGAGGCTGGCTACCAAACCATTAGATAAACTGGAGTAAACCTGGGATTGCAGGTGGCCAGAATGTACAGTGTTAGCTCCATAAGGTGAAAGCAGGATTGGTGGGCTTGAAGAACAGAATTCCCAGTAAGGAGATTTCACAGAGTGTGTTCAAGGAAGGGGAGAGTGCATGTAACCTTGAATGATGCTGTTCTTGCTCACCTGTGACTATTAAATATTTTTATATTGTGTAGTGTCTGGGATATGTGTGACTTGACAGCAATTAGATATAGACACCACCGTCATGGTCTAGAATCCCATTCTGGATTCTTGGGTAGTATGAGAAACTATCTATTACAGGCACCAGTCTAAAAACCTGTCAGCAAGGAAGCCTAAAGTCCAGCAGCATTTCCCACATTTTGAGGGAATGAATTGGGTACTTGGTGACTCAAACTTATGCCTATATAGGCTCCTGGGCCCAGATCACCTCTTAGCACTGCCCCAGAGGGTCTCACAGTGAACAGGACCGGTCCACTGGGGATGCAGAGCTCAGCAGTTCCCTCCCCATGCCTTTATTTACCTTGAGTTTATTCTCTGGGAGTCAGATGCTGTATGGGTGGCTTGGATTTATGCAAATACCATGAAAATCTATGTCTTATAGGAAAGCATTAATTATCAGGAAGACTGTCAGTGATATTTTGTTTTTGTTTTGCAATCGAATGTCATGATTTAAAAATTAATCAAACACTCTTCTCCTTGGTACTGAGGTCACCCAGGCATCCCACTGAAGGGTCATCAAGCAGTTGACCTCTGAACTGTGTCTTCAGATATCTTTTCTTTCTTTTTTTATTCTCTCCCTCCCTCCCTCCATTCCTCCTTCCCTTCCTCCCTCCGTCCCTCGTCCCTCCGTCCCTCCATTCCTCCCTCCTCCCCTCCTTCCCTCCCTCCCCCTCCCTCCCTCCCTCCCTTTCTTCCTCCCTCCCTTCCTTCTTCTCTGTCTCCCTCCCTC
>NC_022013.1:61555889-61562370 GCF_000317375.1 Microtus ochrogaster | reverse complement strand
TGTCACCAGTTTGAGAAGTTATTTTTCCCTGTGTGTGTAGGTATGTGTTCATGTGGACAGGGAGGGGGAGGGGTTCACGTGAGTGTGTGAACTATGAGTGGAGGATAGAGAAGAACCTTCATGTCATTTCTCAGGTACTGTTCATCTTATTTATAAACACAAAGTCTCTTACTGATCTAGAATTCATCAAATAGGCTAGGTTTCTAGGGCAGGCAGCCCCAGGCATTCACATGTGTCTGCTTCCTCGAACTAGGATTATAAGCTCATGTTCTTAAACCAGAAATTTTTTCTTTAATGGAGGGGCCAGAGGTTGAATTCAAGTGTATGTGTTGAAACGCAAGTGTTATAAGGAGGCCGCTAGTGTGTTCCCAGCTGCCTGGCAGCTCATATTCTAAATAATCACACAGAAACTATGTTATTTAAAACATTGCTTGGCCTTTTTTTTTTTTTTTGGTTTTTTGAGACAGGGTTTCTCTTTAGCTTTGGTGCCCGTCCCGGAACTAGCTCTTGTAGACCAGGCTGGCCTCGAACTCCCAGAGATCCGCCTGCCTCTGCCTCCCGAGTGCTGGGATTAAAGGTGTGTGCCACCACTGCCTGGCCTTAGCTCTAGCTTCTTATTGACTAACTCTGACATATTCATTTAACCCATTTCTATTAATCTGTGCATCACCACATGGCTCTAGGAGATCTGACACCCTTTGCGGTTTCCACAGTCACCCAAATACAAGCCGAATACATTCACACACACACACATACACACACACACACACACACACACACACACACAAATAATGAAGATGACAGTCATGATAACAATACTAGTAATAAATATATATAAAGTGTTAGTAATGAATGCAGGACTTTTATACTTTGATATAGTTGGGATTAACATGAGAACCAGTACTGTCCTGATAAATGTACTCCTTGATCCTAATCAGGGTACCACAAGCATATGCTTTTCAGTTATGATGTAGATTAAGTTTAAAGTTAGCAAGGTAGAACTGGGGGATGGCTTAATTGGTTAGGCATTTGCTGTGCAAGCATGAGGGCCCCAGTTTTATCCCCAGCACTGATGTAATATGTCAGACACATGTGTGTGTGCCTGTAATCCTAGTTCTGAGGAAGCAGAGGCAGGAGGAGCCCTGGTACTTGCTGGCCAGCTCCAGGCTAGCGAATAGGCAAGGCCCAGGTTCAGTGAGAGGCCATCTCAGGAAACAGAGTGGGAGAATGTTAGAGGAAGACAGCAGGACATTGTCCTCTGTCTCCCACCCCACATACATGCACATGCATGTGTACTGGTGTACGCTCATGCCATACACATACAAAGACTTGGATGGAACATGGGATAACCATCGGCTTTGTTAGAATAGTCTAAAAAAGTGAAGTTTAATTAGGCCTTTTAGAAATATTTGGTTCTACCTTGTTCGTTTTTGTTCATATAAATTTTTGAAAATGGATCATGTATGGAAATAAATAAAGAACGGCAGGGATGGCTGGTGAACAGAAAAAGAATGTCCAGAGAGGAATTGCAGCTGCTTCCAGCTTGGAGCGTCCAGTTTTGTAAGATGAGGTTGAAACAGCCCTCCGAACCAGGAAGAACAGTAGAGTGACCGAGTTCTGAATGGACTGAAAATGGAGTTGTGTTTGTCTTCACAGAAAGGATTTGGGTAGGAATAGGTTACCCTAGAAAAAATAAATACTTGGCAGCATTCACAGGTGTTAAAGTTGACTACTGCCAGAAGTGGCCCATGGCTTCCGAGTACTAAGCTTCTGTTTCATTCTTAGCCAATAGAGAATGTTAGAAGAAGTGGGTTCAAAGAGAAAAGGCTAAGCCTCTAGCACCCAGCCTCACCAGGGTTGACACTAAAGGGAGTGGAGCCCATGGCTCCAGTAGCAGGGAAGGCGGTTCAGAGGGCTGTGTGAGCCCATGACTCCAGTTCTTGGGAAGCTAGTTCACACAAAAGTGGTTGCTGTCTAACTTTGGTTCTGTGTTTTGAGATTTGTTCTCATGTTACATCTGTCCATCATAGAATTAGCAAACTTCAGAACATGACACCGAGGATATCTCTTAAATGTGCCATGTTTGTGCTTTGCACAAGATGAGCGTCAGCCCGCTTGCTCTTTCCCCTCTGGTCCAGTGGCCTAGGTGCTCTCTAAACAACAGCAGCCACAGTCTTTCTGTGAATTGGAAAGAGACCAGAAGCATGGCATTAGCTTCAAGGGCAGAGCGGGGAATTGAAAGGTCTTTTTTCACTTGAAAGTGAATTATTTAGAATTTCTTTCCTGAAGGGAGATTTTCCCCGAAGGGACACGGTAGTTGTTCTGCGGTAATGTAGGATGACTTTATCAGAAGCAGGGCTGTCAGTGGTGGATGGCAAGCTGAGTGAGCTTAAGAAACAGTTGTACCCTCGGCTTTCTAGGGCAAGGCGCGTCATAGGCATTTTCCTTTTGTAAAACAATTTTGAACAAAAATGTCAGTAACAATGTAAAGTGCGTAAGTAGAGAAAATCCTTTTTGCCTCACACCCTGGGTTTGTGTGGTCTTTCTGGAGAGTCCTTGGTTGGCATTTCTCTAGACCTTGGAGAGCTACATGCTGAGTGCTTTTGTAATATTTGTGCTAAGTAGTGAGCAGGTCGCTAGCCAAGGACAACATGCTCAGATATCATTTCTATTTATTCTCCCCCTCTTCCCCTTCTCCCCCACTCACTTTTTCATATTCTCAAAACAGGATATTTAACTCCATCGCTTCCTTGAAGTTTCAGAATTGAAAAATACTATAAGTATATATTGTTTAAAAATTGGTAAGAATGAAAAAATCTACTTTTTTGTTTGTTTGGTTTATGACAAAAATCTAACTGTGTAATCTAGGCTAGCCCTGAACGTGTGATTCTTCTGTCTCAGACTTCTGCATGCTAGGGTTACCCGTGTAAATCATCATGCCCAGCCAAGGAGACTTACCTTTGATTACCTAGATATGTCTTCCCAGCATGCCCAGCCAAGGGAACTCACCTTTGATTGCCTGAGATATGTGTTTTCCCAAATAGCCTTCTTTGTTGTATGCATGGGTATACACATACATACATATCAATTGGTTTTAGGAAACAAGAAAGGCTGTTCGTTTAGTATTATAGCAATGATTACCAAGAGGGTTGGGTTTTTATATGAAAACAAACACACACTTAGGAATTCCTCTACAATCAGGTATTCTAGAATAGAACGACTGTCCAACAAAAAGCTCTCTTATTTTTCATGCCTATTTTGTAAATTATTTTCAGTTTGCCATTCACTATATCATTAAGTGATTGGTACCATGCTCTGTAGATTATGCTGTGGGAACCTTCATGGCCAGCGTTCTGGGGTATCTCCTGTCCGTCTCGGTCCCCCCTCCGTGGCCAGCGTTCTGGGGTATCTCCTGTCTGTCTCAACCCCCCTCCGTGGCTCTCATCTCTTCCTATTACACCCCGCACACTTTCCTGACTTTGGCCTCTTGGCCAGTTCCTCATAAAATATGTCCGTGGAACCTGGGACACCACGAAGAACTTTGCATAACCTTCCAGATTAATGGCTTGTCTCTGGCCACCAGGCATGTGGGGACGCCACCTCCTGGCTAGAGGAAGGACTGCTTTCCTCTTCCATTTAGAGCAGCTGTAGCCACGTTGCTCCATTGACCTTGGAGTACAACAAGCAGGCCAGGTAACTGGAGTTATTTAAAACAATTAGTTGTATCTACCTGAATGTGGTATTATGACTTATGGGATTTTTTTTTAATTATCAGCCCCTAGTGGTGATTTTACTTTGTGGATATGTTAGCAGAGAATTCTACCCCATTGAAGAAAAAGAATGTCAGTTTCTTAAAGTTCCCCTCCTGCACAAGGACCTGAAATCTCATTTATGCCCTGTGAAACTGAAGAAATTGGATACTTGGGAATGGAAATTGGTGGCCCTACAAACAGTATGAGATCCGAAAGTGTTGAGTCCTTTCATAAATAAACCTTCGTTCAGGCTGGAATGTCTTGGCTCAGTCCTCAAGGTGATATCGTAGGAGAGAGACGCACGCCGTGACTGGACCGGGAGATAATTATCTTCACATTCCAGTCTTGGTCAGCCATCAGCAGGGCTGGCTGGCCATGAAGCTGATGCTCTCCCCCTTACAAGAAGATTGCCCTTAGCTAGGCCCCGGACCCCAGGGCCTTTATGAGCCACATTGTTTGAGAACTTTAGAGCAGAACAAACTTCTTCGCATTGGCAAACGTTATCTGTCAAGCCTTCCAGATTTCTGTGCTGGGTGTCGTATGTTTCAGCAGTTTGGGTTCGTTTCCAGTTGAGTTAGTGATTTGTGCTTCAAAAATTTGTAAACTTGCTTTTCTCTGTATATATGTGCATTTTAGGCATAATTGAACCCAGAGCTTTACCTGTCCTAGGTGAGCAGGCTATCACTGAGCTAAAGCTCTTGCCCTAGGTTTCTTTGGGGCAACATATGTCTATCCTCAGGAAATGTGCAGCTGGAAATGAAGTCTGACAGAGAGGTGCAGGAGGAGGATGGGAAGAAAGAGGATATGAACACAGAGACCGAAAACCTCATGCCTGGCCCTGTGAGGCAATATGCTTTGGTTATTGGTGAATAAACTTCTAGGGAGTTGTAAAATGACAAATGCCTCACATTAACTCTTGCAACAAATGTTAGAAAGCAAATTTTCTTGTAGAACATCATATCTGAAGCCTGGGAGCCTAGGTTCAAATCCTGTTTACTAGCTGTGTGACCATGGGAAAATTGCTTAGCCTTTTACTGTTTTAGTTTTACAACTTTAAAATGGGACTAACTTTTAAAAAGTGGGAGGAAGAAGTGACATTACATACAGTTATTCTCAGTCTTCTAAACATTTAAAAATGTTTATTTTTAAATTTAAACATTTTATTTAAAAATGTTTATTTTAAAAAATGTATTTGTTTTTGCGTGTGTGAGTATTTTGCCTAAATGTATGTAAGTGAACCGTGTGCATGCCTGGTGCCTGTGGAGGCAGAAGAAAGCTTTGGACCCCCTGGAACTGGAGTTACAGGTTGTTAGGATCCACCATATGGTGCTGGGAGCCAAGTCAGGCTCCTCTAGAAGAACAGCAAGTGCTCTTAACTTCTAAGTCATCTCTACGGCCCCTCTATTCACTTTCTTCAGTGTTGTATCAATGCCTGGTATAGAGTAAACACATGCAACTGTTAAAGTTTTCTGTTGGTAATTAGTTTGGGAATATTACTGTTAGAACTTGGGAATACCCGAGACTAGATTTTATACCATGTTAAGAAGAAATGGAAACAAATCTTTGTTTCTACATATAAATATTTTCTTTATTTTTAAATAGAATTTGCCTTTTAAAAAACATAATAGCAATTGGATCAACTTAAACATAGTGTCTAGGAAAGGAAGCAACCTGGATGTACAGTTTGTATTTAATGGAGGTGAGATCCCCATAGTCAGAATGAGAAAAGTCCCCTAGGACAAGAAACCTTTGTGATACATATGCCCATGTAAATAATTATACATGACCAAATTTATTCCCTATATACAGATGCCAAAGTTTACTTTTTAAAAAATAAAATTTAATGTTAAAATAGAATCCTTTTCCCATCTTCCATAATTTGTAGAAAAATCAAATCTCAGGTATTTTGAAGGACCCTCTCAGTCTGGTAGGGAGAAAAACTTCAAGACTTTTTTTTTTACCCAGAGTGCTTAGGAACTGGCCCATGGTCTGTGTGATCTCTGATCCAGGTGCTGTCCCTGGGGTGCCCCAGTGTGGCTTTGTAAACGTTGGTTCTTTTAGTCGGTCCCAGGCTCTCTTCTCCAGTCTTGAGGGAGAGGCACCTGGATAGTCACCTCTCCTGAGTCACCCGAGGCAGAATCCTGCGCGCAGCCTGCGTGTTTCCCTTGTCAGCATTCTGACAAGTTGGCTCCTTGCAGCAGGAATCCCGGTTTTGAGGATCAAAGGCCCTGATGCCCCCTGCCCAGCACCCATACCACCCTCCGGAGCAGGGGAGGAAGCCCGGCTCTTGGTCTTGATTAATGTGCGTGTGGCCCAGCTATGTAACTTTAGCCACCATTTAAAAAAGACACTGATTTGAAAGACTCCAGAAGGAAGGTAGCGTGAGAGAGTGGCTGAAACTGAGACACTGACATCAGGCTGTTGGACTGTTAATCCTCTGGTTGTTTGGCTGTCTGACCTTGTGCCTGAGCTCTCCTACAGAAGTAACCAGACTGCCCCCCTCCATACAGACTGTCTGTCCAATGGACCAGAGTCTGGCCCAACTGGAGGTTCAGTGAAGAAGGTGAACGTTAGAGTCTTAGATGTGTTGCCTCATCTGGGGTTCTACTCTGTAGTGTTTCAGGCATCTTGTTTCCCGGGACCATACAGATGATCCTGCAGGCAAGAAAGGGAGACTCTTCCTTCTGGCACTGAGTGACAGCCGCAGCCTCCAGCAGGACATGGGAGCT
>NC_022013.1:61538830-61549909 GCF_000317375.1 Microtus ochrogaster | reverse complement strand
CCTTGCAGATATCTAACTCATGAAGCCATTTTACAGAGGAGGAAACTGAGTTCCAGCAAGAGGGAGAGGGTGAAGAATGACGGAGAATTCCTAGTCTCTATTCCTTTTGCACTTTGAATTTCTTTCTCCATGTCAGCATTCCCGCCTGCCCTGCCGTCTCTCAATTCTACTGTGGAATGTCTCCATCAGATCCTTGCTTCTGGTCACTTCCTCCCTCACTTCCATTGCAGCACCCTGCCGCATATCTGGTTTCCAGAACACTCCTTGACTCCCCAACCATACGGTTCCGTACCTCAATAGTTTCCACACCCACTCCTCCTTTAAAACAATGTGCCGGCACTGGTTGCTCATGATCCAGATGTAGCCCACAGATGTGTCTTTGGTGAATCTAGGCCTAGTTTTGCTTCTCTGGAATGGAAGTACCACTTCAACAATAAGACATCCCAGGACAATCAAGCTAGAAACTTGTTAGCAGTAGAATACAGCCAGGCATGCTGGGTATTAGCAGCAGCAGAGGGGCCTGTCACTCCCTGCAAGGCCTCGCTAGTGGCTGTGACTTCTTTGCCAGCCAGTGCCTGTCTTTGTGGCCCTGTTTCACAACATCCTTGTACTGCTGTCACTTCCAGGAAGCCTCGTCTCCCTTGTCTTGCTCCCCTGATTATATTGTCTCCAGCTCCTCTATGCCACTAACCCTGCCTCTGCCACTTGTACAGTGCTGGAATCCTAGGCTGCTTCTTGTTAGATTTAGCAAATGATGCTTTATCATTTATCAAGTGCTTACTAAGGGCAGGGCACAGGGCTGAGTGTTTCCTGGATATTTTAATCTCTAGGCCTCACTGTGACCCCGAGTGAAGTGTGTTACTATCTCCAGTCCACAAAAGCGGGAGCCCAGAGAGTGTAAGTGGTTCGCTCAAGGTCACACAGCTGGTAAGTGGCGGAGCACGGATTTGAGCCTTCAACACTCCTGTCCCAGGGCCTGTGTGTCCTCGTGTTTGGACGGTCTCCGTAACATTCATTGCTACGGCTCAGGCAGGAATAAAATCCCCTAACTCCTTCGCATTAGCCTTACAGAGGCAAATGACAGCAAAGACACAGACATCTCATGTTTCCTCCTCCACACGCTGAGGGGGGATTTCCAGTTCTGTAGCTCCTGCAGCAGCCCTGGGTGGCATGGTGTGCTCTCTCCAAGTAATGAGGCCAGGCACCCTAGCCAGAGATGCACAGGGAGGGGCAGGTGGCCAGGACCGAACTGAGATCATCTTACCTGCTGTTTCTGGCTGCCCTGAGCCTTGGCTGTTCTCCCACACACACGCTGCTAGTTCACTAGTAAACTTAGCGGATAATGCTGCGTGGATGGACGCGTCCTTCCACATCCACCTGTGAGTGGTCTGCTAGGTGTGGGGTCAAGTCCAAGTCGTCACAGCGACAGGGCTATGCTTGTGTCCTCAGGAACCTTCCTCCGAGGTAAGGACAGGGAGTTCAGAGTCCTACTGCAATCTGGCCCCTGACCATGACTGAGCAGGACGGCTGCGGCACTGTCACCTTCAGCCAGATCTGCCACCTGCCTAGTTGACACCTTGATCAATTTTCTTTCCACAACCTTTCCCCAAACACGGACATACTCGTGAATCTGAAGCCTGTCCTGGACTGACAGAGAACAGTCCCTTGCATTTAAGGATAGTTCCTCTGTGAAAAAGCATCCACACTGCCTTCCCCACTTAGGGCACGTCTTGATGTCTGCGTCCAAGAGCCTTTTGGGAGCGAGCATGACCGTGAACCGGTAGAACACATAATTTAACAAGCACGATGTGCAGAACGAGTTGAAATGCATTTTGCTGGGCTGCACCTCCAGAGTTTCAGATCCGGTATTAGATGCCCCAGGGCCAGGGTGGTATGGGCGGTGTGAGGCCTCAAAGAATACCAGGTGCCAGTGGTTTCAGTCACGGGTATATATGCAAAACCTAGCTGTTTCTTCCAATTCTAGTTATGCACTAACTGAATGCTGTGGGTGCCAGGCCTCACAATGATCATTTCAGAGGGCAGAGGGGGTACAGCAGACATGGAGCAAAGATTTTGGCATGGAGAGCACAAGTTAAATAGAGAGAAACTGCTAAGCCATTTACAACAGTAATATACGCTACTAGGGAGCAGAGATGAAGAATAACATAGAGAGGTGTGAGGTGGGCAGTTGCTTTATGGAGGAGACTCGAAGGGGACTTTTGCACATGGTGGCGTTAAGTCTAAGACTTGAAAGTTGAAAATCCAAAAATGGAAAATGATATCTTACCCTCAGAATTCTCCCAGGGCTACAGGGACATGGCCGGAGGAGCAAGCAGGGCTGCCGATGCACACACCTATTCCACACAGTCCCTTTTTGCAAAACAAAAGATGACTCCTCTGTGGAAGCAAGGTCGCATCTCCTTCCCACTCCAGCCAGAAAGAGTGAAGGCTGAGCGCACAACACATCAAATCACAAACAACGGTTTCATTCCTCTGCTTTTCTTCCAACACTTGGAAACACCATCTAAGTTGCCATGTTCAGGCGGAAACATTTTTCTTCGCTCATTTTTGTCTTTCTAACAGTCAGCCATGTGGCCAACGATTGTAAGGGATGTCTTAGCCTAGCCAAGTCACAGGCTGAAGCAGGGGTGTGGATCACTGGTTCTGTCTCTCTAAACTGGAGAAGATGTCACCAGTCCAACTGGCTCTGTCCACACCTTGGTGGTCACAGCCTGTGGAGGGGTCCACACAGCCATCCCATTGAGCAGCGCTGTCCCTGGGCCTCCCCTTTCTTCACTGCGGAGCGGAGAGCTTTAGGTTATTAGAAGCATCCAGATAAAAACACATTGGTGATTGTTTCTACAGCAGTGGGAAATCTTGCCTTTTTTTTTTAATCAGGTCTGCTAGAGTTGAAAGGCGAAACTTTCTGGACATGGACTTTGTAGCAAAAAGGGGGTAGAATGGAGCTGGCAAGGGAAGAAATGATTTCAGTATAATAAAAACGGGATTGTTCGGCATCGAGATGAGAGTATTTCTTCTACTTGGTATTCAGATTAAATGAAGTTTGAAAGTCACATCAGCGAGTATTATGTTTCTTTGAAACTCCGGCTGTGTTTCCCATCAATGGCATTTTTATTTCATTTAGCTCTCATAGCCACGAGTAAAACTATAGACAGGTTCTACGTGTGTGTGTGTGTGTGTGTGTGTGTGTGTGTGTGTGTGTGTTTATTTTTATCTACAGACACTGCAGCTATTAAAATATGATTTTAGTGTCTGTTACAGGAACCTTAAGAAATGCCGCGATGAGGGCAAGCATCTCGTGCCACCTCTGACGGCTCCCTGCTCCTAGGGCCCACTCACACCGGCACTTAATTTGTTATCCTGCATTAGAACATGTCCCCGTCACCTCTGAAACTGTCTCAAAGGCAAGGCCTTTAGAACCTGCGTTCTTTAAACACAAAACAGGATTATGGATTAATCTCAGGCAGGGAAGTCCCAAGTGCTGTGTAACCTAACAAGTCAGACCAGGCCTTTGGCAAGTCCCTTCCTGGACTGTCCTCTGGTCCTGCTGGTGACCTGGTAGAGGAAAGAGTGGATGTGTGTGTGAGCCTAGGCATGACTTCTTGAAAGATCAACATTTGTACACACTGGAGTCACCTTTTATACATAGTGCTACTGACATTAACCAGAGAAGTGGGCCTGACAGGCGGGCCCCAACGCCAGCAGGAGAGTGGCTCGCTGGGCGCGCACAGTTTATCTGAAGGAACTGAGCACAGAGTTAGTTACATGGCCCTAATTGTTGGTAGTCCAAAAGGAACTATTGCTTGGAGAGAGGGGTTTTGGGGTTACCGAGTGTGACCTACCAAATGTGCTATTTGTTTAAATACATGCATCCTTGTTAGGCATTTTAAATATCAAGACTGTTTCTCAAATTGAACTCTGGATATCATGATTGGCTATAGCTACGTATAACATTGCACATTCCTGAAGAGGGGAGAGGAAGCAGAATGAAGAATACTTTTAAGCAAAGCCATTTATTTGAGAGGCTTTAAAAGAGAGAAACGGTCCCAGCTGAAGCAGCCAGGCCGTTGAGTGAATATTTGGCACTCAGGCAAGGAACCGAACTCTTTCTTAAACTTGTCTTGAGACTACTTAATACTGGAGTGATGCAGGATTAAGTCTAATCACTTTATATAAAATGAGACTATAATCTTGTATTGATAATCAAAACACTGAATTTACTTTTAATCTGGAGAACCGCTAGGAGAAGAAAAATACTTATTTTAAAGATAGAGCACAAAGGCACAAACAACAGAAAGAGCCCTTTAGGAAAAACGTAGATGTTTGTAAACCACAGTGTGGTCTTTAGTAAAGCCAGAGCTGAATGCCTGAGTAGAAACTGCTGTCCAGTAGAACCTTCTTTCATGGTCTGTGAAGACCAGGGATTTTCTGTTTCTGTCTAGAGAGACAGAGACTACATCTGTACACGTGTGTCATCAGGAAAGACCAGTGTCTGTTCTGAAGCACAAACACTATGCATGCAAGAAGTGTGCAGTGGTCGTTTACAGCCAGGGTGTGAGTATGACCCTTGATATCCACTGGATCTCTCAGCCTGTGCTTCCCCAGGACCAATCATAGCACCTAGCGGGGGTTGGGGGGAGTCAGAGCCGAGGAGAACCGGAATACCTAGTTCTGGGAGTCTAGGATCAAAATTCTGTTCTAATTAGTTCAGACGGATGACCAGAAGGCATAGTATCATTCTCTGGGGTCCTGGGAGGATGTTGAGCAGCACATTGGTGGCTACTAAGATGGAAGCTAGGCCAGGTTCCAGTGATGCATTTAAAGGTGTAAAGAAGGCAAGGGTTCAGGACGTGAGAGGCGTGACCTGGCTGCCTTGTGGGTGTGGCATCTCTCATTCTCGTCCCTTTGTATATAGGATGGACAGTTGGGGTGGACCTCTTCATTACAAGCTTTCTCTGTATGATTTCTCCAGAGTTAACTACTTACGAATATTTTTCCCAGGCAGCAGCAATAGCTATGAGAAGAGGGGGCCAAGTCACTGTGGGGGATGTTGCCGGATGTGTTTGGGCAGATTTTCTTCTGAAGGACTAGAGTAGCACGAAGCATCTATAAAACATAAGTAAGGGAGACATTGAAGTGGAAGGTTTCTTTTTGGCTCTTCATGTCTAGGTTTTGCTTTTCTTTCACTGAGGAACTAACCATGCCATGCTCCGATCATTTGGAGAATGGATTAAATTTGATGATAAAGACATGTTATTTTTTCACTTATCTGGAAATGATAAAGGAACTAGTCTCTGCTGGTGGCATTTTATATGTAGTGTTATATTGCCAATTGCTACTATTGCATTTAAAAAGTGTATGCATTTGTGTGTGACAGCTTGTTTTATGAAGACAGGGCACAGTGGGGGCATTTTGTCACATGATTCAGGACTTCGTGTGTGGATTCAGTAGGTGCGAAGCCACTGATTTCAATCTTGACTTTTACCTGAATGTATGGTCTGCCTCAAGAATGGAAGGCTTTTACATGGTAACTCTGCACTTAAATCTCCTTTAGGAAAGACTCATCCCCAGTGTGAGGATGCTGTAATTGCCCATCTGTCACTGTGTTTTCTTCAAGCCCATCCTTGGTCCCAGCTGTTTTATTATGGATGTAATTCCTGCTATGTGGAATAAACTTTGGAAGATAAACATTTGTTCTTATGTAGTTGCAGATCCATATAGAGTCTTAAGAAATAATAGGGATAGATTTCATGTGTCTTTCAGTCTAGGCCACCCCATAGTCACGCCTTGCATAGCTACAGTGCACATCTACAACTGGAGATCTAGCATTGGACAGTGGGGAACCAGAACTTTCGTTCACCCTTGGTTTCCTCCTCCTTGCTGCTTATAACTTCATCTACCAAGGATGTTCTGTAAATTTGAGATTTACTTTTTAAAAAACCAGTTTGCTCGAGAGCCATCTGAGCAGTGTGTATCGGAACTCCTTCCTTTTGATTGTTCACTAATAAGCCGTCCGTGGATATGTTACAGTTTGAGCAATCTCCAGCTGAAAATGCCAGAGATCTTTCCCAGCTTGCGCATAGTAAGATTAATGCTTACTGTGCTTTGAACGTTTCTTTCTCTTTTGTGGGAATCTATGTCTTGATTTTCTTTGGTATTTGCTGTCTGTTTGTCCAGTTGCTCCCACACTGTTAAAAAGACTATTCAGTGAGTTGCTTGTGTCAAACATCACTCAGGCATATTTGTGTGAGCCTATTTCTGCATTCTCTATTCTGTTCTGTCACTGTTCCTATGCAAGTATCACACTGTCTTGTTTGCTAGAGCTACATTGAGGGTAGAGCTATTTCTCTATTTTTCTTTGTCTGGCTTATTTGAGCTTGTCTGGAGCCTGGGCCTTTTCATATGAAGTTTACAGTAAGCTTGTCTATGCCTACAATAAAACTGGCCATGAGTTTGATAGGAATTATGTTAAAACTATGGATCAGTCTTGGAAAAATGACATCTTCACTATATTTGCTCTTCATATTCCCAGAGATACTACATTTCTGCCTTTAATTGTATTGATCTTCCAGAATGTTGTGATTTTTTTGTGTATAGATCTATATACATTTTACTAAACTTATAATTACCTACTTCATTTTTAATTATAAGTGGCATCTATCTCTACATTTTGTTTTTCACATATTTTTGCTAATATATGGAAATGCAACTAATTTTGTGTGTGTGTTGATTCTGTATCTTTGAAATTTCGCTGAATTACCTTGTCTGGGAAACTTGAAGAGATTACATGGAATTTTCTAGGCAATGTGTCATCTGCATTTAGAGACAACTTTATTTATTTTTTCTTAGATTTTACAATTTTCATTTTTTCTTGCCTTATCACAATGGCTAGAACTCCAAGTATTTGAAGAAGAAAGGCAAGAGACTGTTGATAACTTTGCCTTGTTTTGGGGGGAAAGCCGTTTCTACGAAGTACAGTGATAACTGTAGATTTTCCTCCGAAGTTCTCTCTCTTAAAAAAGCTCTCCTCTATATTTAGATGGGTTGAAACACAATTTTATATCTTTAGAGGGAAGAAAACTAAACAATGAACAATATTTTGGTAGCATGTTCAGTTGTTTTCATATGATGGGTATTGCTTGGGAAATGGTGGTTGTCAGAATTCTAAGATGATCTATGAGAGTTTCTTTTTCTGGTGTGTGTGTGCATCACGTTTGAGACAGGAGAACTGCAACTTGCCTTTAGGTGTATTACATAGCATAGCCGACTTTAAGAAAGAGCATTGCTATTGGTGGCCCTGGCCTTCCCATGTAAGTCCTGAAAAGGAATCAAGCACTTTCTGAGTAAGCTGGGCCAATAGACGAGACAAGTCTCGTGTGAGGGAGATTCTCCATTGCCAGCTCTGAAGGTTTGAAGGGGACGAATGACAAGGAATGTGGGCAGCCTCTATGAGTTTGGAGTGGCCAGAAAATAGTGACATCATACCTACTTCTGCAAGAAAATGTCTTCTGCCTCATTGCCATGAGCCTAAAAAGGACCCCAGGCTCCCGATGAGAATGCAATGTGTCAATATCTTGAAAGCAAACTCTAGAGACTGGGTGGCTAGCTCAGGCATACCTTACCAGACTTCTGACTACAGAACTCCGAGTTATTAAGTTTATAGAAGTATCCAGCTAAGACATTTACAACAGAACAGTGATCAAAGAACTTAGTGAAACAAAACTGATACAAGATCTATCTACTAACATGTTTGTGCATGTGTCTGTATATGCCAGGCATATTCTAGGTGTTTTTTTTCAGGTATAGGGGCTCTAGCCAAAATGAGCTAAGCTCATTCTCTGCTCAGGGGCCCTGAGCTTCCTCCTAGATCTCCCAGTTTACTGCCTTCTAACAACTCTGCTGTTGTGTTTGTACTTTGAAGACTCATACTTCAGTGAAGAATAGCCCCATGCAATTCATGGGCAAATCTGCTTTTTCTTGTCTCGAGTTATCTATCTGCTTAGTGATCTTCTTTGGGACTATGTGAGGAGTCAATGGATTATGGAACACTCTACTGTTTAAGTCAGGGGCCGTAAGTACTTTGTTGAAGATGGCGCCTTCTCTTCCCCCTTCTCAGCATATCTCCTTAGTCATTTATGGATCGTGTATTATGTAGAATATACTTTGCCCAATAGGGAGGTTGTGAAAGCATGCATTGCGTCTTGTGTGCTCAAGGAGTAAGGTGATGTCTAGAGAAGCCAGTTTTGTTGCTCAAAGAAGATAGACGTGTGGCCTGAGAACAAGAAGAGGCCAGACTTGGATTCAAGCTTGATTTGGCCAATCTGATTTAACTTTGATAGCATTAATAGGTGTCTCCTCCTAAGCTTGGTCCGCAGGAGACCCATCTCATTCTTCCCCTTTGGAACTTGCCTCAGTATTTCTTTTGTATCTTTAGAAAGTAGGTCTGCCTAAAACCACTACCTGGATTTGTTGACCTGGGAGTGAACAGACCATGCTAATAAAGGTGGCCAGATGACATGGGCAAATGGTTCAGATTTTCAAGAGCCCGATCATGTAGTTTGAGTGCATCAGGAGCAAAATGGTATCAAAATCAGACAACACTGTATTAACACAAAGCAAAAACACTAAAGCAAGTTATCAATCTATTCATTGAAAGCCCAAGAAGTCTTTAACAGGGGAGAAGGAGGTAAGGTATGATCAAGGCACACGTGCAGGGGAGAGCAGGGGAGCGGTGGAGGTGGTAGGAATTGCTGTTGACAGCTCTGGAGTCCCTAAGCACATGGGCACTCCTTGGCGAACTGTGTTACAATCAGTATAAATCTAAGGGCTGTCAGGACCAGGCACTCTTTCTCGGAAGTATGGCAGCTTTGAGGTCATTTTGGCCAAATTAGTCAGCAGCATCACTGCGGCTGGTGAGCCCTGTCCTGCTCTGCAGTTCTGCATCCTCCTCTTCCTCGTCTTTGGAGAGTGCAGTCCATCTATAACCCATTTGCCCACAATGGAACAGCTACTCTTTATACATACCCTTCTGGATTGAAATGTCTTAAAATTACTTATTTCTTTAGTAGTGCCTACTTATAGGAAAAAGTACAAGGAAGAAAATAATACATTACCTAGAATACCTCTCCTAGATACCATCCAACGATAAGAATAGTTTGATGCACTTCCTTCTGTTTTTTCTCCTAAGGATATACATTAAAATCCTCCCACATAGTTGTAATCGCACAGTATTTATTAACCTGATTTTCTCACCTAAGTTTTTCTAACTCTCTTTCTTTTATAGTGAATCACTTGACTTAGTGTCTAATAGCTAAGTGAAATCCTAACAGATGGGTGCCTGTGATTTTTTTTAATACAGATTCTTTGCAATATTATCATGTATGTGAGTACATTGCTTATCTCATTTTTGTGGAAGGCAAACACACCTATGCATTTTGCTATGTCTGTGTAACCTGTATATACACATATCATTTTATTGTGATACTTTAAAACAGCATTGTGAATGTTTATACCTAGAATAATCTCCTGCGGGAACTTCCATTATCATATCTTAAGAGTAAATTATGTAAGTGGAACAGCTGAACCAAATGGTAATTCTTAAGTTTTACTGCATGCCACAGAGAATAAAATGGGGGGGGATCCCTTTTGTGATCAGAGCTATAAGCCTGCTCCAATACTGCTCTTTCCAGTTAAGTGAGCACATGGGTGTTTAGATTCAAGTGGGTTAAAATGAAACTGAAAATCCAATTCTGTGGTATAATGACCTACTCCTAGAGCTCCGTAGCCACGAGTGGTTGGTGCATGCAGGCTAGACAGGCTGATCCAGCACCAGCACTGTGCAGGGTGTTCTCTCGGATACTGTGCCCTGCTACCTCTCTCCATCCTTCCAGCTTTACATTTGGGATTTTACTCAGTAAAGCTTAAAAGATGAACAATGCACAGTTTACAGGTGTTTAATTTGGCTTGTTATAAATTAAGCTGAAACCTTCCACCTTGGATTGAGGAAGCATAGGCATCTTTCTGAAAACTCAAAAGGATAGAAACCCCGTTTTTTGTCTTTCTTATTCATCTTTCACAGTCCGAACACTAAACGCCAGCGTTTAAACCACCGCCTTCCCTCACAGTCATTGCAGGCTTGCACATGCACACTAGGAACAGGCAGGCGGCTGCAGTAGCTCAGGTGGTCCCCGCAGGACCTGGCAAGTGCCATGGCAGCCATACTTGGCAGATGAGAAGACTGACAAGTGCACAGCCCATGTGTGCTGGGGCTTAGTCTCTTTGGGAGTGCATGCTCCACACCATGCTCTGTGCTGTTCCTAAAGAATGCCAAGCCAAATTAGGGCAAATGACAGTGTTCAGAGCAGCAACGCAGAACACAGAAAACCATCCGCTGCTCAGAGAGCTCCCACAGAAAGTAAACCTGGAAGCCTGTCCCCATAGCTGTCCTTTTAGGGGACATTACAGCACCTGGTACCAGCTAGAGTAGATCATGCCTGGGGCCATTTTGGACTGTACGTATTTTTATTCGAGTACCCTTTGACTTAATGGTACCTGTGAGGTCAGATGTATGTGTTTTGTACATTTCTTTTCTACCCGCCGTTTGTCACAGTATGTGATTTTGTTGATTACTCCCTGAAGAGAAAGGGAAAACAGGACATTTTAAATGAGGTTAATATTGAGGAGCTCGAAGTGGATTTTGTTTGCAGAGGAAAGGGTGCTTAGACGCCTTCATTCAGCCAAGGAGAAGGCAGATTATAAACACACTCCGCAGACAGTCAGGTCCAGGTGGTGGGCAGTCTGGCCATCAGTGTCAACATTTTCCAACAGATGTCCCTCGAATGCAGCAGTGGGGGGGAGGAGGATGGTCAAGTGGCAAGCACAGGTGTGGGGAATTGGAAGAGCAGGTGAGCAGTAGTTCTGGCTCCTAGGGGTCCTAAGGCTCGCAGCTTTACTGACCAGAAAGTTGCTGCTTCCGAGGAGGAAGGAGTTAAGCCTGTATCATTATACTTCCTTCCTTCCTTCCTTCCTTCCTTCCTTCCTTCCTTCCTTCCTTCCTTC
>NC_022013.1:61538283-61538730 GCF_000317375.1 Microtus ochrogaster | reverse complement strand
CTTCCTTCCTTCCTAACTTCCTCCCTCCCTTTCTCCTTCCCTTTCTACCTTCCTTACTTTTCTTTGCATGTGTGTGTGTTCATGAGGAGCACATGTTTGTCTATGTGCAAGATAGAGACAGACCTTGGGTTTTTTTTTCTTCAAGAGCTGTCCACCCTACTTTTGAGTGAAGTCTTTCATTAGAGTCTGTGGCTTTGACAATGCTGGCTGGACAGTGAGCTCTGGGAAGAGACACGTTTCTACCTCTTCAGTGTGGGGATGGCAAGCATGTGCCCCATACCTGGCTTGGAGGTGATGGAGGCTGGGGGTTAGCCTTGGGTTTTTATGATTGCACAGCAAGTGCTTTGCTGACTGAACTATCTCTTAGCCTTCCATTGACTTGAACTATCTCTTAGCCTTCCATTGACTTGAACTATCTCTTAGCCTTCCATTGACTTGAACTATCTC
>NC_022013.1:61531369-61538183 GCF_000317375.1 Microtus ochrogaster | reverse complement strand
CTTCCATTGACTTGAACTATCTCTTAGCCTTCCATTGACTTGAACTATCTCTTAGCCTTCCATTGACTTGAACTATCTCTTAGCCTTCCATTGACCTGTCTTGTCACCCAATGACTCAACCTTCAGTAGGACTGTCAGTGTCCCACTGTTCTCCTGGGATCAGTTCTTAGTCCAGTTTATTGTAACTCGGGTTGTGGGGATTTCCCTGGCTGAGGTGAGAGCACACTGAAACACTAGAAATGGATCCCAGGACATGGGGATAGATGATGGAACGCACCATCAACAAGCCAGTCTGCTTTGAAAATACAGTATTATAAATTCCAGATCAGGAGCACAACCTACTTACCGACTTGTCACTGGCATGTAATATGAAGGGGCAGGTGGAGGCTTCGTCAAAGCATTTCTCATCAGATCAGGCCAAATGAGCAGTTCCAAAGCTCAGGAGCCTGCCAGGCCTTGGAAAGGGACACAGGGCAGTGTTCTTGGCAGATAACAGAGAAACTGGCTTTCAAGTCTTCAGTTGCACATGTGTGTGTGCAAGTTTAGGTTGATACATGTTAGCAATTTTATATCTTAAATGGCTTTTAAATTTTATCCTTTTAATGCTCTGTTGTTCAGGTTCAAAGGTCCTTGTTTCTCCAGAACTGTAGAGGACTCTTTAGATAGCTATCTGCTGATGGCTTCATTATTATTGAAGTGTGTAGAGTTGGGAATTATTCAAGTGAGACTGAATTATCTTAATACTTAATCATTTTATAGCATATAACACAGAAAGACCAATAAAGTAAGAAATAACTGATAATTGTTTGTTGTTTAGGGTTTGTTTTAGCATTAGTGAAGCCAGTCTGGGGAGACAGTTCAGCTGATTAAGTGTGTTTAATGCAAGCATGAGGTCCTGCATTTGAATTCCCAGTGGGGGGTGTGTGCCACAGGCCTGGTGGCATATAGTTTTGTAGTTTAATCCTAGTGCTGGGGAGTCAAAGGCAGAAGGATTCTTGAACTTCACTAACCAGTCTAGCCAAATTGGCAAGAGATCAGGTCAGTGAGAGATCCTGCCTCAAAGGACAGGGTGGAGAGCACTCAGCACTGGCCTCAGGGCCGGAAGAAAGAAGACTGGGAGACTCTGCTGCTCCGGTCCTTTGTATCCCTTAGGACTTCCCTTCCATAGTCTTCTTAAAGTCACAACGGAATTAAGTTCCTGTCTTTGATTTTGCTAACCCAGACCTGCTGAGGATGAGCTTCTAGCTGGTATTCAGCCGAGTGGAACATGCAGAGTACAGAACAGGCCTAAGAACCACTGGGCTCTACTCTGTCACAGAACCGAGGACATTTTTCTTAGGTTACTGTGGAACTCTGGGATCCTGGCTCTTGCCAGGGTATCAGTGAGCCCTGGCTTTCATTTTTTTCAGGAGCCATACCTGAGCATCTTGTCTTCACAGTGAAGGAAAGGTCCCAGGCAAACAGAGGCCAAGATTTTGAAGGGCAGGAAGTATCAAGGTTGGCCGTAAGGCTTCATTCATTCATTCTTGCACAAAATGGGTCAGAGTGAGCATTTCAGAATTGTCTTTGTCTTCCCGTTGTGCAGGGTTTCTTAGACATGAACACAGGGGCAGTGATGGGTGCTGATCTCTCAGTGATTATAGCCTAGCTATAGCCGCCAAACCTGTCATACAGAATCAGTGCAGACTGTGAAAACTGAACACCTCTGGGCTCAGTAGAGGAAGGCTGGGTAGTAAATGCCCCATTGGGTGAGACAGAGAGAGCTTGGTGTGCTTTATCTTCTCAGGTTTGACTTCTGTCAATCCTGTATGACAGCTCTGTCTTCCCACTTGATAAGGAAGAATTTGCAAGTTTAAAGAGAAGTTGCTAACATTCAGGGTTCCCAGGCTTGTCCACACTTTGAAATCCCCTGGATCTTTAAGAAAGTATAGATGCCTGGCTTCTTCTCCTCCATGTGTGGTCAAAGCGTTGGAGTTGTTCTCACTTCATAAGTGATTTTAATATGTAGCAAGCTAAAGCATGTGTGTCTGTGTGTCTGTGTGTGTGTATGTGTGTGTGTGTAGCAACAACTAAAGAAATTGAGGTCACAAATTTGAAAGAATTCAGGGGTAGGGTTTTACATGGTTGGAGGAAAGATTTAAAAGGGATTAAAATGATATAGTTATATTTTAATTTCAAAAATAAAATGTTAGAAAAAGCTTAAAGAAAAAAATTACATAAGGTCCCAAGGATCCTATAGATAAAGACAACACTTGATCCAGGCCTCCTTGCAGAGTTCCAGGTTTTGATCACTGAAAGGTCATGAATGGCATAAAGGGGGAAATGTGTCGATGGAACACTGGAAGGTGGGCATCTTTGGGGTTAGAAAGGAGGGAAGGCAAGTTTAGAAATACATGTTCATGTGCCTGTGTGTTTGAAGGTATGTGGCAGCAAGAATGAAATCATTGAATTCAGTAACAAGCAAACATATGACGGGTCAAACATTCCCTAGGTGCTAGTTAATAAAAGTCATCACTTTTACAACGTAAGTTCTAGCTATCTTTGTTGTCAACTGCATTTGATTTAGAATCATCCTTCACTGAGTGTGGTAGGTGCCATCTCATAGGCTGAAGCCATGGGCAGAATAGAAAAGGAGAAAGTGAGCTACACCTCCACCTCCCCCTGCCTCTGGACACTTGAGTGTGAACAAGTCTCACACTCCTGTTGGCGCAGCCACAAGTTTTATCTGCTGCTATATCCTCAAAATTGAACTAAAATAAATGCTTCCTCCCTTAAGTTGCTTCTTCAGGGGTACTGGTAACAACAAGGAGAAAACTGACTTAACTAATTCTCACAGTGCTTTTTTTTTCTTTTTTTATTATTTTTTTTATTGAAGAAAAAAAAATTTCCGCCTCCTCCCAGCCTCCCATTTCCCTCCCTCTCCCCCACTCCTCTCCCCCTCCCTCTCTCACAGTGCTTTTTAAGCTGAGCTTTTATTAGTCCCATTTCATAGGTGAGGACCTTGAGGCCCAGAAATTTTGTAATCCAGAGCTATCCAGTTGTAAGTGACAGCATCTCGCTTTTGAGTCATGTCTACTAAGCACCTTGCCAAGCTGCCTGTTGTGTGAAGAATATACCAGACGCCCCACTTGCCTGTCCTTGCACTGAAAACTTCACGTACATCGCTTCATGTCAGACTGTCCTGACTTGCTAAGGAATTACCACCACTCTCAGTGAAGAGATGCAGTTGCTTTCCCAAGGTTTGATAACTAGTACATGTTGAGGCAGGAATTACTAATATAGACTAATTTAACTTAATTTATACTTTTAGCTATTCTTAGTGTTTTAAAACCTCATTTTTTTTTACATTTCAAGTCAAATTTTAAGTGAAATACTATGAATAAGACAAACAAACGTAGACTCTAACTCCCTTTGCGTTGGGGATGATGGAACAAGACCAATGCTGATCCACTCCTCCCATTCTGCTTAACTATCAGCACCTAGTGGAGCCCTTGATATCTGGTAAACGTAGTCTGAAGCACACTGCTATGGCTAACCATATCCTTCTAGATGTAGGCCAGTGATGTTTTTGACAGATGTTGATAATGTGTAGTTCCTCGGCAATCAGAAGGTTATAATTCTTGTGGAGCCTCTTTGAATCCCAGACTGATGGAGGCCAGTTCCAAGACACACAGTCCAAACTGCTGAAAGTGACAGTGGAAAGGGAAGCCCCTCCTTGACTCAGACCTGTAGAAAACACTTGGAAATCTGCAGCATAAACACTAGCAACTGCTTTCCTTCCCCACCCCCATTTCCTCTTAAATCTCTTATTCTTTCTTTAAAGCAAACAAAACCTCCCTCTAGTCCTAGCTTGAAAGATGTCTTCCTTTTTATTCCCTAACATCTTTTTCCTGGTCTTTACTTTTGTCTGTTCTTCACTACCTGTCGGTGGAAGCTACTCGTTCGTTCCCGGCCACCCAGACCCGAAATAAGCACACAGAAACAGTATTAAAAACTGTATTAAAACACTGCTTGGCCTATTAGCTTATGCATATTTCTAGCTAGCTCTTATATCTTAAATTAACCCATTTCTATTAATCTGTGTATCGCCACATGGTTATGGCCTACCAGTAAGTTTCCATCCGGCATCCAGCGTCTGTCTCCTGTGGCAGCTACATGGATTCTCTCACTCCACCTTCTTTCTTCTCTTCTATCTGCTTAGTATTCCCACCTTGCCCTATTCTGTACTGCAATAGGTACAAAACAGCTTCTTTATTAACCAACGGTATTTACAGCATACAGAGTGGAATCCCACATCAGCTACCTCTTTCTAATTATGTTTTAGAAAGTTGATCAGACTTGAGAAATAGGTTCTATTGCAAGGGAAGCTGACAATGAAACCAGGTCCTCACTGAGGGCAGGGTTAGACAGAGGCCCGGAGCAGAGGCATATACATACATACATACACACACATACATACATACATACATACATACATACATACATATGTACATACATGCATGTACATCCAGACACACAATGTATGTATGTATGTATGTATCATTACTGTAAGCCCTGTCATACATGTGAAAGGGGAGGGGACCTGAGTTAGTGGGATTAAAAATAAGGTAATACTAGGGTGGACTGATGGCTCGAAAATGTGTTTCCAAAAATAGAACTGTTGGATTTGGTTACAAGTGGGGTGTTAGAGAAAGGAGAGGAAGAGGCCCTTGTGATTTTGAGGTTTTACACACATGATTGGGAAATGGTTAAGTGTTGGGCCCATATGGTCGGTGTGCTAGGGAGAGGCAAGCTGGCACTTGGAAGAGGTACTGTACTGATTCAGTTCAGGCAGGTGTTGTACAGACAAAGAGTTGACTTAAAGTGCATGAGAACATCCATATGGAAGTGACCACAGATGGTAAATATGCATGAGAGAAGTCGAGTGGGCAGGCGGAGCTAAGGGTTGAAGAGACTTCTGATGAGCGCTGAGAGACAGGAATCTCAGTCCACCCCTCAGTGTCTGTGCCAGAGACGGAAAACTCTATGCTCGGATTCCTGGGGCAGAGAGCTGAGGCTAAGGATGATGAGAAATTTGCAAAAGAAATACAAAAATCAGCTCATAAGTCACTCAGAATGGGTGACTTATAACCAACAGAAACTTGTTTTTCACTATTTTGGAGGCTAAGGTACTCCAGACCATAGCACCAGAATGGTCTAGTTCAGGAGAGGATTGACTTCCATGTGCCGTTGTGCTGAATTCTATCCATGCTCTTACATGGCAGAAGAAGAAGCAAGTTCCCTGGCTCTTGTTTTACCAAAGGTTAATCATGAATTAGGATTCTTCCCTCATGACCTAATCCTTCCTCCCAAACCTAATGCCATGTCCTTGAGATTCAGGATTTTAGCATGAGTTCTGGGGTAGGGCATAAACCTCAGACCATAACACTAAGGAAATTATAATATTTAGGAAAATGGAGAGAGGCTACAGCACTGTTAATTTGTGAAAAATATTTCTAAAGGTTATTTAATAACAAAAGAAAGTACACATGATGCATTAATCATTTATAAAATTTTATTTCCATATGTACATATTTGTATATAAAAAATCTCTGATGTGTGTGTATAAGTACAGGTAGAAAATTACAACAAACTGTTATGATATTTATTTCTAGGAGATGGAATTTGGGGGGTATCTTAACTAAATACAACATTATTAATTATAAAGGAAAAGAAAACTTAAGTTTTCATATCTGTAACTTTCAGATTTTGTGGAGAAGTAGAATACTAAAACCTGGCCTAATGACCCCTGCTCCAGGGGAAATACCTCTTGCTCCTCCGTGTTCACGAGCTCTAAAACGTTAAACCCAATATAACCATGGCGGTGCTTGGAAACGTGCCCTGAGAGAGTGACTGTTTGCAGGTGGCTGCGGGAACTGTGGCTTGGGGGCCAGCGCCATGGCAGGCAGCTCTTTCTGTCTAGGGACTCACAAACTGGGGTAGGGTTGGCAGAGCCTGAAGAAGCATTTGGAAACCCTTCTGGCAACATGTTGGGAACACCAGTCTCTCCTGATCCTAGGACTGCCGGATTTGGGAAGAGATGGCATCTCCACCATGCCAACACCTCTCAGGTGCCCAGGCTCTTCGTGTAGAATCGCTGATATAACAAACCGATACTGCCAACCAGAACTGGTTAAAAGTTGTTTGGTTGGAATATTGTGAAGCTAGCTGCCGTCTACCACAAGCCAGATGGTGGCAGGAGAGCTAACAGCTTATAAACCTAGCTGAGTTTGATATTTCTGCATCTACGGATTCAGACAGCTCAGCTCCAGCTAAAAGGGAAAATAATAATTCCTGGAATAAGTAGTGTATTTGAAGTAAAGAACGTTTGTGACAGAAGACGGGGTCTTGAGGACATAGGTTGTCCCATGTGGAGAGTCAGGCACATTCCCTGAGTTGGTCTTTAGAATGACATCTGTTATATCTTTATTTTTAATTAACCATGTGTGTGTGTTTGTGTGCATGCACGTATATACACATGAGTACCTGTGCGGACAGAGGCCAGGTAGGGTTGCATCTCCTGGGGCTGGAGTTATAGGCAGTTGTGAACTGCCTGAAGGTAGGGTTGCATCTCCTGGGGCTGGAGTTACAGGCAGTTGTGAACTGCTTGAAGGTAGGGTTGCATCTCCTGGGGCTGGAGTTACAGGCAGTTGTGAACTGCCTGAAGGTAGGGTTGCATCTCCTGGGGCTGGAGTTACAGGCAGTTGTGAACTGCCTGAAGGTAGGGTTGCATCTCCTGGGGCTGGAGTTATAGGCAGTTGTGAACTGCCTGAAG
>NC_022013.1:61515009-61531269 GCF_000317375.1 Microtus ochrogaster | reverse complement strand
AGGCAGTTGTGAACTGCCTGAAGGTAGGGTTGCATCTCCTGGGGCTGGAGTTATAGGCAGTTGTGAACTGCCTGAAGTGGGGTGCTGGAAACTGAACTGGGGTCCTCGCCAAGAGCAGTTAGTTCATGTTCTTAACCACTGAGCCATCCTTTCTGCCTGTGGCATCTTTTTGAAATACTGCTATGTAATAATAAGTCTATAAAGGAATTAGACTCCTTCCGATATGCTACTTTTCAGAAGGGCTTCTAGTCACTTAATGGTCTTTATGAAAAACTAAAAAACTTAATTGATTTTTAACTTTTATGCATCTGTAGAGTAATACTAGTTACAGTTAAACATATATGATTCTGTGAGTTTTGTAGGTTATCTTTTATATTCTGTGCTTTTAATTTTTTTTTTTTTAGTTTTAGCTTTGATTTACAAGCTCATGAAGCCTCCTCTTTCTATCAGGGCAAGATGGAGGGTCTTCTGAACCTTAAAAGCATGTAATTTACCTTGGACATGAACTTCAGTGCTTATTCTGAATGTAGTCCATGTAAAACTGCAGGAATTATGTAGCAAGTCTTTATGAATTGGGACCTTACATGTCATTGACACATTGTGAAGGATTTTCTGTTGACTTTAGTGATGGATGATTCCATTGCTGCCAAGTTCAGCTGGAAGGAGAGTCTTAGAAATCCACACATCAACTCTGGAATCTAGAAACTTCCTAGACCATGATTTTTGAATCAGCAGGGTGGATGCAGCCTGCGCCTGTACAGGGAATGACGTTTTACCAGCTTGCTTCATGAAAGTCTCTGGAACATGACCGTAAACACCTGCCCTCCTTGTTGTGTGTTGGCTTTAAAAGCCCCCGATGGTTTGGAGGAGGGTAAGGCCTTGTCTCATAGATCCTTGGTCCAATTTTTGGGAGACCTGGCTGAAAATCCTAGATATTTGATAGTCTAGCTTATTTCTACAGTGTATTAGCACCCTATAAAAGTTACATGTCATTTAGTTCAAGTTTAGAACCCTCTCAAGCTTCAGGGGCAAGCCAAATTGAACCTTTTGTGGCTGGAATTCTGTTTACCTTTGGCCAAAGCCTGCTTCCTGATTGTATGTCAGGGAAGCGAGGTGAGCAAGGCTCCCGAGGCTCTGTGGATGTCAATTACCTCTAACCAAACAAAGTTTTGATAGGTTAAAACATGAATGAATCTGAAACACTTGATTAACTTTCTGTCAAAGCACTGTGGGGCCTCCATACAAAAGTGTATAGTTCCAGCCAAAGTGTGTTTGAGTCTTACATTCCTCTAGCTGGAAGAGGTACCTGAGATTATTAACCATAGGTTGGAATTTGGGTCAAGCAACCCCCTTCTGATAGATACGTTAAACAGTTTCTATAAAGATCATTGGCCAGTCCAATTAAATAGACCTTGAAGAGTTTGGGAGACTTCATGAGTTTGAAAGCGTCGTTTTCCATCAGTGACAGACGACAAATGAGCCCCATTTGTGTGGAGTTGTAGACGGCCATTGTCTCTCTGTGTTTTTTGTCAGAGCACAGGGTCACAAGATATCCCTTGAGTATGACCAAAGGAGAGCTCACAATGTGCACCTCCCTGTGCCTTTCAGATAGAGGAGCTGATGAACGCACTGGAGAAGACAAGACAGGAGCTGGATGCCACCAAAGCGCGCCTTGCCTCGACCCAGCAGTCTCTGGCCGAAAAGGAAGCACACCTGGCCAACCTCCGCCTAGAGAGGAGGAAACAGCTGGAGGAGATCCTGGAGATGAAGTGAGTTGCCATCTTTGCTCCTCTGGTCTTTGTTGCCTCCCTTTGAGGGTAGGGAAAGAGGGAGGGCTGGACACGTGGAGAAGGAGCTCAGAGAAAATTAGTAACTTTTGAGGTGTTGCTTGTTTTTTTCAATTACAGCTTTGGTGTCTCATTGTGCACATTTTTTTCAATATCCATTACTTTAAACATATATAGCCAGCTTCTGAATATGTATGTCTGTGTTTTAT
This sequence comes from Microtus ochrogaster, assembly GCF_000317375.1. Classification (NCBI taxonomy): domain Eukaryota; kingdom Metazoa; phylum Chordata; class Mammalia; order Rodentia; family Cricetidae; genus Microtus; species Microtus ochrogaster. The sequence continues at coordinate 61,529,273 of NC_022013.1, read as the reverse complement.
GGATGGCACTGGCATTCACAGATCTGTTTGTCACCAGGGTTTGAGGTGGCAGACAGACTGAGGCCTTGTTCAGCCCAGCAGTAGTCTGAGTGCTGCCTGCAGTCAGCGGGAACGTCCTTGAGGAACTAGGACGCTGCCACTTGTTATCCTCACTCCTGTTTAGTGCCTGGCTAGCCCTGACTTTCAGTGCCAAGGACACAGGACTCAGATTTAGCAGATTGATAAAAGACAGGTTGGACTCTCTTCCAACAGGCACACCGTGGTTCAGGTGGAGGGACAGGTAAGTAGCAGGAGACTGTATTGCTTTCATTGCTCCTGTGAATACAGTGGGGCTGGTTGCTGGGAAGCAGTTTTTCCTGTAGCCCCATAACTCACCCACCTATATATACCCAGCTCCTGTTTCACTTTCCCAATGAAAGATCACCATGGAGGACGATTGGAAGGAGAATTATTAAATGATTTGAATAATAGTTGCAATGTATTTGTTCCTAAAGAACTAGTCAAGAAATTACACTTCTATAAATGGTTAAATGAAACAATCGTAAGATATAATTTAAATCCTACTTCCTCCCACAATTGTGGCATCTTAAGCCAGTAACACAGACTTTGAAATTGGTGGCTAGGTATGGAAGAGTGACCTCATGGTGACCCCGCAAGTCTTACACATGGTTAACATTAAACCGAGAAAGCTTAGATCATGGAAAATATGGAATGAAATATTTTTTTGAAGGGTTTAATAATGAGAAGAAAACTTTTATGTCTCTTCAAGTACCTCAGTTTCTCCAAGACCAAAGAACAAGTAAGTTTTTTTTTCACATATAAACTCATATAAAATAGTATTTTGTCTAATAAAAGATGATATAATAAAAACAGATATTATTGTACACCATTTAGAAGCCAGGGAACTGAGACTCCAAGAGATTCAAATAATTTGCTTACAGCCACCTGGCCAGGATTAGCGCAAAGCCTGCCATTTCAGGCCCCCTTTCTGCTCCTTCCTTCTCCCGTGGAGCTTTGTGCGCATGGTACCAGGTCTGGAACGTCTGTCTGCCTGAGCCGCTGCAGAAACCCTGCTGCCATTCCCAGAGCTGGGCATGTGGCTGGTGCTCACTGACTGTTGGGCAAACGAGTAGATGAGATGGTGAAGCTACGCACGTGTGTCAAACACATCTCACTTCTGTCCCCTTTGTGTGCTGTTGCGTGTGCAGGTGGCCTCATTGTTCTCCATGGCTCCCCATATTATACAACATGCTGTTATAAGAGCCCCTTCATTCTTGTTTATAAAAAGAGTGTGTACTTGCATAAGGAAAAGGAGCAATAATGGACTATTCTGGATTAGGAATGATCAGATCTTGGGTACAATCCTAGTACTTCCACCTGGTAACTGTGGAAGGGAACTACCCTTAACCTTGTTGGCTTCCCCCACCCCAAGATTCCTCCTCTACAGTGTGAGCAGAGAGAGAAAATGATATGTGTCTATAAAGTCTTGTCAACTAGTGGACACAATGTCATATGTCTAAGGTGCTTTTTGAGGAGTACCATTTATCTAAAATTGGATTTATTTTTCTAAAACATACAAGCCATTTCCATGTGTATGTTTTCCTACTTAATTTCATGATTTCAGATAACACCTAGCTAAGGCCTCTTTGGAGAACTGCCACACTATTTCTGAAGTGTTTAATCTGCTGCCACTGCAGAATAAATACAGAATTCTTCTGTTAATTCTGTTGGCCAAAGAAACAAAGTCCTGCTTCATTAAACCCAATGTGAACCCAGTTCATTATTTAACTCACCCAGCTTACCATCTTCTGGATGCCTCACTTGGGATTAAGGAGACAGGTATGGGACAAGCATCTGAACTAACCGATACATCGCTACGTGGTACTGACTGAGCCCTGTGTGAGCTGCTGAAACAATCAGATGTGCACTACTATGTCTGGTGCTTGCTAATCAAGCTATAGGAAAGCTTGGATATTCATTCAGCTGGAACTCATCTTTAAGCAGATCTGCTAACCCCTGGTAGGAAGAGAGTCACCATGCCATACCAGAGGGAAGATGGGTGGGGCCCCGAGTCAAGACAAAGGCATTATTTTCTTGTGACATGATTGTCAAAGTTTTCTCTTCATTAGCATGGAGGGAGTAATGCCTGCCCGGCCTGCTTTATAGAAGTGTGTTAAGGTCAGGGTAGAAATGAAGTACTGGACTGAGATTCATGTAAAATAGCATGTGTGAAAGTACTTTGAAACCTAACGTGGGCTTTTAAGACTGAGAGGTGTGTCTGTTAAATTCATCGCAAAAATCAAGTGGTATGAAGTTTTAGAAGTGGAAGCCAGCTGGATGCAAGCTCCCAACTGGTCTAAGGAGACTCCTGTATGCGTAATTGCCGATGAAGGATTCCCCAGGCCATGGGAAGCATCATTCTTCTTAGAGACCATGACTTCATAAGGTAGCAGGCCATGTTCTGTGGCAGTGCAGGAGCTCATGTGTCCTCACAATGAATTGGAATGTTTTTCCACGCACTCTGCCCACTTGTCTTGTTTTCGTTGTTATTATTATGTGTTCCTTACCCAAAATTGACCCGAGCAGCATCAGCCATAGAAGAGATAACCTTTTATGTATTTGCTATATGATATTTGAATATAATATTGCTCATTTGAGAGAGAGAGAGAGAGAGAGAGAGAGAGAGAGAGAGAGAGAGAGAGAGAGAATACACAGAGAAGCAACACGAAACATCTATCATCCGTGGCTTTATAATACAGTCACTGAGAACAGTTTGCTTGTCCTATTACAAAAGACTCTGGTCCTACTTTGCTAGCCACTTACTTTTGGCTGTTTCAGGTTTTGTTGAAGTGTGTATGTACGTGTGATGTGTGTGGATCCCCTGAGTTGTGAGCCTTCTGACCTGAGTGTTGATAAATGAACTCTGGAAAAGTACGAAGGAAGCCCTCTTAATGGCTGAGTCATCTCTTCAGTTCCCAGTTATTTCATTTTTAAGTGGAGTTTGTGTGTGTGGTGTGATATCATCTTGAGACCCGTGTCACACTGAGTTGTGTTTTCTCCTGCCATTGTTCTTCAGTGGGCAGAGAGTGTTCTTTTGATTTAGATCTAGATCAGGATTAGAAAGAGAAAGTGCCTGGTTCTTCTGGCTGGAAGTTAACCACATGCTGTAACTTTGCACTTGGGTTTCCTTTGAAAACTTCATATGGGGAACCAATAAGCATTTGTGGAACCAAAGGGTGAACTAGTTTTAAAAAAAATCATAGTTTTTCACTGATCCTCTACAGCAAGGTAGGTGCTAACCTAGTAGAAATAGAAAATCCCCCTTACCTTGTCAAGCTTACACTTTTAGTAAAAGGAGTGACAGAAATGAATGAAGTGTTTTATTATGTAACCTTTAGAGAGGTTTGACACATCACTTATAAAGCCATTTCCAAATGGAAGCGCCTTCCGGGTTGGGATACAGAGAGAGAAGAAACAATGTTACATGCCTTCCCACTTTCCTCACCAGTGCAGGAAGTGAAGATAAATTCATTAGGAGGGAGATCCCCTGAATTTACATGAAGAAATCGTGTTCTTTCCCCAACACTCTCTTAGTTTGATTCTTATTGGTTTGTACCCAAACTGCTGGCCATCGTTCTGATAGCTGTGTATTTCCGTCTAAGAAGACAGTATTTACCTTTCCCTCTGTGTGAGACTATTGCTCTACTTTATAAATATCCAAAAGCTTTTGCTAAGACATTTTATGATGTTTAATTTTTGTTACATTTGCTCCTACTTAAGAAAGACTTTTATTAAAAGACTATTAAGAACTTTCTAAGTTTGGCTTTAAGCACCGCGCAATTACCTTACATTCCAGTAACCAAGCTCGGTCATTTAATTTTCGGCAGGTGAATTTTATATCTGTAGCTAAAAGGAATGAGGACCGTGAGACCCTGACCTGCTTGTGCATTTTCTCAGACAGGCTGACCTGTCGTAGTAATTTCCCAGGCAGACAGGCAGCTGATACTTTTCATTTATTATAAAATGCTAAGTCACTTCAAGTGCTTTAATAACTACTTGCCAGTCCCATAATTTAAGGTATGTCTTTTAGATTTTTGCTGGCGATTTCCCATACCTGTGTAAAAGTTTTATGTAAACCTCAGCGTTTTAACTCATCTGATGATTTTTGTGGAGTCCATCCTCATTTCCTGGGTTTGGTTAGATTTCAGACGTCTCCTCCAGATAGTTTTCAAGCCTTTGTATACAGTGAGTTGTTTTAGTGCATTCCCGTGGGCTATGGCACCCTCTCAAGCTACGACATCATCTTGTTGGCCCCTTTGATCTGGGATCCTTTCTGAGAGAGCCACTCATTAGGTAAGTGCCCTTCAAAGCAGAGGCAACGTACAGAATATGATAAAATCAATTTCTTCTTTACCTCATGCCATCATGAGAAAAGACAAATCACATTTCTTCAGGGAGGAATTCTAAGTGCCTGGCAATTTGCACAGGATAAATGGAGTCTGGGAGAGGAGTTCTAAAGGCAGCCATTACTTCAAATTGATAAACTTGGTTGTAAGGGGGCTTTACTATTTCCCAGAGGCGTCTCGGGGATTGAATGGGATCCTCATTCATGAGAAGTAATCTCAAGCTTGTAAGTGTGCATTATTTTGTCATTAATTCATTAGTGACCGCAACTTAGGATGCGGTCATCATATCTTCAAATTTTAATTTTATTCAATAAAGAATTTTCTTTTAAATTGCAATGTAGCTTTTTCTCTAAAAATACATTATTGATAAAACTGCAAAGTCCAGTTTAAAATATATTAGTATTATGGCCACATGTCTAGAATGTCCTAGAATGTCTGCCCAGGTTTGAAAGGCATTTGTGTTAGATGGGACTTTTGGGAAGCTGTTGTAGCTACATAGTTACACGTGGAGATTAAAGATGGTAAGCACGGAAGGAGGGAATAGATGTTATGGAGGATGGCTTGTTCAGCGTGGATTTTGATTTGTGCTACAGGCAATGGCATTAGTACAGTTAGTTGTCATTCACAAGTTCTGCTTCCCACTCTTAATTCTGAAATTGGTAGCTTAATGCCCATAGCAGAAGACAAAACATTTGCTGCATATAAAACTTATAGTGGAGAAATAAAATTTAACTGTAAAGAAAATAACCTTACAAGAGTGGAATGTTCTAGTTAGCTTCCAACACAAGGAACAGAAAACTCGTACAAGTAGCAACTTCTGTCTTGAAGCTTTGCCACTCGAAGCATTTGGCCACCACCTTATGGTGCTGAAATTCTGGCCTCATTTCCAAGTGTCCAAGCCATGTTCCAGCCAGCAGAAGGGAGGGAAATGAAAGGAACCTACCTGGCCTCGAAGTTAGGCCTATCTGCCACCGACATCTGAGTCAGTTAACAGCTCATTCGAGAAAGAGTTGCTGAGCATCTGCTTTGTATAAGGGCCGCTCTGAGTGCTGGGCACTCTTCTAGGTGCTATTTTAAGGTATAGAAAATACTCCTGACAAAGGTTCTATTCATAGACCCAATACTGTACATGCTCTGGTGTGGGAAGGAGTGGCTCACTAGCCAATTTTAAGTCACACGGTCACACATGTAACCTACACAAGCAGGAAGATGCAGCCTTTATGTGGCTAGATCTATGAACAGCTAACACCGTGCAAGGCAAATCAACAAGTACAGGAAAGCAGTACTGGGAGGACTTGGAATTCTTTACAGAATAGGAAAAAAATAGACCAGCTGGTAAGCCGCCATACCACATTGCACGTTCACATCAAATAGATTATTCCTAATCCATACTGTTTCTATCTGTCCGTGTGTCTCTGCCTGCCTGCCTGCCTGTCTGTCTGTCTGTCTGTCTGTCTGTCTGTCTGTCTCTCTCTCTCTCTCTCTCTCTCTCTGTGTATGTGTGTGTGTGTTGTCTGTTGAGGGACACAATGTGATTTCAAAGTCTCCTTCAAGTACAATCCATATATTCATAAAATGACCTGGAAAATGGATCAATCTTTTTTTTTCCTGTGATAAATGCAGTTCAGAATGCATTTATCTAAAGAGTTCCCCCATAACACTCTTTAGATATGAAATAAATGAAATGATGATCAATAATCAATATAGAGGAAAACTTTGAAATGGATTAAATTGTATACCATAGAGAATCAAGACCTTCCTTAATTCCCACAAAGAGGCATGTGCTATTTGATTAAAATGCCTTCAGAGACTCAAACAAATCCAGGCAGAAATACTGTTCTGTGCTTCAGGCTGTGAGGTTAAACCTAGCAAGATATATTTATGTGATGTTATTGACATGTCACATGAATCACTGCTGTCCCCTGCCAGGTAGTCGGTGTGATGGTTTCTGGCCTACTGTTACAAACATGGAGGATTTGGGATCAGAACTCAAGTACAAGCATACTCAGTACTATGCGTAGGATGTTAGCTACTGTATGCACAGTTCTCTAGCCTATGGATGCAGGGACCAGTGTCCATTAAATGGGGAGCAGTGGGGCGATATGACAGGAGAGCAGGGCAACAGGGTGGGATGATGGGAATGAGGGGGACGGGAAGGGAGAGAATGAAGGGAACCTTGAAAGTCAGCTCCTTATCTTAAAACAAAATAAGGGGCACCCTGTCTTTTGGCTGGAAACACGAAGTAGATATATAGTTTTAATAGTGAAAAGTGTCAATCAAAAGGGCCATTGGCCTGGTGGTTTTTAATGGAAATACAAACATTTTCTGAGTTAGAGGAGTGTAGGCTTTCAGCTTAAATAATCATAATCAGCAGTTAAATAATCCACATGCTTGGGAAATGTGGAACTTAAGTAATTCCAAGCACTGTACCTCATGTTATCTCTATCCTTACAACAGTCTGTGGGGCTTAGGAAAGGTCACCCTTTAAAAAGAAGGAGACTTATGGGGGTCTTTCAGCCTCTTCTAAAAAGGCAGAGCAACGAGGGACATGTGGCATTTTCTTCCAGTTAAGAGCAGCATCGTATTGGCAGGAGTCTGAGTGGTTTAGTTGAAAACTTATAGGAGATGCTGCCAGCTATAACCCCACAAGGTAAACACAGGACAGGGGCATCACACAGAAGCAGAGGGACCAGAAGCACTGCTGCCATGGACTTGGATACCAGGGCCAGCCCCAGCACTCTGCTGCATCTCCCCACCTGTGAGCTGGGCTTTGGACTCAGATGATCTCATTGAGATGCTGTGATTCTCTGACACCGTTGCTTTCCATCTGGTTTCATTTTACTTCTTTGGAATGTTTGACAATGTCTGGAGACAGTTTTGGCTGTCAGGTGAAAGGAAGCTTTTGCTGGCATAGACCATCTACTTGTAGGTAGAGACCAGGAATTTGTTCAGCAAGGCTTGGGATAGTCCCCAACTCAAGACACTCATGATACTGAGCCCAAGAGACCCACGAGCAGCCTCTTGGCTTAAAGACTGGTATTTCATAACGTAGGGAAAGGGAAAACTTTCCAGGGTCTGATCTCTGATTCAGTTTGATATACAGTGGATATAAATGCCACAGGGCATTTGTTCTACCCAGGATCATGATCAGGCCCAGACGGTGTGGTGGTGTGGAAGCTTGGGTAGATGAATTTGACCTCCTGATTCTGGCTTGCCATCTTAGTATTGTAGAATAGCTCACCATGTTACCCAGCCAAGCCTTCAGAGACTGAACTCCCTATGTTGTCTGCAGCCTGGATGGGGTCTAGAAGACCTGCCTATTAATGCCTGCTATTCTATAGATTGCACAGTCTTTTCTAGCTTCAGGATTCTATGATTCTATTGTTCTTTAATCTGTGCCTGTCTTTGGCCTTCCATTTCTCCAACTGTGGGGTAAGGTAAGGAACTGGATAATTCTCAAGACGTAGGCCAACTCTATGATTGCTACAGCACCTTCCTCACCCACGTTTCTTCCTCTCTTTCACTTGATATCTCTGAGATATCCTTTTGGTCCCTTCCGAAGTAATCTTTTTAGCCATGTTTGCTTAGAAGAGAAGAAAACTGAGAACACTGAGGCTAGAATGCAGGTCAGTGGATGATCTGAGGGTACCCAAAGGAGAGACTGCTGCCCACATGGATGCCCCTGACCAGATACTGGGAAAGCCACAGCCCTAAGTGTGTAGCGAGAGAGTGGGCATCAGCGTCTATGTCCTTACTAGAAAGAGGTATCACAGTAGGCTTCAGGCCTGTGAAGATGTTTGTAGAGGAGAACAGCTGGAGGAGGAGGCTTTAAAAGCTCTTGGTCCCCGCTAAGCATTCAACACCATGCTGAAGAGGATGATGTGATACCATGATGTACCATGACTCTCCTGGGTATGCGACTGACTCAGCAAGTCTCCTGCTCTTCTTTCCCACTCAGTCTTCTCCTCCTCATCCTCCTCTTCTTCATATTCTTTGCTTTATTTCCCCCTACCTTTTCCCTCGTCTTTTCTTCTCTTTCCAAGTGCTTTTCTGGGTCCCCCCACAGTTCAACAGATTTTCTAAATTTCTCCAACATAATACTTGTCTTGTGAGACTCAGGTTTTGACTGTTGGGCCGGGCAGGCAGCAGACCAAACATGTGGAAAGAGAAGGACTGGATGGGAGGATTGCTAGGAGCAGAGAATAGCTGAACCTGACACTTTTGTGTCTGCAAAATGTATTTGCCGTTCTGTTCCCCGGAATAAAGAGAAAGCCAAGCCTTCAATCAAGTCCAGCCCAAGTCTCTTGTTTATGACAGAGTTTGGGAACCAGCAGATTATATAAATTGAACTGAAGCATTTGGCGTGATCTTCAGGCTAAACCAATATTCTTACAATTTTAATTCCAACCTGGAGGAGGATCAGGCCCACTGTTCTTAGGTCACATGCTTCACATGCTCGAGCGACTTGGAGAGTGTGCACAGCGATGCCAGCACAGAGCTGTGATAACAGTTAAATTGCTTTCCTTCTGTTCAGTTTTCAAACTGCATTCTGTGTCCCATTCTCCAAGCCTTGAGTTCGGAACTGTTTTCTTGGTTATGCCTCTGAGAAGTTTTCTTGGAAAAGAAAAATAAAAAGTTCCCATAGACACTTGTGGAAGGCCCCCATGAGCTGATGCTGTGTCTGAAAGTCACCAATGGCGGTGCTTGCTCTCCAGGTGTTTCTACCTGTTTTTCTTCTAGAAGCCAGCCCTGTGTGGAGTTGTACTTGACTCCCTTGCTACTGGGATCTAGGCATACCAAGAAGCACTGGCCTTGGGAGGGTGAGAAGAGAAAGCTTTGCTTGCCCCTTGCTTCGAGGCACATCCCTGGCAGCAGGATTTCCCTCTCTGGCTGCAGGTCCTTTCACCAGCATGCATCCGTGCTTCTAGATGTGGGGGGTTGGCGGTTGACACACAGCTTCCTTTGCGCCTCAGCCTGCCCATGGCAATGGCTGCCTACTGTTGCTAGTTTCTCAATGCTCCAGCATCTCTGTCTTCAGTTTTACTGACACTATCTACTTCTCCTTCACTGATGTCTGCTCACTGGAGACATGGTGAGTTCTGTTTCCTCTAGGATCCAAAGGGACACAGTGCAGAACGCTGTGCTATCACGGTCAAGTATGTGAAATCTGTTAGAATGATTTTGAAAGAGTTATATTTTGAGCTGGCTAGTAGTGGCACATTCCTTTAATCCCAGCAGAGGCAGAGATAGGTGGATCTCTATGAGTTTGAGGCTAGCCTGGTCTACAGAGCAAGTTTCAAAACAGCTAGGCTACCCGGAAAAACACTGTCTCAAAAAAACAAAACAAAACAAGGTTTATATTTCTCATATTAAATAATTTGGAGAAGACAAACAGATTGCTTAGTGCTCAAGTCAGAACTTTAAAACAAAAAATTATTGTTTCCTAAGATGAATAGTTTCAAATTATCCTTCTGCATGAATGAGTGCTGCAGCCCCTGCCTGGGAAAAGTCTTCATCTGAGGTTCTGAGTGTCATCTTCTGTCATCAGTAGTGAAAGGGGGCACCTGCTCTGCAGTGTCCAGGGCAAATCCTCCTTTGTTTTGTCACCCTACGGGAATTGTTTGTCTGAAAGGGAGAAGTTCTTGAGGTGGAATGAAAGAGAACATTCTAGAGGTGTGGTGTTCTTCCAGTGAAGCTGAGGGCATGCTTGGTTCCCAGGAAAGCATTTGGTGTCAGTTCATGCAACGTAGGCCACTGCACAGCAGCACAGGCTAAGCTTTCGTCAGTGGCTCTGTCATTGTGAAGCCACTGGCTTATCCATGCAGGTACTCACACAGGGCAGTCAGTTATTTCTTTAGAGACTAAACAAATATTTATTGAATATCTGGTCAACAGTTTAATGTCTAATCGAAGAATAATACAAATTGCCTCATGGATAAACTTGCACCAGAGGAGAAGTCTGTAGGGTTGTAAGAATATCCTGCAGACGCACCTTTGTGTGATGTGTTAAGTAAACAGAAAAGCAGGTGGGGAGACAGAGCTAATCGAGGGCAGTGGATGTGTTTCAAGATAAGAGTGTTTGCCTTTGCAAAGGCCTAGTGGCATAAGGGACTCTCTGGTCCCATTATCCCAAGAGCCTGGTTAGGTCATGGCTGATCCCAGCAGGAGACTCTTGTCACCCTCCCCGTTACCTACATGCTGTCTTTCTGCAGCAACCATTTCCTCACAGCCCTTAGCTGCCCCTTACAGGCTCACATTCGCTGAGAAGGCCTTTTGTTACGGTGAAATCAACTGTCTGTTTGGGAAGTTGAATCTCTCAAATGCGTAGAACTCAAAGAGAGTTCCTGCTAAGTCAGACATTGATAAGTCTCACACTGCCCTTCTGTGTGCCCAAGCCCCTGAGTAAGGCAGAGCTCTTGGCCTGGTATTGATAAGATGGAAGTTGCCTTCTGCCAGAGGGAGAAGACACCTCTGTGGGATGGAGGTGAGTGTTTCTGTGTGAAACATCTCTTTCCTAATTGGTGGCCCAATGGGCTTGAATGAATTGGCGCTAAATCTTTTCTCTAATGTCAGTTACACCTAAAATCAAAATGAGCTCCTATATGGCCTCTGTCTGACTTTAGCAATTGTTTTATTGCCAACCCCCACCCCATGGCTAGATTATTTTGAAGTAAATACCAGACATTATATCATTTTAGTCATAAATACTTGAGTATGAATGTTATTTTTTCAGATAAACATCTGTACAACAAATTACAAATGCTTTCATGTGGAGAAAAATTCTAACGAAGGCCTTTCTCCATAATGTTAGAATTATTATGTGACCGAATGTACAAATCATCTACCGTTTTAAGATGTTCCAGAGTAACAAAAAGGAGCATTTGATATCTCCTGTGAAAGAGCTGATGATTTATACCACAGGATTCATTCCTTAGCCTGTGACTCTGTTCTCCCTGGGCTTATACTTAAACAGTGTTCTCGGGATTGACATATAGCAACCTCTTCCTATATCAAGTGATGGTTCTGTGCATGCCTGTGGAAGGGAAGGCCTTTTATTGATACTTGATTTATATTTTATTTTGTTTTATTTTTGCTCCTTGATTAAGTGTTAATAACAGAATTTTGAAAAGTTTGTATGATGTGGGATTTTCCTCTGTATGTTGTGAATACCTTTGGTTAATAAAGAAATTGTCTTGGCCTGTGATAGGGCAAAAGAATAGAGCTAGGTGGGGAAAACTAAACTGAATGCTGGGAGAAGGAAGGCGGAGTTTAGGGAGAAGTCATGTAGCCCTGCCAGAGCCAGATGGAACATTGCCCAGTAAGCCACAGCCACATGACAATACACAGATTACTTGAAATGGGTTAAATTATGATATGAGAGTTAGCTAATAAGAACCTAGAGCTATTGGCCAAACAGTATTGCAAGTAATACAATTTCTGTGTGGTTATTTTGAGTCTGAGCTGCCCAGTGGCCAAAACCATCAAGCAGTCTTGTTAAAACATGTGTACATTAAATACGTGGTTGGTACCATTCTTTACACTCAAGGATTAATAAAGAGAATGATCATCAATGTAGAGAATGAGATCAAGATTGTACCCATACAATACTGATATTAAGCTTTTGAATCAAGCAAGATCTGAATGTACCTACTCAGCGTCTTGCTTTGTTTCTTATCAACGATCACAGAGACATCACATTAGCTAGGAAGTCATTCATCAGTTGTGGAGCAGTGACTAGGACCCAGTGACATCACGTTAACTATTCCTAGCAAAGACTAGGAACCTCCTACTACACTAGATGTTGATGCAGAGGGATGTTATTTTTGCTTGTTGGGAGTATACACTAGTCTTGATTATTGTAGGTCCAACCTTGGTAACATTTCAATGACTTGAGGGGTCATGGAGTGTTTTCATATCCATATAACCCATAGGTAGGTGTGGTTTATTTTAGCTGATCCAGACTTGGTGTCAGGGCAGAGAGCAGAGGGGGGTCAGCTTTCAAATCCGATTACTGTAGAGGAGAATGGCTCCTGAAAGTATTACAGATGGGTCAAGAACTTGGAATCATTGTACTCAGTGCTGCAGTAGAAGTTAAAGAGAAGGAGCTAGAGAGATGCCTCAGGGGTTAGAGCAGTGGCTACTCTCCCAGAAGACCCAGGTCTGATTCCCAGCACCCACATAGTAGCTCATAAGTATCTGTAACTCTAGCTCCATGGGATCTGATATCTTCTGGCCTCTGAGGACACCAGCCACCCATGTGGTATACAGACATACTTGCAGGCAAAATACTCATACATGTGTAAATAGATAAGTAGAAATATAAAAAAGAAGTTGAAGAGAGATGGTATCCCAAGAAGATGCCCCCACTCTGCTCCTTGATGCCTGCAGCTGGTGGGAGACCTGGCCCCTAGGCTTTAAGAGCAGAAGAGCTGCTCCTGCCCACCAGCTGCAGCACACAGGAGAACAGGCCCTACACCTTGCTTTGGCAGCACAGCAGAGGTAACCCTGTTGATGAGCTGGCCCCCACGGAGTGAGCTTGAAATAACTGCCTCCCTATTGTCTGTCATACAGCAGCATGGGAGAGGAGGGGGAAGTGGCCCCCACCCCTCACTCTTCACCACTTGTGGTAGCCAAGAGCTGACCCTCCCCATTCCTAGCTGCTGCCCTCCGGAAAGTGGGCCCTGCTTCTTGCCTAGGCTGCACAGTAGAGCTGACCCTGTTGGTGGATGTGCCGTGGGTGAGCTGGCCCTGAGGGTGTGGGAGTGGGATAGATGGCCACGCCCCCCACACCTGCCATGTAGTGGTAAGGATGAGGGAAAGATGCCCTCGTTCCCGCTACCTGTGGTAGGTGGGTGGATGAGGGAGTGACCCTCCTCATTCCTAGCTGCTGCACTCAGGAAAGTGGGCCCTGTACCTCACCTGGGCAGTGCAGGAGAGCCGAGACTATTGACAGAAGTGCATGTGAACTGCCTGGACAGTGTGAGCTTGGGAGATCTGGTCCCAACCTCCCTTGCCTGCCATATGGTGGTGCCTCCAACCCTCACTGCCTGTGGCAGGTGGGAGAGCTGGCCCTTCCCCTCACCAACTGGAGCACTGGGGAGAGTGGCCCCTGTACCTGGCCTGGGCAACACAAACAAGCTGGCCCTGCTGGTGTAGATGTGGAAGAGCCAACCCTGAGGGCATAAAGCAGGAGAACCAGTTGCTTACTGCCCCAAGGGGTAAACTAGTCAGGGCAATGCTAGAGAGCCCCTGAAGGTGAGGACAGGGTCGGGGGAGAGACCTGGCCAGAACTAGGGTTGGCTCACTCCAACATCCACCCCATCTTTGAGCTGCTGGAACTCACAGCAGGTGCTGCAGACTCAAAGTTGTAGGATCTCCAAGACACAGGGCAACAGCAGGGTATTCAGGAAGAGTCCCAGTGAGGGCCCAGTATTGGTGTAGCAGAAACCAGAGGCCTTGAACCAGACCAATGGCTCTTGGCAATGAACACTTACAAATAAAGATACATGGATAAAAGGGGTTATTGTGTGACTCACTGTGTCACGCTGCAGCTTCCATGATGAAATTTTTCTTTTATTTCTCTTAAATTTTATTTCATTCTGGAGGAGGGTTTGCAAGGGCAGAGGGTAGATACAAAGGGATGGGGAGATGAATGGGATCAAGATGCAGGATGTGAAAGAATGAAATACCCAAAGAAGAAATTAAAAGAAAGTTTAAAAAAAAACTGTAGGTTTTTTTTTCTTTTTCTTTTTTAACTCTTTGCTCTTGTGGGGCCTGCCACTCAGCTCCAGACACTTATTCCTACTTATGAATGCCCAGCCTTAGCTTGGCATATTTCTAGCCAGCTTTTTTTTTTAT
>NC_022013.1:61493818-61514909 GCF_000317375.1 Microtus ochrogaster | reverse complement strand
GACTTGCTGATGAATGACTTTCCCAGCATCTCTGCTATGGAGGATGGTTAGAGATATCTCAATTGGAAAATTAGACTACATGGGAATCAACCTCCCAAAGTCTTTAAACATTTCATATTATATTGCATCCCATAAATAACCCTATGCAATACTAATAATTTTGTCTGCACTCATGCTAACAGTGATTAGAAAATATACAGAAAAAGGTACCTGATAGCAGTCATTCACTGGACAATCACCAGAAGGTTGCCATTATTTTTTTTTTTTTACTTATCTCTTTGTTTTACTTGCTTAAGTATTTTTACACAATGCATGGCATTTATTTATTAAGTCTACATACATGTACGTACATGCATTCATGTGCCACCACATGTGTATAGGCCAGACATCAACTTTCAGGAATCCTTTCTCTCTTACTTTGACCATGTCAGTTTGGGAGCTTAATTCAGGTATTTAGGCTTAGCAGCAAGTGCCTTTACCTGCTGAGCCATGGCCCTACTCCGTGCTTAAGATTTATTTTATTTTATTTTATTTTTTTGGGTTTTTCCAGCTTTTTTTTAATCTTATATTATCCCATCTCCTTTTTGCCTTTCGGTTTTTACCTTTCTCTGTTCTGTGTACCTTTATTTCATCTCCTCCATTACTGGCTGGGTGGCTGATCCCTGGTGTCCTTCTCTCCTCCTCCTTTCTTTGCTCCTCCTTCTTTTCTCTTCTTCTATTTCTACTTTCTTTCTGTCAGCCCCACCTATTCCTCTCCTGCCTTGCCATTGGCTGCTCAGCTCTTTATTAGACCCATCAGGTGTTTCAGGCAGGCAAAGGAACACAGCTTCACAGAGTTAAACAAATGCGACATAAAAGAATGCAACCCATCTTTGCATCATTAAAACAAACGTTCCACAGCATAAGATAATGTAACTCATTTTCGATTAAATTTCCGCAATATAAAACTGCTTCTATCTCAAAACATGGAATTTCGGGTGATATGAATCTGTGTTGTTCATATCTGGCTTGTCGAGGAAGTTTCAGGTCCCACTTGGATTGAACCGGGCCATCCTGAGTAACAGTAATTAGGTGTTATAGAACAGGGCATCATGGCATCCAGCTTTTATTTCCTCTAATGGCATTCTTTAATTCTCAGTAGTCTCTCAGGAAGGGATCATTTAGCCCCAGCCTGGCTCCTGAAGTGATAAAGAAACTGGAGTTTGGGGAATAGGGATGGATGCCCTGCATTTCAATCATGGCCCTATGTTTGTTCTTCTTACTAGGTGACCTTGGCAAAATATTCAGTGATGTCATATTCTCTGTAGAATTCTAGGATCAAGTGGATATATATACATGTATATGTTTTCATATATATAGTATGAATTATATATATATATCAAATTTGCTCCTTCATAAGTTTTTAATTAGTCTATTTTTCAGTAGTCAGAAAGATGCATCTCCCAGTCAGCAAATCAACTCAGCCCTTTTAAAGCATTTACCTTCAATTATACTATACATTTATAGTTTTGCACTTTTGTTCTTTGGGTCTTTTCCATTTTGCCACTGAAGAATTTCTGTCACAACCCTTGAGTGTCTAAGGCTACTCTGATATCCTGTCTTCTCCTAACTACTCTCCAAGGTACAGAATAACCTCTAGTTTGTGTGGAAGTACTCAGCTTCCCCTTCACTTCCTGTGATAGGTTTTGACAATCCATCCCCTTTGGACGATCTTTTCATTATTCTTCTGCATATTCCACAAGTAGCTGGCTACTGAGTAGTTTCTATGGAAGGGCATGGTGTCTGGGCATGGTGCCATGACCCTTGCCTTGTGAAGCTTATGCTGTAACGATGAAGTTGGCAGTCTAAGCTGCTAATTGCTATGGAGTGTGCCAAGTGCTCTGATCAGGAAAGTTTGGAGTATCTGTTCCATATGGAGAGCAACTGCAGGGGTTTAGGATGCTTCCACAAGGGTTCTAGGAAGCTCCCATCGGTGGTTAGGGGAAACTCCCCTTGGAAGCTTCTCTGGTGGAGCAGCATGTCAGTTCAGACCGGAGAGATAAAGGAAATGGTTAAGGCAAAGGAGGGAGGTCCCACCGTTCAGGTGGGACCCACAGTCAAAGGTATTACTCGAGTGGTTAGTGAAACAGTCACTCCAGTGGTTGAAATGAGGTGACTGCACTGATGGGGGAAAACAGCACTGGGGATTTGGGCTGAAGGTAGGCAAAATGCATCATCATGCAACAAGGTTGTCATCCACCTCAAGACTCTTAACTTTTAACCTTACCTTTGCCTTAAAACAAATCGGCCCTCTCCAAGTGGAGCTGGAGCCGTCCTGCCTGCGCCTGCAGTCTCCTTGACATGTGGACCCTGCAGGCTGTCGGCTAACTGCGTGATTCCTCAGCTGCCACGCCAGGCAGGCCTCAGCACACTAGATCAAGCCGACATTTTACATTGGTGTTGGTCCTTGGTGACTGGGTATGAAGTTTTGGCATTGCCTCTCCCTCATGATGGTATTAGAAATAATTTGTATGTTTATGATAAGAAGAGATCTTTTGAAAATAAGATAACAACTAGAAAGTGGTTCTAAAAGCTCGCCTGGAGATGTTAGGCCTAGCAAACACCCCTCTCCTCAGGGCTCAGGGAGCTACACAAAAGAGGAGGTAAAAGATTGTTAGAGGTAGAGGCATGGACAATGCCAAGGCTGCAGTACCTTCTAGACATGTGTATATGAATGCAGTCTGGAGCAACACGCAGGTGCTTGCTCAAACCGAAGTCAGACAGAATCCCAGCATAAAAAGAGGGAAGTGGATTGCCCTAACCTGAAGCTTTTTTCAACTGATACTTGCCAATGAGGGACAACAGGAGTGTCACTGGGTATATTAACCATACTACAAGGCAAGCCTCATGCCCAAGAGTAGGGAATTTCACTGTTTGTCTCAGCACTTTTTGTCTTACTTGTCTTTTGTTTGTTTGGTTTGGTGTCTTTGTGGGGTGTTTTTTGGTTTGTTTGATTTTGAAAAGAGAAAGAGAATGTAAAGTTGGGTGGAGAGACTAAAAGGACTTGAGGGAAGTGAAAAACATGATAAAAATAAATGAAAGCATTTAATTAAAGAAAGAATAAAAATTCAGAAAATATGTTTATAACTTGAGCTTGTAGTTTAGCTTGTTAATGCAGCTAAAACTGCACACACAACAAATATGTGAGACCAAATTAACCTACTTCCCATTGCATAACTTTTCATAGTTGAAATAATACAATAATTTAAAAAAGAATATAAGCCTAAGGAAAAGAAGAATTGACTCCTACCAAGTCTGACTTGAGATAAAATGGGCCTCTGCCCTTTGCATCTTTGAAAACATTCTTTCTTTAAGTTTTATTAGTTGAGGAAATAATAATGATTAAGCTATGAAAGAGAATGTTGTTTTTATTGAGCGGCAGCCAGTGCAGGACCAGGGGGGTTTTAGTTTTGGATGTTGAAGTCCCCAGAAGAGCCTCCCCCCCAGTGCCTGCTGGGAAAAAAAAAAAAAACTCCCACCATAGCAATTAGCATACTGAATAGCAATGCTGCTGCCAGGGACTTCTGAATACCCCGTTTTCCTTGTTTTCATACTCTGAGTAAATTAGGGCCTTGTCCCCAGAAATTCTTTTAGCCTCACTCACTTTGGCTTCCGTGACATCCAGATCAGAACAGATCAGCTACAGACTACAGGGTATTTAAACCCAGTCAGCAGGCGGGTCACAGGGCTTCAGTACAGATCCTTGGCTCTAAGACTCAGGTTGCTTTAGGACCAGCTCACTGCACTTCCAGGGCAGGCAGCTTGCCTATTGGCAGGGCTTGACTGTGAACCTGTGTTTGTGTGGCCCCACATGCTACTCGGGTACTAAACAGTGGGCTTCACAGGTGCAGACGTTGCTTCATTTAAAGACGAAAGGACCAAGCTGGATATGGGTATATGCATGGTATCCAGACTCCCAGGAGACAGAGGGAAGAGGATTGGGAGTTTGACCAGCTTGAGCCAGACACCATAAAATTAAAGGAACTAGAAAACTTGTCTTTAAAATGTAGATGTGCACACATAGTAGGTCTCACAGGAGAGAAGACAAGATTACTGTTGCCATGGCAAGACTAAATGGTTACGGAGGTGGTTAGAAATGTTATGAGGCTAGATACTTAACAGCTCAAGAAATTGAATAATGTCTATTCATTGTGTTCTCATTGTTAAGGATGAGAATAGAGTCATATTTGTAAAGAATCAAATCTTTATAACAGTGCTTTCTCTTGATTGGAAATGATATTACCTCTCTTTTTTATATAAAACAATAGTAAGTATTGTGGCATTTTCAAAACTCTTTTATCTCTTTTGAAAACTATAAATTACACATTCTGAATTTCAGGTTTTATGTTAAGGTCATTGGTGCATTTTAAGTTGATCTTTGTACAGGGTGAATACAATGATCCAGTTTTATTTTGCTACACGTGGGTGTCTACCCATTTTCCCACCACTGTTTGTTGAAGACACTGTACAGAGAAGTTTATATGTGGCTCGCCTCTTCTCGGCCATGGTCTCCAGTTTTGTGTCATTGCAACTCTGGTTTTGTTACTATGACTCTGTAGTGTGTGACGTCGTTGCTGTGGGGCGAGTAGCTCAGGGAAGACCTGTTATCTAGACTATCACACAGTTTTTTTATTCTGCCTAGGATTTATTCATCTGGAGTTAGTTTGTTGGTTGAATTTTCCTTATTTTATATATTATATGCATGTCTTAAATTCAATAGTTTTATGTTTCCTCTTTCTTTAAATACAAGTGTTTACAATATTCAGGAGAGGACTAAGTCTTACCAGGATTTAAATGCCATTTTCCTTTGTGGGGTTGATATTTAAGGCTAGAGGCTGTGTTCCTGTCCTGTCTCTGGTGGTCAGGTATGTGTCCTAGGTCAGCGAGGGCCTCCTTGTGCCTGTGAGCCTTACCCTGGGTCACTCTGTGTCTTCGACATGGGCCTGAAGCTTTAGCTGCCATCTGCTAGAAGTGGTAGGACTTCATGTATTCTTGTGGTTGTTACCATGCCCACATAGTTCAATCTTAACCAGTAGGTTCCTGCTCAATATGGTCACTGACTGTCACCATCTAAGTGATTGTGTATGACAAAAAATAAACTTCCGACCCACCATCCATGTGTGCCCTGCCTCACTAGCAACTCTAGGAGATTCAAGTCTCTTGAGAATCATGACTTTGTCTTGTGACTAGAACAGCCATTCTCTTTTGACCTCGGTTGCCTGACTTTCTGATGTGGGATTCCCCTCTGTATGCTACGATTACCATTAATGAATAAAGAAATTGCTTTGGACCTACCTAAGTTTGGCAGAACTTAGGTAGACAGGGAAAACAAAACTGAATGCTGGGAAAAAGAAGGGTGGAGTCAGAGAGAAGCCATGAGCTGCTACCAGAGACAGATGCGCTCAAACCTTGCTTGTAGGCCATGACCTCATGGTGATACACAGATTAATGGAGATGGGTTAAATTAAAATATAAGAGTTATCCAATGAGAAGCTAGAGTTAATGGGTCAAGCATGTTTTAAATAATATAGTTTCTGTGGATTATTTCGGGTCTGAGCTACCGGGTGGCTGGGAAACAAACTAAAGGCCTTCCTGACAACAGCTTCCTTTTAGGTAGAGGCTCCTGCTTCTACAAGGAGGGGTAGATTGTAGTAGGGCTGTGAGGAACTAGTCCTTTGAATTACACCACCTTTCTGCACCTCTACCTTCCCAGTTGTCCTGCCACCCATATTCTAATTTCTGATGCATGTCTACTTAGTTTGGAATTCTTCATTATTCTTTCTCTTAGCCTTTACCTTGTCACATAGAGACAGCTTCTACTGTGGTCTTGACACAGGCCAAGGATATAAGTGGACCACAGTCTTGACTGTTTCACTAAAGAATGCATACAAATACCCAATGCGAACACTGAAAGATGGTTCAAAACCATCACTTGAAGAAATACACATCAAAGCCACAGCTAACCCTCCTTTATGTTGGAGGAAGGCTGTTTGTTGGTTCCGGCTGCTCAGACCAGAAATAATCACACAGAAAGTGTATTAATTAAATCACTTCTGACCCATTAACTCTAGCTTCTTATTGGCTAACTCTTACATACTAATTTATCCATTTCTATTAATATGTGTATTGCCACATGGATGTGGCTTATCAGCTCAAGTTCTGTCTGGCTCCAGAAGGGCTACATGGCTTCTCTCTGCCTCCTTTCTGCCAGTATTCAGTTTAGTTTTCCCTGCCTATCTAAGTTCTGCCCTGCTATAGGTCCAAAGCAGTCCTTTATTAACCAATGGTATTCACAGCATACAGAGGGGGAATCCCACATCACTTTTATACCTGCTAAGATGGCTGCAAAGAACAAGTATCAGTAAG
The DNA here is from genome assembly GCF_000317375.1 of Microtus ochrogaster. Classification (NCBI taxonomy): domain Eukaryota; kingdom Metazoa; phylum Chordata; class Mammalia; order Rodentia; family Cricetidae; genus Microtus; species Microtus ochrogaster. The sequence goes on along the minus strand of NC_022013.1, from coordinate 61,508,504 downwards.
GATATAGAGGAACTAGAGCCCTCATACGTTTGCCAGAACATTTATAAAGTAGTTGGAGAAAAGTTCAGTACTTTCCCAGAATGTAAACACAGAGATAAGATGTGTTCTCATGAGATGCACTATTTTCTATTTTTGAATATGTGACCCTGGAGCACGAATAATAAAAACCCAGAGACAGACATTGGGGTTCAACTTGAAGATTAGAAAAGCAAAGCAGCCAAGCCACTAGAGAGTTCTTACCTCTCTACCAAGGCTGGGTGACTGCAGACTGAGCCCTGAGCCTCTAGGTCTCTTCCCCTGTCTAATATTCCCCTCTAATGCTAGGATTAAAGGACAGAAACTTCCGTTTACATGACAACTCTGTGTAAATGGTGCGGGAATGTCCACAGCAACATTGTGTTAATGACAAGAAAGTGGAAATGATGCACATGACCAATTTATGTTTTATGGACGATCAAGTATGGTGTGTTAGTAGGATATGTGGATTCAATGCTACAACATGGACAAAGTGGATGAAGTCGGAAAAGGCCAACTATTGTATCATACAACTTATATGCAGATATAAAGACAGAATTTAAGTGAGTGATTAGCCAGGGAAGAGTGAGGTGGAGTGCTGACTGTAATAACAGGCACAGGGTTTGGTTTGGGCATAAATGACATTTTCTGAAAATCATGATGATGTTATTAATTCTGTAATACACAAAACCCATTGAATGTAGAATCTGAAAGGATAAGCGTATGGCCTATGTGTGCTTATAACCTGCTTGAAGATATATATATATATATATATATATATATGATCATAGCCTCAAAGATAATTTTCTAGATCATTGTCCAAGGAATGCATAAGCGAAAGGAAGGTACTGCCATTTGTTAGCAAACAGTGACATTCAACCTATTCATTTGAAGGCAGTCAACTTGTATTTATTTTGAGACCTGTGTAGGTATGAAGCCTGGTGCTAATAGCTGAAAGTAGTCAGATAATATTGCATAATTGCATCATTATGTTTAAGCCAGATATATACAAAGAGTTTTTTCAGCAGTTCCACATAAATGAGAGGGAAAATCTGGAGAGGGATTTGAGTGGGTCCTAAAGAGTGGAAAGCAGGCCAGTAAAGAAGTGAAAATGTCTTAGGAAAGTAGCGAGTTGGCTCCGCAGGTAAAGATGCTTGCTGCTGAGCTTAGTGACAGGAGCCTGATCCCAGGAACCCACACGATGGAAGAAGAGAACCAGCTCTAGCAAGTTTTCCTCGGACTTCCACATATGCACTGCCCTGCACAGAGTAAATAAGTAAATAGACAAGGGACATATTAGCAGGAGGAATGGGAGTGACGGTATTCTTCGTGGTGATTGGTAGGCTAGACTAATGATGCAGGAGGAATGGGAGTGGCTATATTCTTCGTGGTGATTGGTAGGCTAGACTAATGATTCTGGAGGAATGGGAGTGGCTATATTCTTAGTGGTGATAGGCTAGAATAAAGATGCTGGATCTCATAGTGACCACCCCCGTTGAAGTTGTGAAATCCCCAGGTCAAAGCTGGACCCTACAAAAGCACCACTTTCATAGATCATTTATTAGCAGTTGTTCCTGGATTAAGCTGCAATATACCTAAAGCTGAGTCGGGCGTACAACAGCTTAGTAATATAATGAGGAACAAAAGGATACTCACTGTTCTGTGCCCACTTTGGGCCAGTGGCTTTCATATATTTATGCATATATGCATATGCATCCACAAGTGTGTTCTGAGAGAGGCTAGGTAGTGCACGAGACTGCTACCTAATACTCCAGGTTGAGCCACATATAGCTGCTGCACACTGGGAACATGACACATCTGAACTGAGCTAGCTGTGCATGTGAAATGAATACCAGATCACCAACAGTGCTCATGAACAAAAGGAATATTAATTTTCTCAGCAATAATCTTCATTGATTGCATGCTCAGATATTTTGCATGTATTCATTTAATTAAAATGTTGTTATTATACAACATTTTTTCATTTTTTTGACATAGCAACAAGTTCTGATCCATGTTGTATTTTATTTGCTAAGTGCTACTAAATAGGGAGGGGCTCGGAGGTCCTTTTCAGTTTATCTTCTGAAGTTTGGCTCCTTAGATCACATAACCGTCCTGACGCTCAGTATATGTTTCAGGGAGCTTCAGGAGACAGACAATTTGCAGTAGCCTCTACTAAGTGGTCTTTGAGAGTTCTAAGCTTGAGTCTAATTCAGTGTCCTTGAAAAGGGGAAGACATCAGATGTGGCTTCTGAACCCCACATTAAGGGGACTACACTGTGGAGTCATAGCACATTCTAGCTGTCCCAGGTTCTCCACATACTCATAGTATCACCTTTGCCTTCCCTTTTGGTTTCCCCTGTTCATCCCGTCAACACTGTATCAAGACATTGAGGCTCTGGCCTCAAACAAGAAGGTATTAGGGAGAAAGAATGTTGCAGCTCCAACTTGGAGTCTAAAGTGTCTGGGGACTGAGCACAACTGTGAGACCAGCCTTGCCTTACAGGATCAGAGGGTAGTGAAGTGTGACTGTCTACTGGTGTTGACAGCTTGAACTGTTGGGGTTGGGGTACTGAGGGCTCTTTCCACCCCTCTAATCCCTACTAAGAGGGCAATTTATGGAGAATCCTGGGGTGCCACATGAAAGTGACTCTAATGGGAAAATGGGAGATGGAGAGTTTTGAGGACGTATTACCACACGTACTTCAAGAAGTGTTCAGCATACTGTGGGATAGACACAGGCTCTCTGGTGAGGTCTTGTTTTATTGGAGCGTGACCAAGAGCAAGCATGGAGACTTCTAACCATAGTAATTTGTAAGCCAAGGGAAACCAGACTATCACAGGCGATTGTAAAGCCACACCATGCCATGTGGTCGTGCAGCATGCTGGGACAGGGAAAGGAATGGCAATGCTGAACAGCAGGCAGTCTGCACCTCAGGTGGTGACCTAATCCTCTCTTAAGTCCACTTGAATCTACAGTGTGTCCTAGGGTCCCTGTTTCTCTGTAGCCACAGTTTCTGGGTCAAAGAAAACTTACACACAGTGAATGTGGTCAGCAATAGCCAATTATGAAAAAGCACTAGGCTTGATTTCTAGTATCTCGGGAAAGAAAGATGTTCCAGAGAAAATTTAGAAGGGTATCTATCTTATGACAGCCATATTTATTTTATTCTCTGTCATGGCCAGGTTTTGTCTATATGTTTCAAACTTTCTACCATAGTTCAGAGGGCATCACACCTGTGTTCCAGCAGAAAGAGTGGTAAGTGCCAGATGACCTTGCCAAGGAGAAAGGACATCTACTTAAGTGTGGTGTTGGCACTGGTCGGAAAATGACCGTGTTGTCATCCATCAAAAAGCAAAGAAGGGTAAGCAAAAAAACCAACCAGAATGTGGAGCCTACCCTGCTTAGCCATTTGACAAAGAGAAATCAGATGCTTGCACACAACCTCTAAGTTAGTTCTTAGTATGTATGTACAATAAAATAATAGAACCTAGGTAAGTTTCACCTGTGTAATTAAAGGGCCAGACCTGGGAATGATGCAGCTCTATTTGTGGAAGGTTCCTTTGCCCCACATCCCTCATGACCCAGCACCGTCTGTTGCTTCCCTCCACACTGACTCCTTGCAATAGTCCAGTGAAGAAGGTAATATTCTCCAGTTTCAGAGCAGGAAACTGGGGTTCACAGAAGCTAAGTGCGCTTGCCCAAGGGACGCAGCTAGCGAGAGGTAATTCTGGCTTCTGAGCCCTTGCCTGTTGCTGCTTATGCTCTGTCCCCTGTAGGCCTCACTAGAGCTCTAAAGACCCAAGATGGTTTGCTTGGTGATTTCCTCACCCCCTTTCAAAATTTGAAACCAAAGGCTATAAATGGAGTATGCCCCCCAAATAAAACAAAACAAAAACAAGACAGAGAGGTAGGTGGAAGAAGAGAGGGAAATGGTTAAAATAATTCTGAGGTAGTTAAAGAGGTCCCATTATGATAGGCTTGTTGAAAAGCCTCTACGAGGCTGAGTTCTGGACCATCTGAAGCATGGAATTCTTTTCCTAAGTCTTCTGGTTTGGACTTGCCATTTTCACAGTGAATGGTTTATTGGGGCACAATCTTAGGAGCAGCCAGACCCTGTGGTCTGTGTCTTGCTCTTTCTGGGAGAGACAGAGCCTTGTTCTGTCCCTAGAGACCTAGTAGATTCTCTGATACCCATAAGACGTACGGTGCAGTGGATGTGTACTGGAGTGACTACTTGGAATGGAGTTGCCCCAAGAATGATGGATCCGCCTTGATGTTGTCTAGTGCTTCCAGATAGCACAGGAACAATACAGACACATGCCAAAGGGGAAAACAACTTTTGATCTTGTTAGAACCAATTAAGCTTTCAGAGAGCATGAAAGAAAGTTGAGTGCAGGCCAGTGTTTGCTCTGGGTGGATTTTGTCAAGGAGCACAGTTAATATGAATGTTAAAGCAAGCCCCTGCCTAGCTTCCTCCTTGAGGTAGGGGGAGTTCATTTCTTTCGTTTTCAGTCTAAGATGCCAGAGATTCCCCCCTCCTTGTATCCGGACATCAGCCACAGAATTTCCCCCTCCCCATGTGCTCAGAGATGTTAAGAGTGGTCGTTTTCTTTAACACGTTTTAGAAGGATCTCCCCTCAACCCCTCCCTGTTGTCACGGCGTGTTTAGTCTAATGTGTGCTTGCCGTGGACTCTAAAGGTAATCTAATTAACGAGAGAAGGTAAGATGCCTGCCAGACTTTGGCAACCATGACAAATGTGGGCTCGGTTATTTCATCAGCACCTCCCACTTATACCTCGATAGCTGGGGGAGGCTTTTGAACTTGACAAGCAGCTTAGACAGAATGCAAAGTATGTCTTTGACAGGAAGACATTCAGGTCTGTGAGTGGCTTTCAGAAATTCTGGACGCCTTTATTCAGAGCGACTGGCTTGGTAAATGTTTAGAGGGTCCTAATTACGCTTTGGACGATTAAAACATTGTGGGTTTATGCTGCTTTGCTCAGGAGAACAGCTTACTGTACATATCCAAAATGGAAAGTAAAAAAAACCCTGAAAGGGAGGAAAGAAAAGAAAAGGGGGAGGTGGGTGTGGGGAGGGGTACATGTACTGCGCCTGCGCCATGGAGCCTCGGCCTCTCGGTAGGGCATATGAATCCACTTACATGTAAATTGCTTGTCGCTGTGAATTAGGGGAGGCTCTGAAAGAACCGCTTTGCCGTGTTTACTGTAGGACTTTTGACAGACTTTTTCCTCTTTCAAGTAAATTTGGCTTAAGTCCATAGTGAGTCCAGTTTTAAGTAAACTCCTCTTTTGTTACATTAACAAGGTTACAACATCACTGGGGCAGATTTCCAGCTGCAGGAACCCGGGCCTAAGTACTGGGCTGAGGGTATAATTAAAACCTTCGGGTGGGAGAGTTAAACTCTCAAGTCAAATTGGATAAAAGGCTAATTGTCCATAGCAACATAATACATGCTTTAAATATCTGTGAAATGAAGAAGAATACTAGGAGGTTTGGGAAAAGAATTCTGCTCTGTGAATTGAGATCTGATTTCTGGTTTTTTTTTTTTCTTTTTATTTTTTAGGTTAGGATGAAGGGCATTTCTACCCCAGCCCCACCCTGCACTTAGTTTCATAGGCACAGATCATCATCTGTAGCTCTGGTGACTTTTCTCTCTGTGCTAATTCCCACTTCAGCACAAGGAGGTCTTAGAACAGATAACAGGACACCAGCAGGGTTCAGGGATCTCCTGTATAGGAAGAATCTCCCACTCAGGGATCTCCTGCTTAGGACGTCCAAACAAAAGCATTGAGCACTTGGCCCACGCTTGCTTATCTTTCTTCAAAGGAGGTCCGGGGCTTGATGTGGGCCTCCTGGGAAGGGAAGGATGCACACAATGTGGTCACCTGTATGACACCATCCAGCCAAGCACAATGATCCATTACCCTAACACTAACAAAACAAGTTAGGATGTAAGGGCGTGGTGGCTGCCCATTGGTATTCAGCAGGTACAGCCCTGCCAGGCTAGTGAGAAAGAGAGCCTGGAGACTCCGGTGATTCTGTCCCTCAGACCCAGTGGCATGGACAATGGTGAAAACAGCTTTTGTGGAGCAATCCTTCCAGACTTCGCAATGTTTGAAGCCCTGGAGGAAGCCTTGGAGTTACTCCAGGGTGTTAAGAAGGGTGGGATAGTGGAAAGAAGGAGAAAAAACTTCCAAGAAATTATTTTATGGGTTAAAAATCCTTAAAGGGAAGCATGGGACACTGCTGTAGAAGTCTCAAGGCCTCTCTGCACGGTTGCAAAGAGCCTCAGATCCTGTCTCTTCGAATAAGAGTAGTCATTTAGAGAAGACGTTAGAAAGCTAGAGGCTGAGAGTGAACAGCAAGCGAGGACCTACTAGGAGATGCATTGCTATGTCTCAGTGACTGGCTACAGCATGGCACAGTTTTCATGATGCCGGGGCAGGCTAGATCCGGGCAATATCGAAGATTTTGTTCTTGAAATAGGAGGGCACAGGAATTAGGCAAAAAGAGCAGTTCCTTCTGTGAAGATTTACTGACATCAGGGACATTGACAAGAATGTTAGTCCAAGTTTTGGTCCCACATGCTAGGAAAACAGAATCCAGCTTGGCCCTAAGGCAGAGTGGTGCTCAGGATGGCCTCTTCCTGCTTCTCCTACCAGCCACATGCTGCTGCAAAGCCACGCATGCAGGCATCGCATTTGGGTGTGGCTGGATTGCCGAGTGTGTTTGTCTTGCTGCCCAGTGTGGAGATATATGTTTGAACCAATCTGTCCCTTCTTGGTTTGTGAGTTGTCACTGTGAGGTGCTGCACACCTTCTGCCTGAACTTGAAGGCTTCTTGGCAGGGCTGCAACTCCATCTTTGTTCCACTGTGAGCAGCCTTGCACTTCTGTGATAGGCAGCAGAGACAAATATTTTTGCTCCGAGTCATTTAGATCACACATTTGCCTCGTGGCAGCTTATTATCAGTAGTGTTTTAAGCACACTTAAGTATGTAGAGTTTATAAATTCATTTCTCCTGCCAGCACGGTAAATTTAAATTCCTTCCTACATGGACCAAAGACATGTAATATATAAACCATGTTTTAGCTCAGAGTACGAGTGACATGAGAAGATAAAGCTGAGGGTATGGTGCTGAATAGGAACTAAGTCTTCTTAATTCTACCAATAAGACTTCTACTCTCTTGATAGTTTTCTCTTAAGTAGCACAAGTTCCCTGTTAGAAGTATTGTAGTTGTGCTGTGTGTGTGTACGTGTGAGTGTATGTGTAAGTGTGTATGTGTGTGTATGTGTGTGTATGTGTAAGTGTGTATGTGTGTGTGTGTGTGGACGTGTGTGTACACGCGCACGGTCATGCAGGTTAGTGACAGTGATAGGAGGCCACACCTCCTCTGCATTATTACTATTAATAGTTGATGCCAAATATGGGGAAATAATTGCATTGTCTTTTTAAGTTAATGCTCTCTGGAGAAGAAGAGGCCAGGCCTGGAGTTTGGAGTAGACTGACTTGCTGGCTGACTTTGCAGAGTGCGTGGTGGGCGGTGTCAAGGAGCCATTCCAGAAATGAATCCATACTTGCTTCATTCACTTGGTTGTACCCCAAAGTGAATCGTTCCAGACATGCCTTCTCTACCCGTGTTTTTCCTCTGTGCTGCATAACAGGTCTAGCCGTGCTCATCAGTGACCTCCCCTCCAACCCCAAACAAGCCATGATATATGCACATCCCAGCCCACCTACTCCCTTGTAAGATTTTGTCAGTTTTTATTTGTTTTAGTTTCTGCATGAATAGTGTAGCTGGCCAGGTGTGGTGCTGTAAGCATGTATTTCCAGCTCTCAAGAGGCAGAGGCAGAGGCAGACAGATCATCTATGTATTCAAGATCAGCCTGGTCTACACAACAAATTTTAGTTCAGCCAGGGCTTTATATTGAGACCCTGTCTCAAACAAAGCAAAACAACCACAAATATAGTATGGTTGTAGCATTAAGAGAGGAATAGATTTCTACTGGGACTGATGGGAAGATTTAGACATGGATAGTGGGGCTGATCACATGATATTATAAATACAATTAATGCCAAGAAATTAATTACACAGTCAAAATGGCTAAAGGAACCCTGGGCGGGTTCTGATCTCAAGATGCCTTTCATTCATGCAATGTTGTGGAAATGGGGCCGTTATCTTCCTCTTGGTATTTCCTTAGCCAAACTCTTCACATTATAATGAAGATAAACTTTACTAAGGCAGAATCTCTAAAGAAGTCAAGTTGCTGAAGGTAATATGGTCTCATCATACTTTGGGGAATAAGAAAATTGTAAGGCTCACATCAGACAAGGACAGGAAGGTTCCAGTGACAGGAGAGCTTTGAGGGTGAGCCGTCCCACCCTCCCTAGCAGCCTCCCCAGAGTTTATAGTTCACCAGCCCATAGGAATGCGAATCGCACTTGAGAACCCACTGCAAAAGTGTTTCTGAGTTGTTTAACGTGTTTCTCACAAACAGGACATGACATGTATGGTTTAAATGAAAATAATGGCCTCACAGCTCAATGCCAGACAATCTTTTGTCAAGAACATCATGGCAATTGGAAGGTCTTTGGGCTTCTGTGGCCTACAGGCCGGGTCCTTAGGGGATTTGGATTTGATGTGTTTCACAAGAAGGCTCTTAAATCAGGAGCCTCCAGAAATTCTCCTGGTATGAGTGTGTGCACACTGCTCTCCAGTAGTCATAGAGTCCTCTGGATAAAGAAGATTCTAGTCCTTGCATTCCTTAGCTAAGGAGTTTAAGTTAGAACAGGTAAGCAAGCAAACAAACAAACAAAAAAAAAACAAGCCACAACAGAAAAATTAAAGCATAAGGACAGGAGTGTTTTCAAACATAGCTAGGTGCTTTGTGGGATTAGGACTTGTGATTTGGTTAAAAACTGGGGTGGAATATGCTGGACATGAAATTCAGCATTTCGAACATTTTGAAGTGTTCAATTCAGTGGCACTAAGTTGCTGTAGTCTATACATCAGCGGCTCTCTGGGGGGCACTGTTGGCTGGGGGTGGAACTTTAAGAGGTGGGGTCCCAGCGAGAGGTCATTCTGGTTTCGAGATAGTCTCTCACCATATCAGTTGTTCTCAGCCTGGGGTGATTATGGCTCCTAAGGGTGTGTTTGGCTACTGAGAATGCTATTCTGGGCTGTTACAGCCTGGGAGAGGGCAAGAAAGAAGTGGGAGGGAGCTGTTGGCGTCACGTGTGTAGAGGTCAAGGACATTGCCTAGGATAGCCCCACCTACCCAAGACAATGTGGCTTAGCAAAGGTTAGTGAGCATGCCAGTCATTTGTGACCTCTGGAAGAAATTCCGGGCCATATTTGTAGCAAGTAGTTCTGAATTAATGTCTGTCCTGCCATCATTTTATTATGGGGAGAAACATAGTAAGTGTTGGGGGCTTGATAATGTGCAGATGCAGAACAAGTTTCTAAAGTCCCAGAAAAACTGGGAAGATTCAGAAGAGCGGATGTTGCTCTGCCGTCAGGAATCCAGCTGTGAGGACTTCGTTATCAGTTTCTATGGAGTTTAGAGGCATGCTCTTGGCCCTGCTCTGCTGTCAGTGGTCAGGAGATGTTTAGTGGTTCAGGTTATCTTTCAAGGCTGAGCCGCTCTCACCTGTGTAAGAGCCTGTCGTCAGTGTGAGTAAAATAGAAGAGGTGGTTGTTAGCAAGTGACTTTCAGGTATGATATAAAGCACATCTCTCAAGTCTGTTCTTTCAGAGAGAGAGAGAGAGACAGACAGACAGACAGAAACAGAGATGACAGAGTGATGTATAATATAAATATTGTTTCAGTGCTGAGTGAACCACCATTAAAGAAATAACACCCTCTACACATGGGTACCTGGACCCATGGACTTTTTATTGAAACATCTCATGAGAACAAAGTCCCACAGTCAACACTGCATGACTAAGTGAGCTTTTTTTTTTTTTAAAGCCATGCAGTTTTGTTTTGGACTGCTTCTCCTGCGGAAGTCATTGGCATATGTAGACTTTTGGAAATTTAGGTGGGCAGGAAATGGACGAGAAACACATTCAGTTAGAGAATGGTTTTTAGACCCACAAGAAGGACAGATGAGAAAGACGTCTAAGCCAAGCTGCCCAAGTCTAACTACTAATGTGTGCCGCACAAGAGAAGTGTGACCCAAACTAAATGAGTCCCTTGTGATCCCAGTGTTCAGGTTGTACATACAGACCATAGACAGTTGGTTGTCTCCTTGTTAGTCACTGTCTGTCTTGTTTTTCTAATGTTTTCCCACAGTGGGTATGTGTGTTAAGATAAAAGCCGTGACTGAGTGATGGATAGTAGAGCTGTAGAGAGTGCCATTCTCTATGGAGAAGCCTATGGAGAGAGAGAAGCTGCGTTGTAAGACCAAAGACTGGGCTTTATTTTGGAATGCTACAGCAGAAGCAGCTCCAGGAAGCACCACCTGCTGTCTTGTTGCCATATGTATCCCAATTCACTGCCAGCCTCCATCACTGACGTAGAAATAAACTCATTATGTGGTTGTCTTTTTTTTTTTTCCCCTCAGCAGTTGAAGCCAGGCTTCTTCCTAACACCAGAGCTTTTCCAAGAATGTGCCTGAAGCCCAGACTTGTCTCTGAATTTCAAACAAAGTCTGGGTGGGGTCTGGATTTTGAGCCCGGGCTTCTGTCTGGCTGTCCATTGTGTTGATGTGGTCCAGTCTTGCCCTTTCTGTCATCTGCGGAAGGCGAACACATACATAGCGCAGGGGAAGGCGGAAGGCGGGCGAGAGGCTGAGACCAGGGCTGCTAGCCACCAGAGGCCCAGAAGAGTGAAGGCCAGTCTTTAGCCGTGCTCGGTCATCTTCCCTCACTCCTCCTCATGTGTCTTCGCTCTCCTCCCTCTCATCTTTCTTTTTCTTAAAAAGAATCTGCTACAATAAGTGAGAATGGAGGAGGTCTAGAACTAAAGGTTCTAGACAAAGAAGTTTTATTCTGAGTACCTAGATCTGGTGGGTGGTGAACATGTAGAACACTTAAGCTCTGTAGGAAAGAAGCCTGTGATTGACACTTGACAAAACCTAGACTCACCTGGGAGATGGCCTCTTGGCATAACTGGGGGAGGTTATCTTGATTCCCTTAATTGGCATCCCACCCACTGGTAGAAGCGCCATTCCCTAGGAAGGGGGATCCTAGACTATCTAGGGGTAGAAAAGAGAGCCTGCCACAAACGTGCATGCATTTCTTCCTCTCTGTTCTGGATTATGGCTGTGATGAGACCAGCTGCTTCAGCCGCCTGTCGTGAGTTCCCGACGATGATATTCTGCACCCTTCAACTATGAACCAAAATAAGCACTTTCTTCCACAAGTTGCTCTTTTCAGGGTATTTTATTGCAAGGCAGGAAAAGAAACTTAAACTCTTGGATCAATTAGTGATACTTGATATGGTTAAATAGAAGCTGCGGTCTCATATATGTCATGTTTTGCCAAAGATGGTTGGTTTGGAACCCTGAGGTCAACAATGCGACTCTGTAGAAGTGGTCCCACTGCTCAGTAGTACACGTCAGTACTGATGCGTCTGAGACAGGTACCCCTGGTCAAAGAGGTTAAGTTCTGAGTTAGGTTACCTGGGGAAACTGCTGCGCCACCTATGTCTTTATTGCCCTCGTCTATAAAATGAAAGTGGCTACTTTCCCATTGATGTCAGAGTAAATTCAGTTGATGCAAATAATTAAAAAATAACTCCGGTGTATAATGAGCCTTGTGCCAATGTTGTTGTGAATGCAGTAGTGTCGTCCACTATAAAACCTCAGCCTGTGACATGGCCTGATGACAGCCTTTGCAAACAGAACATTATCTCAAGATGAAATCATCCTGGCTTGAGATGGACCCGAACTCACTAACAGATGTCCTTACAAGTCAGAGTAAGAGAGGACATGTGGAGACAGTGGCTCAGGTCCATCTGGAGATGCCCGAGATGGGAACGATGCATTGAAATCATAGAACGTCAAGAATTCCAGGTGTTAGTGGAAACGAGAGGAGATCTATGAGTTGGTTGCTCCTTCAGAGCCTGAGGAAGAAACCACCCTGGCTAAAGCCATGCATTTGAACTTCTAGACTACAGAACTGTGGCAGTACTTGAAGCTACCATGGTGGTAATTTTTGTGGTAGCCCTGGGAAACCAAGTTGGGTATGAGTAGAATTACTTATCTGTATGGTGAAGACCAAGTCCCAGGCGTCTCGAGATTTGGAAAACCCCAAAGGTCCCCCAGAATTCCAGCTTCTCCAGTAGACAGAGATGCTAGTACCCATACTGGTAGTGAGAAGCATGTTGGGGAGATCCTTTTCTCTCCAGTTCATAAGCCTCTCAGAGTTCTAAGATTACAGACTAAGGAGAGGGCCAGGTAGTTGATGAGGTAGAAAGACATTGGGTGACCATAGAATGGGCAAGGCACGTTGAATTCTGTAAAAAGCCAAGTTCATAGACAAAGCTTTCCAATTCACCAACATGTAAGTGTGGACACTGATCACAAAGTTGTGACCTTCCTATAGGAACATAGGCTGAGAGGAATAACAGATCCTGGGGTATAGGATTTTCAGCTTAGAGCTAACTGAAAGTTATGCAATGGGCATTTTCTCCATTGGGAAACTAGATTTTTGGATGCAGCATGTTCAATGTGTTTAGATCCATCCAACTTCATATATATTTATGTGGAAACGTGGATCACATGATCAAAGGACTGGTGGAGTGAGAGGGGCCACCTGGGAATAGAACCTCAGACCTACCAGAGCTGGTGGTTTCTGACGAGTCACTTCCGCTTTCAATGTTGTTTCTAGCTGCATGGAAAACAGGCATGACAGTGCCCACAAAGCAGAATGTGCTTTGAGAACAGCCAGATGCAGTTTTGCCCAGCACACAGTCTGGGAGGCAGCAGTGTTCCTTAACTTTCTATATAATACATTTTTTTTCCAAGTGTCTAAGATACATATATGTCCTGCCCAAAACATGTCAAGGGATAAAAAGACAAATTTAAAAGAAAATGGATTTTAAAGATAGTTCTTCGTTGCAACAAAGAGAGGAAAACTCTTAAGGGATACTGGCCAAGAAAAGCAATTGTTTTTGTGTTTGCTGTTTTTCTAAGTTAAAGATTAAGCAAAGACGTCACTGGGGTGACTGAATTTGGTGGGAATCTTGAGAAATAATTGGTTTCTGTAACAGGTGAATCAGGAGACATTATGATCAATGGTATGGAACTGTAAATGTCCGGGAGCCGTAGCAAAAGGACAGTTGTCCTAGGAGTAGGCAGCTGATGGGAGTGTGTGTGGAGGAGATGAGCCAGCAACGCCCAGTTAGACCAGCATGTTGGAATGCCATAGTAAGGAATTTGGAGCCGGAGTGAGCTCTGCCTGCAGTGTCCCTGGAGGTGGCAAAAGGATGGCTCTGTGATCTGAAAAGTAGCAGGGAACAGAAGTATGTTAGGACCCAGGCTCAGGTCAAGAGGCTCGACCAATGATCTCAGCCGATTCTTCAGAGGAAGTGGCTGTGAAAGAGAGACGAAGAAACAGAGCAAAGTGGGATTCAGAAAATGTGTATCAAGTGTCGAGGGAAAGTCAAGTCAATAAAGCATGGAAACAGTTTGTCTTTAGGAGGAAAAGCAAAAGAAGGAGTCAAAGACAGCTTGAGGTTTTTCACTCAGACTGAGTATGTCATAAAGATGAGTTCCAAGTGTGTTTCAAATATTTTACTTTTGTTATTTTTGGTTATATTCATGTTTTTTCTAAGTGAACATATCCTATTTAATAGTTATAAAAATAAAGGATTACTATTATTGTAACATCAATCATTTAGAAGGGTGTAAGCTCTGCTGAATGACCTCCATCACCATGTGGATACAGTCACTGTTAATATTTTAGTCATTTAGATTTTTTTCCCTCCCTCCCTCCACATCCCCCTCCCTCTCTTCCTCCTTCCCTTTCTTGAAAGTAGAATAGTCCTTTCCTGCAGCATCACCCGGGTTCCTTAGCAACATGTATAAGCTTGGTGCTGTATATGAGCACATATTTTCCTATGATTTTGAGTATCTGGGGAGCATTTTTCCTTTTGCATGACATCATGATCTATCTAATTATTCCTTGTGATTAAATATTGGACTTGTCTCCAGATCTTGCTGCTAGGCATTGTGCATCTAAAGCCCTTGCATATGAACCAATCCATTTCTAAATATTTGCCAGCAGTGACTTTTGACAACTTTTAATATTTATTTTTTTTTAATTGGAAACTCCCTTCCCAGTAGAAATGAGGGGAAATGCTGTTTATCTATCTCTTGTTTGGTTGACTGATTTAAATGGGGAAGTTTTTCAAGTTTGTCTGTTTGCACTTCTTTTTCCTTCACGCATTGCCTCTCTCTTCCCCCTGTTGTCTTTGTTTGATGGATGGAACACTGGATATATTCCCTTTATCATGCTCATTGAAAATGTGTGTTCTGAGCACATGGTCTTGGTTGTGTTCTTGCCATTCACCTTGTGGTTTAAGCTTTCCCTTAAATGTTCTGCTTGCCGGAGACCAATAAGAACATTGACTCTAATTCTCAAGGTCCAAATCAGGAGCAGAAGGAGAGAGAGCACGAGCAAGGAACTCAGGACCGC
>NC_022013.1:61492789-61493475 GCF_000317375.1 Microtus ochrogaster | reverse complement strand
GGGAGGCGGTGGCGGGGAAGAGACGGAAGTCTTTAATAAATAAATAAAAAAAAAGAACATTGACTGTCTTAGAATGGAAGCTTGGAATCTCTCTGGCATCCTTCTGCTGGAAAAGCAGATCATATACATGTAACCTGATATTACAACCACTGCAGAGGGGTAAGGGGCAGATGGAAGAAGGGAGGCAGGTATAGGGAGAACATAACGATAGAATGTCAGTCCTTAAACTTCCAATCCTGAAGCTGCTCTTCCTTTTGACGTTTGAGTTACTCCTTTCTGTCCATAGTGGCAGGGTCAGTTGGTATTTTGTGTTTAACTCTGAAAAGTCAACTTGCTTGGCTTGCACAACCTTTGATGTAGGTAACTGCCACGTCTAAAAATTAAATTGAACTCCTGTGGCCAGGTTCCTTTAACCTATCACAATAATGCAAGACTCTTGTCCCCAGTGGTGTAGGCATTATAACCCCAAAGGCTTCTGCCTCACCTTGGGTAATCTAGAGAGGAGAAGTAATGTCCTGATGTCCTTTCAACATGTGTCACAGAAAAATGAATTCTAAATAATTCAATGGGTGGAGTTTAAGGATAAGAACTGCAAGACTATCTTAGGGTTGTTAGCTTGGTGTTTCTGTGGGACTCCTAACAGTGAGAGCTGGGATGTCTCTGACTCTTTTTTTTTTTTTTTTTGG
>NC_022013.1:61486365-61492609 GCF_000317375.1 Microtus ochrogaster | reverse complement strand
GAGAGAGAGAGAGAGAGAGAGAGAGAGAGAGAGAGAGAGAGGTTAAAAGAATAAAAACTGCAGCTTTTACTCAAAGCAATTAGTGTTGAAGTTATCGATTTAGCTCAGATCCAAGCGTTGTTAGTGGTTTTTCCTAGCACTCTTGTATTTTCAGTTTTCCCTCTTCTTTTCGGCCTCTGACACAATGCTTCTACTGTTACAGCCGTGCCCATACCACTTTTTTTAGTCCTCGAGTTTTAGGTGGAAAATAGTAGCAATCTTTTCACACTTTGCTCTGGTTTTAGTATTATAATGATCGTATTTTGGAATTACTATAGTCTTTAAACAATTTTAAATCATGTATTTCTTCAAATTGTCAGACTTCAGCTGATAAATTTGCTTGGAGTGAACACACTTGTACGCTTGTATAAAAACATTACTGCCATCTCAAACACCAGAATATTTTGAGCTTTCTAGAAGTTTACCCCTTCCAGGCGTTGCTTTCTCAAACATAACTGGTCCATGGTATGCAGGCCTGGTGGCCAGAGCAGGAAGCCAAGAGATTACATCTCAGCCACAGGCGCAAAGCAGAGTGAACTAAACGTAGGCCAAACTTATGTTCTCTCAAAGTCCCCCAGCCCTGGGGACCTACTTTTTCTAGCAAGGCTGCACCTGCTAAACCTCCCCAAACTCTGGGAACAGAGTGTTCAGATACCCAAGTCTGTGGGGCAATTTCTCATTCCAATCACCACAGGGGCTGTTGTGGAAAGGTGTGCTATCCCACTTCTCCACTGCTTGTGTTTGGACACACATGCACACACACTTCCATTGCGTGTATGCGCAGACATAGAAACGTATGTAGGATATATATGGGAGAGAGTATAGACCTCATTTTTCATAAAAATGGGCCTATTGCTGTGCATTTCCCCTTTTTGTAGGGGAAAATATCATTATTTAATATTTAAAGACTCGAAAGCTGTTCACTTGCTTGGCATGATTTCTATTATTTGCTTTTATCTGAGAACTCACAAGTGATTCTACAGGTAATCTGGTCTGGAGTAAATTTGGTGCAAATGCAGGTTTCTTGCCTTGTTCCAGTTTGCAGAACCTGGCAGAAAACATTTGTTACCCTATATTTTTACAATAGTTCACTGTGATGTGATGAGGCTTCAAGCTCTTAAGAGCGGAAATTGAGGGGAGAACTAATATGATCTAGTGTGATTTCGATGTAATAACGAGCGTTTGCAAGGGAAGGAGCCAGCAGCTCTGACAAGCAGGACCGGGGCCACACAGCTTTGCAGGGGGATTATGGGAATAGAAGAATCTGTGCTTTTCATCAAGAAGTCCTTGCTTCCTGCAGTCCACAGTAGAGGTGAAATATTTCAAATCGTCAGAAAGAAATTGTAATGGAAAGTTGAGCCATTTCAGCAACTGGACTGGATTTCTCTAGGTCCTAAATCTGAGACGGTCAATTACACTTTTCTTGTCTTCCCGGACTTAGCTCATCATTCACTGCTTGGAGAAGGTTGTTGTAGAAGAGAGTGGCACAAGGAAATGAAAGTGTGCTCTCTACATTTTCAATATATTATACAAATTATCAATTTTGTAAAATCTGGTATGCTGCTTGGAGCTTTGGCCAGTCAACTACAACAAAGAGACACTAGAGTCTCATGACTTGCATAAAATGGTAATTTATTTCCTTATATCAGCTTCTGTATAGGCCAGTAAACAGGCCTGGCATTTTGAGAGTCCCAGGGACCTGACTCTTCTGTGTTGGCTCTCAAACATCCTCAGCATGGTGTAGCTTCTAGTTATCCTTCTTTCTAGTCTGTGCATTTGCCCCTTGAACAGGGATGAGGAAGAACATAGTACCTTCCTTTAAAGGTACAGTCCGCATACTCTCTGTATGACGACTGAACCCATCTCTTGACACAAGGCCATATCTAGTTTCAGGAAGGCCGAAAAATAGTGTCTTTCGTTGAGTTTCACAGACGAGTGAACATTGATAACTCAGATGGGAACTTTGGAGAACAACCAGTATTTCTGCCAGTGTGTGTTCTTAAAATGTATGATTTTATCATTTATGTTTATTTATAAACTTTGATCTTGCCATTTCTCTCTCATTCTTTATTTTTCTTATGTTTTTCCTTCTTGTGTATAACTCAGCTCTTAAGGTTTCCCACTCAGGTGTGTGTGTCTGTGTGTCTGTGTGTCTGTGTGTCTGTGTATCTGTGTTGTGTGTGTAGTATATGTGGGAGTGCATGCGTGGTGTGTGTGCATATGGAAACCTCTGATATGCACATACCAGTGTCAGCTACCTTCCTCGGTCATGCTCTGCCTTGTTTTTGGTTTTTCAGAGCTTCATTGTCTCCAGAGCTTGCTGACTGGCTATCTGTTGAGTGAGTTTCAGGCATCATTCTGCCTTCACCTTACAGTACAAGGGTTACAGAGACGTGCACCGTGCCCCAATTTTATATGGGTGCTGGGGATCTCCTTATGTTTTTGTGACACACACAAACTTTGCATCACTAAAGTTTTTTTTGCCAGTCGGAAAGCAGGAGATGGCGAGTGCTGCAGCCCCCCCCCCCCACACACACACCTTGCTTCTTGCTTCCTTGGGTCTTAGTCTAGGAAAGAGGGTATTCATTTTTTTATCCATTCCCATTTACCCCACCCTTCTTTCCTCTCCCCCCACCAAGGTAATTGCGATGATCTGGAATCATGAGCTCACATACCCTTGATAAACTTGAGATCCAAAAATTCCCCACTCTAATTCCTAGCAACCTATATTTAACCAGAGTACTTGTCAGTATGTGTTGGACAGGGGAATAATAGTTATCAGTCTCCAGTGAATTATAAAGGAAAATAATTAGTTAACCTTGAGATAGCAAGGGTGCCGGACAGCTGAATAGCAGAGCTCTTCCAGTGTTCAATAGGTCTGAAAGCTTGGAATGCATTGTCTTCTGGGACAAGGAGAGCTGGGCATTCATTGCTGTCCCTGAGACAGGACAGCCACATTCCTTTGTGAGTACATACCTCTGCTCATCTGAAGCCCTTAACACTTCTGATCCACTCATGCTTGTCTTAAGGGCATAATTTTTGGTCAGGATAATTTTAAGCATCTTTTTTTTTTTTTTAAAGAGACAGTTGTCATTGAACTTTGAATTTAGCCAATCTGAGTTTAACTTCTAGTGTCATACTCATACTCTTCTTTCTGACTTTAAACACATTTCTTAACCTCTTGCTGATTTTCTGTCTCTCTCAACCTTTGCGGCTAGAGATGAACCCAGCTGCAGTTCTATAACTTGAATTACAATGAAAGTTTCTCTCTGCCTCAATTTAAAAAAGAAAAAGAACCACGGTGTAATTTTTGCTTTTTCCTTGAGTTAATTCACTGCATCCATTCATCCAATGCTTGTATGGATGCATGAAGACCCAGAGAAGATGAAGCTGGACCTTAGCCTTGCTGGATAGCGAGACTAGAATAGATGATCTAATCAGCACGCATATAGTCGCCCTTAGTTGATGCTCATTTCTGACAAGATGCTTCCTGCAGGAATGGCGGTCCAGTGAAGCTGTCGAAGCTGGGGCTCTAAAGTTAGGTTGTGTAAATAGTCAAGCTGGAAATAAATATTCTGTGCTCCTTCAGATTTCCAAATGCTCCGGTAATCTGCCACCCCTGCTTTCTGCAAGTCTCTCCACCCCGGTTGTGGACACATATGCTGTGTATCACAATGCTGTTGACTACGTTGCCGTTTCTGAACTGTTTAACAGCCTGAGATAGAATTCTATGAAATGCACCTTTATTTGCTTTATTTTTTTTCCACACAGGTACACTATGTGAATCAGTGGTTGATTCATTTTAGTGCTGACTAATATGCCATTAATATTGCCATACTGTTGATCCATCCATCTAATTGTTAGACATTTGAATTGTTTCTGTCTTTTGACTATTATAAACAAAATCACCATTACCTTTGTGCATGTTTTTCTGTGTGTGCGTGTCTCCTTTGCTCTTGTGGAAATACCCAAGAGTGGAGTGGGTGGCTGATAACATAAGGCTTGACTTTCTAAGAAGTTGTTTACTGTTATCTGAAATGTCCGTGCTGTTTTACTTTTCCAGCCTTATTGCATGGGTATCCCAACTTCTGAAAACCTTGCTCAACACTCGAGGATGTTGCCTTGTCTTTTCCAGGGAGCTGTTCTAATAGATGCCTATCGCATGAGAGCAATTTTAATCTGCTTGTGCAAGGGACTGATGGTCTGGCGCTCCTGCTGTGCGTGGTTTCCACCTGCATAGAGCTTTTGATGATTTCTTGACATGCTGTCTTCTTTGTTTTGCACTTTTTTCTTATTTTTGAATTTTGATAGTTTTTTTGCTAGTCTACATTTGACTTCTTTGTTAAAAAGCTGATTTGGGAGTATTTTCTTCCGATGTGCTATTTTAATAGTCCAGACTTTTCTTACGTGGCTCTTCCTAGAAAGATCCTCTCTGTTCTCGCACATATTCTTTGTCCTGATTGCTAGTGATACTTCTCTTCTGATTAGTGTTAACATGCATCTTCCCAGTGTTATATTTTTTCCCAATTTGTGTCTTTACACTTACAAACAGCATATTTGAATCTTTTTATCCAATAGGAAAGCCTCGGCTTTTAATTGTGGGTAGTTAGGACAACTTGATTGAATGTGATGTTTTATTATGGTTGAGTTTAAGTTCTATTTTTTTTTTAAAACTTGCTTCATGTTTTATTTAATCCCTCTTTTTGTTGAACTTTTATGAATTGAAAACTATGAGACAGGGTCACCATGTAGCTTCAAATTTGTAATCTTCCTGCCTTAGCCTACTCAGCCCTGGGACTGTGGGCATGTGCCATGTGGTCTGACTTAACCAAGGCTTTGTAAAAAAACTGACAGCGTTTAGTCCTCTATGTCAGTGTGTTCGCCAAAGCTGTCGCCTCTGCTGTTTGGGCGATTGCTTTCGCATTTACAGCTGTCTCTCGAATTCCAGAGTGTGCGCTTTCGCCTATCGCTTGCTTTTCTGCTGCTCTGTCCTTTTATTTAGGACCACAAAACATTCTTATCACGCTTGCTGGGCTGGTTTGTTATCTTTTAAAGAGCTATACATACTGAGGAAAATATTTTCATATTTACCAGTGCACAACTTTTTTTGTTGTTCTTTATTTCTTTTTATGGCTCAAAATATCTATCTGTATCAGATTCTCTGTGTTAAAGACTTTAATGGTCTTGGTAGTACAGGTTTGCTGGTGACAATTCTATAAACTTTCATTATTTGAAAAAGTCTTCACTTTTCTTTCTAATGTTCTTTCTTTCTGTATATGAGTGTCTTTGGGACTTTTCTGTATTGTTGATATTAAGTAGTTTGATAGCAATGTGCTTAGTTTTTATCATGTTTCTATAGTGCTCACTTCCCTCTGTGGCTGCACGGCTTCACTGTTGTTTCCATGGCAACTTACCTTTCTGGTCACTATAATGACTTCTAATAAGTTATTTGGGTTGTTTCTGTTTTTCTTTCTGAGCTGTTTTTTCCTGTCAAGCAGTGTATCTGTTCTGTCAGTGTTCTCAGATTCGTGGACAAAAAAAATCACTCAGATTTCCTCATTCATGCTTTCTGGTCCCTGCTGCCGATGGGCTCTTTCGCGCCTCTGTTGGTTCTATATGGATTCTTTTTTCTTTCTCTCAATCAATATATCTGGATGTAGAACAATTTATTCATTTTCAAAGAGCAAACTTTTTCGTTAACATTTCTGTGTTATTTTGTACTTGCAGTTTGAATATTGTATAAATCCTTTGCCAAAGTCCTTTGGAGAATATTGATTTCTTTTTTTTTTTATTGTCTTAGGAGTCAGGAAAGAGAAGTTTCTCTGCAACTTTTATGTCATGGCTAGCTGCTGGCGTATCATAGTCTTCAGAAAGCTACACTTGTGTTTTTCAGAGTTTTAGCTGTGATCAGTGAGAGACATTGGCCTTATAAAGGGTTAATCTTGCCTCCCATTATAGAGCTTTCCCCACCCTCTTAAAAGTTCAGCTCAGAATTTGTTCTTTCGTGCCCCTCAGTGCATAAGCGATTTTTCCAGACAGCCATAGTTGGTAGCACAGCGGTGACCCTAGCGAGTGTTTAAGATGGCTGACAACTTCCCAGCTGGTTTCAATCAGTTAGCCACAGCAGTGGATTGTCCTGCATACACGCAATGCCATAGCCACAGCAGTGGATTGTCCTGCATACACGCAATGCCATAGCCACAGC
>NC_022013.1:61473407-61486220 GCF_000317375.1 Microtus ochrogaster | reverse complement strand
CACGCAATGCCATAGCCACAGTGGTGGATTGTCCTGTATACACGCAATGCCATAGCCACAGTGGTGGATTGTCTTCAAACACGCAATGCCATAGCCACAGCGGTGGATTGTCCTGCATACACGCAATGTCACATGACTTTTACATTGCTTCTGAGTAGAACAGGTTTGTAAACACTCCCCTAGTACCTCATGAGGAGCTCTGCATGTATTATGAATTCTAGAAATTTCTCCATGTGAGAGTTTTTTATTTGTGAGGCAGGAGTCCTAAAGTTCTAATTCCAGACATTTTATAGCTTCAAACCCAGGCTTTTGTAAGTGAGGGAGATAAAGAGAAGTAAAGATCATAGAGAGCCAGTGACCATGGAAGAGTTAGTAATGTTATGTTTCAGAGAAGAAATGTGCTCATTAAACGGGAAATGGGCATATTAAAACAAAAACCCGATGTCCATTCTACTGAGATCTCCTTGGTGAGAAGCTGTTCATCTCTGCCTTTACCATCCCAGCAGACGGGCATTTATGAACAATTAGATGCAGTATCAGTAGACGGCAGGAAGGGCTTGATCGTCCTGTTTGCCTCTTTTTACTGCAGTCTTTGCTCTCTGTGTTTACAGAGTGAACGAGTAAGCACACCAGAATAGGCCAGGAGTGACCTGCAAAAGAACACAGGAAAAGATGTTCCTTCCTCAAAGGGGAGCTGTTTGAAGTAATGTGAACACCTGGAACATGTGACTTCCATGTGTCAGGTAGTCGGGCAGTGCCGTAGCTAATGGAAAGAAGGGCGTTGTCAGCAACACGTAAAGCAGGCTGGGTGAAGCAGGCTGCGGTCTCATCTGTGGCTCCTCCTTCCTCCAGCTCTCAGTGATAGCCATGGGCCGCAAAGAGAGACAGGCAGAAGGGCTGTAATCCTCCTGGACCAGGATCTGTCTCATCAACCCCTCCATTTGTAGGCCATTTCCATCTCTAAGTAGTTATAGGAAAAGAAATAAATACATTAGTGAATGTTTGGGAAAGATCAATGAAAACCTTCTACAGAATGAGTATAGGGGAATAGGAATGACTGCGGAAAGTCCTGCTTTTAGGCTTGCTTCCTTGACATGGTCTTAGTCTCTGGATCTAGTTTCGGCCTTTGGCGAGGCGGGGAAGGCTGTCTATTCGACAGCACCAGCGGCGAGTGGAAACGATGATCGTCAGGCTGCGTGGGGTGTGCACTGCTATGGTGAGTTCACTGCTCACGACAAACTGCAGCACACACACACTCCGGGCTACCTCCTGGATGGCTTCTTCTTGAGGCCAGGTCTCTTTATGTAGCCCAGGCTTGCTTTAACTCACTCTGTTGCCCAGGCTGACCTTAAACTAGTGACAATTCTCCTGCCTCAGCTTCCCTGGTGATGGGGTTATAGTTACATGCTGCCATTCCGGATTTTATGTTGCCTCTTGATGAGGGAAGACTGCAAGTTAGAAAAACTTCCTGATTTGCCACAATCAAGCAGTTATGCTTGAAGTGAATGAAGTCTGAGTTTAGACCCTTATATATTATAATTATTCAGTCACACTGGTCATGACAGTGGCTTCCCAGAGCACTGTGTTGCAATCATTTTGAGGCAATGATAGTTGTGTGCACTAGAACAACCCTGGGTTGACTCTCTTGGCTGTCATGGACATAGTGACAAAGTCAAGGTACCATGTGCCCAGCTGCTCCCTGAGGACACTTCCGTCTTACAATTAGTCAATATCGCCTCAGTTAAGTAGCTGCAATGGCTGTTGGCAGGCATGCATTTTTCTGAGATGCTGGAGGCTCATTGCGGTCTCTGCAGCTGCATTTTCCTGCTTTCTTCTTGTTTTTGTTTTGTTTCATTTGTTTTCTACTGAAATGTCCCCAGAAAGGGAAATGCTCAGATCTCAACACTGAAGAGGGGTTGAAGTAGAATAGTGTTGTTATATAGAATAGTTTAAACAAAACAGCAAACACAAAACCGATGCTAACCCTAGCCAATGGGTTAGACTGTGTGATCCTGCTCCAGTCAAATGCTGGATTTACAGAAAAAACTGCCTTTAGAGATGTGACTGACCTTGTAACAGGACTTAATTCATGACTGCACATGAAAAAAAAATGGCACTAATTTAATATTATTCACGCAGTAGCTCTGCCAATTTATAGAGAAAAGAAACATGATGTGACTCCCAAAAAGAATTATTAGATGGGACTCGGGGTGTGACTTAGTGGTGGCTAGTGCTCACTCCCTCGCATGTGCCTGCCCGTGTGGGTGTACGCAAACACACACGATGAGACAGACCTTTGTATTGTGGAGAAGAGTGACATTACACTAAGTCACATAAACACAGAACTATACAGATAAGGGCAGCCACATATGTAGAAAATCTGTGCATTATTTTCTATTCCTGGATGTTCAGAACATGATCATTTAAAGACAACGTTCCGCTAAACTTTGTGTTCTGTGTTCTAATTACTCTGACCTGGAAACGGATTTGCTTGTTAGCAGTGCTGGAATGTTAAGAAGATTCCAGCACACTCTGGGAAACTCACTACCCCTGGATGCATACATTGGAACAGAGAGTAGCCACGGCGGCTTGTACCTGCCCGGCCTCAGCACAGACCTGAAACTGTGACACCAAATCCAAAGTTCCCTGTTGACAGCTTGAAATGCAGATGCAAAGAAGAGTTCCAGGGTTTCAACCTTTGGTGTGCCCTGGTGAAGTTCTTGGTCAACTATAAATTTCACATTTAAAAAACAGTAAAAGTTACAAAAAAAAAAGGCATGGTTAAGAAAAAAAATGGTGTTCAACCTTAAAACTCAGCAAATCATGATAAAATGATTGATGGATGAAGGAATTTTCTGGAACAGGAGGGAAACAAGGATGAAAAGACATGTTCTCCAATTCCATGGAGAAGAATGAGACTCTGACCTCAATGCCAGCCATGTTTAGGCAGAGCAGCTCAGCTGGGCCCACACAGTGCTCATTTAAAACTAGAATGAAGTGAATACGCCAGGACTTCTTCAATGTTAATATGGATCCAGATGCCGTATAGGTTTAATAACTACTCCAGGCCCATGTGCACTGAGGTTTCGATGACCAGGAATCGGACTTTGACAGCACTTTTCCGCAGTGTTGATGGAAACCGTGTGATACCAGCAGAAATGGTAAAATGTCATGGGAGCTCCAGAAATCCTCAGCATCTGCCCAGGTTCGTGTTGGGAAACAAACAAGAAGTCATTGTCATTTCAGTATATTGTAACTGGCGTCTGCTTTGACATTTAGAATCCAAAATGGACAGAGAGTGAATCATATTGCTTCTTGTTCACACAGGATTTTATGTTTTCCTCGTATTAAAAATATACTCTCAGGAGATTCTCCACTACCCCATGGTCACTCGAGGACTCAGAATGATGGGGTAGGATGCAGACGAATGGGGCCTGTCTGTCTTTAACCTATCATATCTAATACCATTTGTGTTGACATTCAGATGCTTAAAAATCAGAAATAGGCTTGACTAGGAACCCTCCCTCTCTATATGCTAAAGTCACAGTCCCCAGTACCTCAGAATGTGACTGTATTTGGGTATATGGGTGTCCTCATTAGGTTTTGGTTAACCTGACACAATCTTGAGTCATTTTTGAAGAGGAGACCTCAACTGAAAAAAAAAATGCCTCCACAGTTTGGCCACTGGGTAAGCCTATGGGGCATTTTCTCGAATAATGAGGGGCATGGAATGGCCCAGTTCACTGTGGGTTGTGGACACCCCTGAGCACATGGTCCTGGGTGGTATAAAAAGCAGACAGAGTTGCAAGAATTCAGGATCTGGTGGCTACTAGGGATCACAGAGGAAACTACTGGGCGATGATAGGTTTACATGGTGCATGCAAGGTTAAGGAGTTAGGAGAGCCTGCAAATGAAAAGCCAGTGTTGCAGGCATGGTGCACCATGCTAAGAGGCGAGATGGGGATGTTCAAATACTGGTCATACATGAATCAGTGCCCTATAATAAATAGGAATCCAAAAAGCTCCTAGGAGCCAGACAATCAAAGATACACAAAGGAACAACTCTGCCAAGATAGTAATGAGATGAGGGATCTGCTGCTTGGTGCGCACATAAACCAACAACCTTCCAGTACATTCAATGGAAAAAAGCAACTACAGCCATAAACAAGCTAAACATTATGACAGAATCCTGGGATGTCAGTATAGACACTGGTTGTGTAAAAGATGCAAACAGTTTTCATGTGCTAGTATAAAAGTTTGCCATGCCTGAGTGATGTCTACTGCAGGTTAGACCACACTAAAGTTCATATTTAAATAAAAATTAAAAGAAAGAAATCAGGCAGAGAAAATCATGAGGAACAAGCCAGAGTGAAGCTTTCTTCCATGGCATCTGCTTCAGTTCCTGCTTCTGGCTTCCTGCCATGACTTCCTTCAGGGATAGACTGTGATGTGGAAGTATAAGCTGAAATAAACCCTTTACTTCACAAATTGTCTTTAGTCATGGCGTTTTATCACAGCAATAGAAGGCCTAAGACAATGTCCTTACATGGTTAAGTTATAATGAGGTCCTTGGGGTGGGGAACAGTCTGACTGGTACCCTGAAATACATGGAAACACCTAAGGTATGGGTGTGCAGAAGAGAGATAACAGCAAGAAAATGTCCTTCTCTAAGCTGGAAAGGCCTCAGGGGCAAACAGGGGCTTGTGCACACAGAGAAAAAACGCTTCTGTTGTTTGAGTCACTTGGGCTGTGGTACCCTGTTAAAACTGTCGGAGACTAATACAAGGAAGGGTGTAACGGCATCCCTAGGAGTGGCACACGTCATTTTCATCTGATAAGTGAGAATCAGCCATGATGTCCTAAGTGCACTGTTGTCTTGGAATCAAAGCCTGGGAAGATCAGATGAGCTCATGTGAATAGTCTGGAACAGTCTTTGCGTACCCTTTGTTCCATCGTGCAGTATTTGGACCACTTGTCTGCCAGTCTACAGAAACTTCTCTTCCAGAATAGTTCCTGGATTCCTATCTCCAGCCTTATCAGAGCTTTCACATAGGAGTGAAGGGAGAGAGTAGGGCGGGTACTATCAAAGGTGGAATTCCAGAACAGGGGTTCCCTGTGTCCCAGTCCCTGGTTGTTGGAATGTTGGAAGGAGAGATGAAAAGAAGTCCCATGGGTAAAACTAGAAGGCCAGCAAAAGGCATATCCACTGAGCAGTTGTGTGGAGTGGAGACTGGTTTCGTGTGTGTGTGTGTGTGTGTGTGTGTGTGTGTGTGTGTTGCATGGATCTATCTGAGTGTGCAGATTTGTGTACCTGTGTGCATGGATGCAGGGACCAGAACAGGACTGTGGGTATCTTCCTTTTTATAGCAATGTTTTGTTTCCATGAGTAAGGTCTCTGTTTCATCCAGAGGACTGCTCTTTCAGCTATGATGGCTTACCAGCCTGTAAGCTCTTAGGAGCAACCTGTCCCCTGCCTAATGCTGGGGTTGGTTGCAGATGCACCCAGTCCTTCCTGCTTTGTCTTATAACATGATGCTGAGGGTTTGAACTTAGGTCCTTCTGCTTGCTGAGCAATGTTTCTTGTCCTAGGAACCATTTCTAGAGCTTCCTTTTATTAGTTTTGTAATTAGCACAGAAAGTATATGAAAATAAGTAGAACTTGGGGAGCTTCACACAAACCCGGCAACCCATAGCAAGCGTCTAGACTGTAACCCTGAAGACTAGCACTGCAGCTTCTTGTCTCACAGCCAGGCACCGTTCCCCAGCACTAACCCCAGTCCGACTCTGAGCTCGCTGACCTCGAAACAAATGGGAATGCACCTTAGGTCCGCTTACCTCTGCTTCTCTAGCTCAGCATAACGTCCATAACATTCACTGTGTGCTTGAATTCACTTGCATTTTTTATATGACCATCTATCTCTCCATGATTATCTCATAATTCAAGTAGCCAGTGTCCTCTTGATAGACAGTTGATTGTTGCCTGTTTGAGCTATTACAATAGTGCTGGAATTTGACCGATAAGCCAGAAGAGTGTGTGTTTCTAGCCTTGGTAGACACTGTGAAACTGTATTTTGAAGTGACTATACTAAATGTTTATTCTTTTCATTCAATTCCTCTTACCTTTTCTGTATCATTTTCTTTTTTTTTTTTTTTTTTTTTTTTTTGATTTTTCGAGACAGGGTTTTTCCGTAGCTTTTTGGGGTTCCTGTCCTGGAACTAGCTCTTGTAGTCCAGGCTGGCCTCGAACTCACAGAGATCCGCCTGCCTCTGCCTCCCGAGTGCTGGGATTAAAGGTGTGTGCCACCACCGCCCGGCTTCTGTACCATTTTCAAAATTTCCTTCTTGCTACCTACACATGGCCCTCTGATCCTCATGATCTGAAGCTGTCTTCACCCCCATGCCAGCTGCCAGCTTTACACTCCCGGCATGCCTTGCACCAACACTTGCTTGTGACCTGTCTTGTTCACTTAGGTAGTTTTTAATTTGAGCTCTTTCTTTTGTCTTATGTCCGTGGGTGATTTCCCTATGTGCTATGTCAGTGAGTGATCACTCTGTATGCTATGTATGGAGCATCCGTAGGGCCAGAACATGGTACCAGGACCCCAGAACTGGAGTGATAGATGGTTGTCTGCTGCCGTGTGGATGCTGGGAATCAAGGCCAGGTCCTCTAGCAGAGAAGTCTTAACCATTGAGCTCCTTAGTTCTTTAGCTAACCTCTTTAGCTCCCTCTATTAGTATTAAATAAACTAGACTCCAAAGTAGTTCCAAAGCATTCTAGTCAGAACACAGCTTCAGAGAGGAACTCAGCACACAGGTTAGCTCAAGGGATCCAGCGCTATAACACAGCAATTACTGTTGTGTCTTCCAGGATGACTTCAGGGCACCTCCTTCTATAATGTGCCTTCCTTCTCATATGGGTCAGAGCTACATCTCTGAGCTAGTCACTTGTGAATCTTAGAAGGAGGGACACACACACAGTGATTGACCCAGACTGGATCAGTGCCCATGAGAAGCAGGGAGGAGTGGGGACTCAGTCACACTGAGACAGCAAGGCATGAGAAGAAGGTCATGTGCCAAAGTGCGAAAGGTCTCCGCAAACACAAGAAGTGCCCGCTACGAAGTTGAACAATATGTTTCTTTGGGGAGCATGTGGGAAATTTGCAAAGAGCATTGCACGAGGCTTCTCTTCAATGATGGGAATTTCAGATTCTGGGGCAGGTGAACTTTTTGAGGTCACTTCAAATCACTCAGATGGGTGACTGCCCATGACCGGCTTTCTCATGAATGAGTTCAGCTTCACTACAATGGACATAAAGTGTCTCATTAAAATGGACCCAGTCTTGGCCCACTAACTCGGCACAAAGGAGCCAAATGGTTCCGCCATGTCTTTTAAAGTGGAAATGAATGGCACTGCGCAGTACCTGACCTCCGAGTTGAGCCAAAATGATCCTGGCAAAGCCATCCTGGCAAAGCCATTCTGACTGCAGAGTGCCGGAGGGAGGGAGAGGAGAACAGAGGAAGGAAGGCCGGGAAAGTCTAGGCGGCACGAGAAATCTTCAAAATTCCTTAAGTCACAAACAGTACATCTGCATATAAAAAGAAACAAATAAATTACAACTAAGCATGCTCACTAAGGCATCCTCATTTCCCTAAGGTGTGTAGCCGGTCTTGACCCTCAAGACGGCTTGTGAGTTTCGTTGTAAGAGCATATATTTTAGGAATGAGCCTCGTGTTGATTGGTTTTTAAATTCTTTGCAGAATAAGTGAAGATCTTAAAAGGTCATTATTGTAGATAATTATCAGCATGCCAAGATGAGGTCTGCTGGATTCCAAATTTCCTGGATGGCCACACCAAGTCCAGGTAAAAACCTCAGGTCCTTTGAATTGTACTTTTCTGTTGTAAGGCCTTCATAAGCCAGCAGGACAGATGTCCAGCTGTTTCATGAAACTGATAAAGCAAAGGGACTCACGCAGTGGAAATATCCTTAACACCCTTTCCAAAAAAGAAAAGATGTTTGACGTTTTAAGTGAGGTCCTAGGAAACATCAAAGAAAATATCACTTTCCAAACATTTCCATGTGCGCTCCAGCAGTGTGACATGAGCAAGCTGCGTGCCCCGACGCTGCTATGTGGAGAGACGTGCCAGCTGTAGCACCTTGGGCGTGATGTGCAAATTTCCGAGCCACAGCATCTACTGACTCTTGCGAGACCTTTTGAAATATCAGATCATCTGTTCTCAGAAAGTCCCAGAAAGAGCTCTTATTAGCAGTATGGGGTCTATAGGAGCTGTGTGTGTGTACGGGGGTGAGTGTGTGGGTGTGTGAAAGAGAGAGAGAGAGTTTTTAGTAAGGTTGTAGATTCAGGGTGCTCCTAAGTCCATTATGAGAAATGAATGGCAGTACGTCGAAATATTTGGCTTACACACACACTAGGTCTGATCTCTCTTTCATGAGACCTTTAGCTTATCAGGTGACAGTGGTTAAGTTTCTTGGGTCTTGGGACCTTCTCAATCTTCCTGCATCCCTAAGAGAACATTGTCTTCTGTCCAACTGTGGTGTGAGGCCCTCATCTGACCAACTGGTAAATACAGAAAAGTGCTGTCAAAGCTTGCTTCCTTACAGATGATAAAATGCATGCATTCAGTCGCCCAGGTGTGGGGCTTGCCTTAGCAACTTTTGGCCTTGTTGTATGAAGGATTCCTCAGAAGGCCCATTTCCGTGTATCAGAAGGACTGCCACAATGCACTCAGAATTGTCTCCTTCGCAGGCCACCATGGCCAGGGCGCCTGTGCCTGCAGTTAGTGGAGGAGGTAGACACTAGGAACCGCCGTAGCATTCTCCAGCACAGTTCAGTCCATCTGCTAGCTGAAGGAAGTGACTTTTTCTGTCTCACTAATAAGATTTTCACCTTCAGAAGACAAACTAATTCAGGATGATGACTTTTCCACCCTTAACTTCACTCTCTAGGTTCCTGTCTCCTCTCTCTCCTCCCTCTCTCCCTCTTACTTTAATAATAATTTGTAGACTTTTATGACATTTATTTGTGTATGTATATTTATACACATAAGTGGTGATACACATGTGGAAGGTAGAAGATATTTTTTAGGAGTTGGTTCTCTCTTTTCCTCATGTGGATTCCAGGGCTTGAACTCGGTTTGCCAGGCTTGGCAGCAGCATCTTTACCCACTGAGCCACCTCACTGCCTATCTCACTTCTTTCATATTTCTTTCCCTTGCTCATCGTTTCCTTCCCAGTTCTCTTGTTCTCTCGTCTCTTCCTCCTCACATTAAGCACAAATCCTAGGAAATTTCTAGATCATAAAGTAGATCATAAATTGGCCTGACAGTTGTGCCAAGAATGCCCCCCTGTGTGTTGGTGGCTATCACAGTGGCTAAAACACAGTCCTTACTGGGTGCGCCTTATCTTATTAAATGAATGAATGAATGAATGAATGAATGAAATTTAAACAGATGAATGTCCTCATGTAGACATACCTTGAAGGGCAGATCCTTCTGCTTCTGACTTCATTTTCTCCTTGAAGACTGTGGTATCCTGTATAGTGAATAAGCTGGCATCAGAAGCCAGCCTTTGGAGACCTGACTCCATAGATCATGTGACCTTGGGCATATCGCTTTACCAGCACAGGCTTCAATTCTGTCATCTTTAAAAGTGGTAGAGTCATTATTTGTAGTGTTAAGAACATTACTTGAACACACAAGCAATTTTAGAACAATGTCATAAAACAGTAAATACTCCGTTACTATGAAAATTTTGAGTATTATAACTTTTAGCATCTGAGCTTCCATGAAATGATTTATATGAAATGGATTTGTTAAACACTGCGAAGTTAATAGCAAGTTGGTTTTTTGTTTTGTTTTTTCTTCTTGGGTCCCTTTTCTTGTACTACCAAAGGTTAGTTCTATGGTTCTCATTAGCCCCCTCCTCAGAGGTAGGTTTCCTTGAATTACTCTGTCATCAGCCCTGGCTTTAATTCCTTTATTCCTCTGAGCATCCTGTGCTCCTTGTTTGTTCATGGCATTCTGTGGCATCACTCTTTTAAGGATGTAACAAGTCAGAGAAAACCTCCCAACCTACCCTCCAAGTAGGGTTCCACTTTTAGACCCAGATGCACACCTGACAGCCATTGCCCTCTGATGCCTGGGATCCTCCTTTGTGAAGATAGCAGTCTTGAATGAGTATGCTTGCTAGACCCCCACAAGGACTGGTTACCACCTTGTGGGCGTAATTATCCACTTGCCCCCTTAGAGTGAGGTGGGAATTGCTAATTACACCTGCGAAACCCGAATTGGGAACCCACTCCCTTGCACGCAGCTGAAATACACCTGCAAATAATTAACTTCAGACGCCCCAAATTGTGCCCACAAGAAAGGAAAGGAAGCCCAGGCTGAGACTCAGCCCCTCCGAAGAGGTTTGTGTTCCCCAGGTTTTCTTTTGTACCCTTTGAACATCCGAAGGGGTGGGGCAGAAGGTTTCCGGTAACCAGCCACAGAGTTTGGCACCGCGTTCCAAAGCAGCATGCGTCCTTGCAGTCCTAATACCATCATTATCCAACAGATGCTATCCCACGAGTGGGAAATGAGAAATGGGCTCCAGAGCCTGTCCTCTCTTTTCTCTCTGTGTGTGGTAGAGAATTCCCACACACCACATGTCCACCCATGATATTTGTATGGAATCTGCCAAAATAAATATTGTAGCCCTTTATTTTTAGTTGCTATTGTACAGGTCCGTCTCAGATTAAACAGTCAGAGGTCAGGAAAGTTGAGATGAACCATAGTTTTAAAACCATTGTGCTGCGTGGTGTTATTTACATAGAGGTTTCTCATATATAGACTTGATTAAAAGCTGAGGATATTTGCTCAGCGGAGAGGAGAAAAACCATCATTATCTGATTTTACATGGAATCCGGTGGCTGCTAATGAAACCCGGGGCCTGCATCTGGCTCAGGCATGCTTGGCACAGGCCTGTCACAAGTCGGGGTTTTGCCATGTCAAGGGGATCTTTCACTCAAAGTGGCGACCCATATTGGACTGAACAAACACATGAGTTTTTAATCGAGAACAATAGTTTAACAAACCACTTCCCAGGACCATTGAAAGAAAACTATGTGCCCAAGGCAGTTCTGGCACCAAGAGATGTTTATTTGAAGGCATTTACTTCAAACCATAGCCCTTACTGCCCAGTGGAGAAAGGACCATTAAAAAATAAATTGAGGAGAAGAGTGGGAAGCGGGAGGGAGAGAGAGAGAGAGAGGGGAGAGAGAGAGAGAGAGAGAGAGAGAGAGAGAGAGAGAGAGAGAGAGAGAGAGAAGCTTTAGCTGTCAACAGTGTGAGCTTTAAGTGTGTATACTCTCAACTTTGCAAAAGCTGGTCCCTTCCCCCATGCCCAATTGGACATACAGACATTTGTGAACTCGAGGCTACATCAACTTGAAGTGTTTTCCATTAGAGACTATTAAGCCAGCATCCCTTGGAAGCTGGATTCACTGGAATTACCAGTGAATCTATGTAGTGTCTTTGGGGGCATTTTAATAAGACAATAGATTTCTGTAATGTTTTACACACCAGGTGCTGTCCTAACTACATAGCTGCCCTGTTGTGATGATCACGCAGCAGCCCTCTGACTTTGATGCTCTCCGCATCTCCAGAGGAGCAGGACTGAGTAGCCCGGCTAGCTGCCAGCAGTCATCCATCCATCTAAGACAGAGGTCAGATTCCATGATCCTTCTCTGCCTCTGGAAGGAGAAGGGTGATGGGAGTGTTTTGCCATCTATTTTACAGACATCTTGTTCATGCAGTGACATTTGGTCAATGAAAACAATTGCTCAGTATTTGATTCAGAGATAAATTAATGTTGATAGTGTTCATCTCGGCACAAGAACTGAGGGAATCGCTTTGGATTCTGATTGCTAGGTTTATTTACTCATCCCAAGTCCTTTATTCTGGTGAGGAGAGAGGTTGGCACCACATTGCTCTTTCTGGGTAGTCAGGACCAGGCTGACTTGACTGTGTGCACTCAGCTCTGAATATGAAGCTTGATTCCCAGGCTGTGTGTTTCACCCAAGGCATTGTAATGAGCTGAAACCTTCAGGTTATGGTCTTCTTCCAAGGCAGGTGTAGGCGGTCCTGGCAGCTCTGCCAAAGAAAAGAGGAATTCTGCTCGACAGTCTAATCATGCAGACCTTAAATCTTAGTAACGACTCCCCAGAAGTGTGGTGCCCAGTGAAAGAGACAGTAACAAGTCATCAGATGGCTGGCTCAAGAGTCAGCAGGAGAAGCCAAGTCTAAGATTTTTATCCAGCTGGAGAACTAGCAGGCAGCTATCCTGATTTCGCTGGGTCTGTTGTGTCCCTGCTGGCTGGAAGTTTGTCGCTAATGACACAGAATTGAAAAGGGGTACCATGGTAATAATTATGATGAGCCTAATGTTCACTGAGGGCTTCCTGTAGTCTAGGAAGAGTTCAAAGCTCCTGATATACATTCCTCTTGACCCTCACAGCTGCCCAGGGGCAGGTACTCTAAGATGATCCATTTGACAGACAGGTTAACCAAAACTCAGAGCTTAACTGTTTCCACTAGCTGCCTTTCTATTCCATTCTGCGTTTCTGTAGCAAAAACCTACAAATAAACTAGTTTGGAAATGACATGCGTTTATTTTCTTACAGTTCTAGAGGCTGTAAAATACAAGACTGAGAGATTTACATATGATGAAGGTCTTCACGTGACACCATCGCGGGACACACGAGAGAGAGAGAGAGAGAGAGAGAGAGAGAGAGAGAGAGAGAGAGAGAGAGAGA
>NC_022013.1:61465498-61472803 GCF_000317375.1 Microtus ochrogaster | reverse complement strand
ATGGGTTAAAGCTGAGGGATGGACGGTGGCCTGAGGAGACGCCACCGACAGTGCCATTGGAAGGAGCTTGCCTGTTGTCACCGTGCTGCCTCACTAGTGCTTCCCCAGTGGATATAGCAATGTGCCGAAGCAGACTTCAGGGAGGGGAAATGTGTCAGGGAAATTACATCTGTTACATCTACCACTACATGGAAAGCCTCACCCCATCACATACATATGAAGAATTCTCCCCCTGGGGATATAATGTTGGGAAGGCTAAACATTACCAACACTTTCTGTAAACCATTGTCTACATGCATAGCAGCCCAGGGGGGTCCCATCTTACTTTCTAGTTGTTTAAGGAGATGTTTGATCAAGTGTGTTCCTCTCATTAGAAGAGACTGCACGACCAGCAGGGGCTGGCGAGGTTGGTAGTACTGAGGTTACTGTTCCTGAGGAAGTATGAACTGATGGGCCAGCATCTACTTTCAGAGGTGGCACTGGGCACACTCTGCATTTCCCAGAGACCCCCAGTGGTGTGTGAGCACTGCAGAAACCTGCCTCTTCACGTGCTTTTATATGGATAATTCCCATTTTCCAGATCAGTCTTTATCTTCACAGCTTGTGCTGGGCTATTTCCTGTGTTGGGGTTGACTGTATCTGCAAGAACCTTGCCCTGGTACACAAGTACAGAAGCAAAGCACATCAATTTGCTATGTCCACATCTGGGAGAACCTTGCCCTGGTACACAGGTACAGAAGTATACCACATCAATTTGCTATCTCTACATCTGAAACAATCCAAGCTGAGGTGGATGGTCCACTCAGAGATTCACTGGGCTGCCATTAAGTTTTAAACTGGACCTGTGGTTCCTACCTAAGCTCCAAGCTCATAGCTGTGGGAGAAATAACTTCCTTCTCTTGATTTTCTCATGGGCCTCCCCATCTACAAGACAACCACATAGGTATAGTGTTTGTATTACAAATCTCTTTAGCTCTCCTGCCTGCAGGGTATATTCAGCTTCTTCTGCTTTTAAGGGCTTAGGTGGTTGCCTTGGGTCCACCAGGTTAATCCCGGATGATTTGCCCGTATTAACTTCATTCCTTCAATGATATTAATTATATGCCCAAGGTCCTTTTTTGCCATCTATTCATTGATACAACACTGGGTAACAAAACTATACATCTAGGAGTCCCCATCCCACTAAGAAAACAAGTGCCCCAACAGATTTCTCCGAAGAAAGCGTTTTGCCTATGTGGAGTTGAAACTACTGGTTAGATTCTTGTTTGTTCTTGTGCTGATTTGGTCAACAAATAGTATTTCAGTGGATATTGTGGGTTACTCTATTTCAAAAAGGCATTTTTTTATGCAAGTCCTACTACTGTAGGTCTGAATTGAAAGGAAAAAATAGAGAATATGACTTATACTTCAAAATACAAAAGTAAGGTAAAATGAATTAGATTATGGTGTCATTCCTTCAGTGTGAACAGTGGGAAATCTTGCTTTGATCGTAATCATATGTAGACACTCTGGCCATTTCAGGCAGAAATTATCTTAGTTTTCACACTTGCAAAAATGCACGTACTTTTATGCTGTTAACTTGCTGTGCACTAATGGGATTGTCATGAGACTGCAAAGGAGATGTGCACACAATGGCCCAAAGCTTCCCAAACCACTGCCAAGCATTCTCCTGCTTCTTACCACACTGGAGTTCTTACGAATGGAGTTAGATGAGGAGAGATATTTTTGTTTATCCTTTTGCTTCATTTGCAGCTTACCGATGCAGATAGTTTTGTGAAGACATCCATAAATGCTTTCATCTTCTTTGCAAAATTTCATATATTAGCCCATCCCTGAAGTCTTTTTTCCTGGCCTTGTAGATCCTGTTCCTGCCTCCCACAGTCTTTGAAGTGGGTTTTGTAGCATTCACAGTAGCCAAGAGGGTTACATGAGAAGATGTGAGCGAGCATGTGCTGCCCAGGGCTAGGAGAGCCCTGGACTAAACGAGCATGTGTGGCTTTGATGGAGGGGCTCGCATTTAATAGGAGAAATCATTTTGAAGGAATGATAAAGATTCGGTGTTTCTATTAAGGTCGGCTCTTTGAAGACGTTGTGGCAAGCCTTTTCTTTTCTTTCATGTAACTATTTACACATGCTGAGCAGTTCTGTGTGCCACAATTTGGGGTCTCTCACTTGTGAAGAACAATGGCCAATGTGGCATGCGAGGTTGGCATTATTAGTTGACCACCTGGTTACCTGTACCATGTCAGCCCAGATTGGGGTCAGGATCCAAAGGGCCTTCATAGGCAAAGTTCCTGTAAGGATGCTCATGTGGGAAGCTAAGTTTGTAAAGCAGGGCAGAATGCTGGAAAGATCCTGGAGCCACGAATTGGGCCATGTTTCCCTGTAAGTCTTGCGCTTGGCTGCCCTGTAGAACTTTCTGTGGTGAAGAATTCCTTGACTAAACTCACCTGAATGGTGGCCGCCTACTCTCTGTGACTCCCGAGAGCCTGAGGGGTGGTTTTTGTGACTCTGAAACAGAATTTCAAATTATCCTTAATTCAGTTCATTTAAACAGTTCAGTGTGGTTGTAGAAAGTGTCCTCTGCAGTCAAGAAGTTTTGTGGAATAGTGAGGGAGAAAGGATGAGGGCCTGCGGTCAACCTGCTTTGGTGCAGTTCCCGTTCTGTGTGTCGAGCTGTGCATTTTTCTGCATGCCTTAGGTTCTTAGTGGAACAAAAAGGGATGAAGGTTGTATCCACTTTATTGGACAGCTGTGAGAATCAACATAATAAGTATGATGCCTATCGCTCATCATCCTTTTAATGGACCTTAGATTATAGAATTGTTTCAGCCAGGCTGCTTGGTTCAGGACGTATTGTTAGCATAGGCCCAAGAGTCAGAGAAACACATGCACATCCCGCCCCTGCTACATTCCCTTTATGCCAAGAATCAAAGTATTAATTATAGCTTTATGTCTGTGTGGGTTTTACCCCTTTCCTAACCCATACCTGGATGTTGTGTTTTTATTTCCACGGTTTTGTAAGATGGTAGTCTTCCATGTGCTGGGTGTGTCACTTTCTGCTCTGTTCAGGTCTTCCGTACAGGTCTCTGGGTAGCGACTGACCCATTGACCTCATCCATCATGCTTCTCACTGCTTGAGGTTGGCCGCTGCCTTCCCAATCATTGTGTCATATTACAGAAGCAAGTCTGTCTTTTTCATCCTCTCCGGAGCTTCTAGGCTCGGGAATGTACAGTGTACAATAAATACATGGAGAGATCATAAATAGCTTCCAGAAAGATTCATTTATCCTAGTAGTTATGTATATGTTTTTGACAATCACTTTAATGGTGTTCAAAACTTATTTTTTAAACCCAGAGTGCTTACATCTTACGAATGAAGATGCTTTGAGGATTACTCATTTTACTGTTTTCGTTTACTCATCCAGCAAGTGTTCCTCGGGCCACCCTAGGTGAGGAATTGTTTTGTTAACTGTAGAACGCAAGTGGCATAGCGCTTGCATCCACAGACTTCATTTCAGATAAGGAAGCAGGCAGCTACAATGCATGTGCGTAAGTGAGGGCTCAAGGAGCTGGTGAGGGTGGCGCCTAAGTCAGTCCCAGTCAAGGAAGGTTTCCAGCAGAAGGGGGTCATGTCGAAGTGGATTATAGTAAGATAGGGTGATAGAAGAGACAGCCAGTGTCTCTTGCAGAGGCACGGCTGAGGAGTGGGCTGGCTAGCATGCAGTTTCGGCAGGACTCCACTTGCCTTAGGCTCAGGTAATATGAACCAACTTTATTAATAAAGAACAATGGATAAAGAGCAGAAAGCACGGATTCCGTGTCATTTGCCTATTCTAACTAGTTGTTGGCAGATTGCTCTCCTTCCCCACATTCCAGTTTCCACCATATATAAAATGAGAAAAACAAAACAAAACAATGCTTGGCCTTTTTTTTACCTCTCTGAGCTATAAACCCCCTTTGAAGGACAGGACATAAATTCTTTGATAGGAAAGACAGTATCCTTTAATTTCAAGGTTGAAAGGTTGTATATGGGATTCATTAAGAGATGTAATGGATATAGTCTCTAAAAAGCTTAAGAAATATGAAGTGGATCTAGGACCTAGAATATAGTAGCCTCTAGCCAAGTCTAGTTATTTAGATTAAAATTAAATAAAATTAGAAACCAGTCCACTGCTCACATTTCAGATGCACGGTTGCCACAAGTAGGCAGCGGCTACTGTATTAGTGCAGATGTTCCCTTTTCCACAGCACTGAGCTCTGTCAGAGAGTTCTGAACTAGACTCACCCTGATGCAGAAACTGTAGGTCTGAGGCGTCGATACAGTCACAGTCTTGATGTGACCATTATTTTAAGGAATGTATCTATGGGAAGCAAATAGATAATTACAGAAAAGTTTAGGTACATAGGCATACATACCTTTTAAAAACATTGTTTCTGAAAGTGTATCAGGGTAAAGAGACTTATCTGTCCAATACTGGGGCCTTTTCGAATGGATAGTATCATGTTTGGATAGCTTCATATATGTACAGGAGCACATAGTGAAACCCAATGTTCCACACATAGTGAAGGCATGGGTTGATGTTGGTTGGTACATGCATGTAGGGTGTGTGTCTCTGCACACTGTATTCAGGGAAGAAAAGGGGAAAGTATGACTGGTAGGAGAAATGCAGGCCTACTGGCATCATGCATTTACTAGCATCTGAAAGTGACTTTAGGTTGATAAAATCATAGTGTGTTTTTTACATTTCATCTTTATTTTGTCTCCTGAATCTTTTGATACATGTAACCATGTAACCAAGAAAGAAAAAGAGAGCAGAAGTGTTTGCACATGCCTGGATATGAAAGTGCTAGTCTGAACAGCAGCTGAGACACATTTTTTTTTTCAAAGCATACGGTAGGTGCCTGATGATTTGCAGACATGGGAGTTATGCTTATTTTGCAGAGAAAGGGATTTATCATCTCCATAAAACACTGTCATCATGGATTATTCAGTGTGCAGTGTGCCTGAGCCCTTACTGGGGAAGCCTTCCAGCCCCTCGACACCAGGCTCAAGAGCCAGCAGAACCTCTTGCTCCACCTGAGATGCCCCTTACTATAAGATGTATATGCGTGTGAGTGAGTGTGTGTGTGTGCAGCGTGGATGCGGTAAAGAGTCTTGGCACATGCCTGCTCTCATCCGCTAGGGGATCAAAGTGGGGCTGGCCTTGTTGAGCAACTTCCTTGCCACAAACCTGATGATCTGAGGCATAACTGCCAACCAATTTGTAGGAAAGCTCAGTGGGGACAGCACTGTTTCGGCTGTGGTGATAGTTCCTGTGTACTCTAACAGAGATGGTCATGAGGCTCCAGACTTCCTGATCCTTATGAGTACCACACTGGGGAAATGATGTCTTTAAGTTGTCTCTGACTTGTGATGATTTACAATTTCTCTTTTTTTACAATGTTGCAAAAGATGGCTTATCTAACCACTCTTTCCCTGCACTACACAGCAAGTTACTCTTTCCCTGCACTACACAGCAAGTTACTTCTGTCCTCCTGCCCTTGGTCATTAAGGAAGCTTTGCATTAGGGTTATATGATTCTACTCAACAGAAGCCTAGTGTTAAGGCTTCTGAGTACCTGGCAGGTAGGCTCTTCCGAACTATGGTATATGGTAGGTTGTGAATATTAAGTGCCCTTTTGACTTTACAATACTTTCACCAGCGAGGAGTTTCTTACCATATGGTAAGTTGAGAATCATCTATATCCTTGCAATTTTTGTAAAATATTTGGCGTAAGAGAAATCAAAGCCCTAGGCCCATAATCTCAATTGTTTCATGCCCTGCCTCTTACTGTCCAAAGCCATGGTAGCTTGAGAATGGAGCCTTCCCAATGCCCTGTGTGCTGCTTCTACAGCTCAGAGGAAGCCTTCAATGATGGCTGCCTGGTTTCCGTGCTTAGAGTGTGTGTCCTGGTGCAGTACTTTCTCCTTCTCTATACCCAAGATAAGTCATAATATACTTTGGAATTCAGGTGAGAATTTACTTAATAAATGGGGAAATTTTTCACCCACAAAACCTCTCTGTATCTGAGTAGATGTGACTAGTACTTCTCCATCCGCGTCTTCTCTCTGAGAGCTGTAGGGTTTTCTAGAGGTGTGGGGGGAAGCATCCCTGTTGAGACACAGCAGCTATTATTTGGCAAGCACCAACGGAACTCCCACCCAGGACAATTTCCTTTCAAAACTGAATAAAGCTAAGAAATTGGTAAAAAAAAAAATCTGGAATTCTTATTAACTCTGATTTCATAGTTATAATTTTAGCATGAAGTTTATATAAAGGTTGAGATGTAGGGTCTGGAGAGATAACTGCACACCATCAAGACATGGTTGTCAATCCTTAACACCCAGGAAAAGAGCACCTGTCCTACCTACCTACCCCAGTCCGGGTAGGGGTCTGAGATGAAAAGAGCCTTGGAACTTGCGGTTGAGTCTATGTTCAGGGAGAGACCCTGTCTGAAATATGGCAGAGTAATAGAACACTACAGCCAGCATCCTCATTTGGACTCTTCACATGACAGTCTGTACACACACACAAACACCATAAAAACATTGTGATTGGCATTTTTCCTTGGATTTTTTTAAGCAAAGGGGAAAATAAAGCAATAGAGATATTTTTATTCTACGTAGAAAAGACCCACAAATATAAATTCATTGTTTTTTTCTCTCTTAAAATCATTACCTAACTTTGTAGCTCTAAGTTGGTTAATCTCTCATGGTCTCTGTTTTCTCACCTAGAATATGGGAAAATAAGTTATTTTCTAAGTTTCTATCAGTTCAAGCATACTGGCTGCTCTCAAGCTTAGCTTTGCTTTGTCATGGTCTCAGGATTTGGCAGTGATTAATTTCTCTAAGAGATCAAGTTGCGTAAAATATGGCAGTCAATGCAAATATATTTTGGATGTAAAGAAAATTATGACTATTGTGTTTCAATAGTCTCAAAAACTTTTAGAAAAAGTCTGCCTGGGGCACTGTTGCTTTCTCATTTCTTCAGCAAAACAGCTGCAGAGCAAGCCAGAAATAATGAATTCCTGGTCTACAAGGCCAGAATAAATTCTCCTTTCACCTTATATAATTAGATGATATGTTTTTGTTTTCTGTAACACTTGGGTTTTTTTTTAGGACACATGCCTCATTTTGGTGGAGAGTAAGTGTCAAGAATATAACTCTTTTTTTTTAAATATGAACTTTTTTATTGTTTTTTTTATTAAGAAAGAAAAAAAATTTTTCCGCCTCCTCCCAGCCTCCCACTCCTCCCACCCCCCC
>NC_022013.1:61441491-61464968 GCF_000317375.1 Microtus ochrogaster | reverse complement strand
GGGTAAGGGGAGATGGGGAGAAAAAAGTGAGAAGAATATAACTCTTACCCACCCTGATGTAGCAACCACTCCCACAAGACATCAGACAGCTTGATGTCACCTATGCAGAAGACTCTGTGATGTATCTGTAGTTCCTAGGTTCCCAGGGGATGCTCAAACCCAAAGATTCTTGGAAAACCCATGTGCTAATTAGGTCAAAGCTTAGCTATAAAGTGTGCGTTCGTGTGCATGCATGTGCATGCATGAGCGTATGTGTGTATATATGATGTGTGTGTGTATTTATTTCTAAATACTACAGGTTCTATGCTCCCAAGCTGGTTCCACTATTAAGTGGGTAAGGAAGTTCTATTCCATGACGTCCATCCTTTATCCAGGTTCTTTCCATTTTTGCTCCTTTATCTTTCACACAGGGTTAACAAACTACCCTGTCTTTTTTTAAATGACAGATACTTTTGTATAATTAAGCAATACCCACTTATTGTCTACAAAGCAACACTTTTGTTCTAGCAACAAAGTTAAGAACTGCAACAGAGTTTGGTATTTGGGCCTATAAAGTCAGAAATATTTGCTTTAATCCTTCACAGAGACACTATTTACCTGGAGTCTAGTATAACTTAAGTTTGGTCTAGACCACAGTGCTGTTTAACATTCAGAAAAGAAGAAAAAGGAACTAATCACAAGTTCACCCCTGCAAGAATTGAACATCCTGCCCTGTCCTCACTTTCTTTCCATCAGCATGTATGCTTTGTATTGAGGATTTCATGGTGACATTTTCATACGTTTATATAGTGTGCTTTGATCATATTCATGACTTTTTCTTCCTTCTTTATACCCCTTCCTTTTATTCTTTACATATCCCTAGCATCCATCCTCTTTCTTTCAGGGACTTTTCAATCCCTCTAAATTTTATATAAGAGAAAACATATTTGTATTTATGAATCTGGCTTGTTTTGCTTAACGTGATAGCCTCCAGGTTTATTTTTTTTTTCAAATGACCTAATTTTCTTCTTCTTTATGTCTGAATTAGATCTCATTGTGCATATATGCCTCGTTTTTCATTCCTTGGTAGGCTCTGAGGCTGGTTCCATGGCTCTTATGAGCGGTGCTGAGATGGCATAAGCAGGTAGTATCTATAGATTTCTTTGGGTGTATAGTTAGGAATAATGTTGTTGGAGCATACAATAGTTCTATTTTTTTTAAGAACTCTTTTTTTGTCTTATCCTGCTAACTTGTTGAATTTTGTTTTAATGTTGTCTGTGATCTGGAGCTTTGTGTTAATCTTATGTTCCTTTAGCTCACTAAGACTACTACTACTGCCTAAGAATGAGGATGTCTCTTCCTAGTACCCCCTGTGTGTGACAGAGCTTGACCCTCAGGAGTCACTCAGCCGTCTGAACCAACTGATGGTAAAGTACCAGCAAGGTAGTATGGAGAAGGAAGTGTGACTTACCTAGGCCCCTTGCTGGCATGATCTTATGATAATCATTTGTATTCTGTTCAGGTTTTCCACAAGTCTAAGAACATATCTGCTATCTCTACATTAAACATCTATATTTTCAAAAATAAAATTATAAATAAATGATAATTTTAGTGTATACCTGGTAAGTACAACTATTTCCTATGAAATGATTTCTCAAGAGATATGGCAAATATCTCAGCACTGTCTACAGCATTCTGCTGGCTACCTGATGGAACTCTTCAGTTATGTGAACAACACGAAGCAGAGAGCAGGCGTATGGGCATTGAATGTAGATCATGAAAGACCAAGTTCTGAGATGTTTGACATTGGGGAACTTACTATATCTTTCTTACTTTTCATTCAGATAACCACCTGTGCATGGTTAGGGGTATACTGATAAATAAGTCAGACCAAGATTTGAATCAATATATAAACAGTGAGTCTAGTAGAAGATTAATTGCACAAATACTGAACAAATGCAACAGGTAAACTATATAGTAGATGATATGACAATAAACGCAGTTAGAGAAGATTAAAATATATCCATGCTGGAGATTGTGAAGACTCAGTGTATTCACGCATGTCACATGTCTGTACAGAGCTGGCATGGAAAGGTTAGGGACCCTCTCTTTCCTTGGCTGCTTTGCCTATAAAAGTAAAGATAAACGTATTGATCTCATTGGTGGTGTAGCATGAGTAATAAAAACCCAGAACAGATATTCAGGTTCAAAATGAAGATTAGAAAAGCAAAGCAACTAAGCCACTAGAGAGCTCTTACCTCTAAGAAATCTTCAGACTGAAAAAGAAGTGAGTTCCTGTCTCATCCCACCTCATATTCCTTTCTAGTACTGGGATCAAAGGGGTGGACCACCACTGCTTGGTCTGTATGGCTGACTAGTGTGGCTGCTTTGTACCGACCTTCAGGCAAGCTTTATTTATTAAAATACAAATGAAATATCACTATGTTTCCCCTTTTGTGTCTAAAATAAAAAGGAAGGCTATAACTAATATAAGAAAACTATATACCATAAGTACAATAGCTCTATGTAATGTATACAGACAACAAATATATCAACAATGTCTAGTCCATTTGCATTTGACAAATTCGGAGAAAATACTCCATTATCTATTCTAACTTGGTAAGCCAAAGTCTTGTACCTAATTTACTTTCTATTGTAGCTTGCTTTCTGCATCTGAGAAACAAGGAAAACTGTAACTGTAACTATCTAGTCTTCAACTCCTACAGAGACACAAGAAGGAAATATTAATTGAGTAAGCAGGAAGTGTGAACAAGTGACTTCCAAAAACTGTGATAAATGACAGAAACAGCTGGCTGCCTGGACAGTCACCCAAAGTTTCTCTGCAATGATAGGGCATCTGTCTTCAGCCTACAGGCCTAGGATTTCTGACAGACTTTTCTATGAAGCAGGGTTTTGAAGG
Source organism: Microtus ochrogaster (assembly GCF_000317375.1). Taxonomy (NCBI): domain Eukaryota; kingdom Metazoa; phylum Chordata; class Mammalia; order Rodentia; family Cricetidae; genus Microtus; species Microtus ochrogaster. Next base: position 61,462,069 of record NC_022013.1, on the reverse strand, counting down.
ACTATCATGCCTCGTCCGAACAAGGTTTGGCAGTCACTCTCTTTTTTGTCCTGCCTGTCCAATTAGGACAGCATACTGTCAGCAGTCTAGGTAAGGACACTTTCTTACCCAGTGGCTTACTTTTGCAACAAAGAAAGCAAACTCCATGTGGAGTTACTTCTATGCCCCTCATCTTCTGTGAAGTAGATTGGTGCTGTCAGGAGCTAACATGTCTCACTGTTATTAAGAGAGAAAGAGAGAGAGAGAGAGAGAGAGAGAGAGAGAGAGAGAGAGAGAGAGAGATGATATTATTAAAACATCTTAAATGCCATATTCTGTAGATCTCTGAAGTGTTCAAGATGACCTGTCTATTTAAAATATATCTCTCTCTGACCTTGAGAATATACCTAAATTTGGCAACATGATTAATTACTAACCTGCATTTCCTTATTATCCTAAATAATGGGTTATAATAAATTTCAAGGACTAGAAATTTGCATTGCATTGTTTAATTTGTATAGGTACAATACCTTGAACAAGATTATAATGTATATACAGTATGCTTTAACAAAATTAATCTCAAATTATATCAATATACAAAAGTCCAATGCAATGAAAAATCTTTAAAACTAGTAGTTTAGTTGCTTTTTGAAAAGTAGATTCAATAGCCTACCTTTTTATCTTACCATATCTCTATCCCCCCATTTTTCTTTTCAGAGTAGATTCCATAATCTACCCTTTTATCCTATCATATTTATATTCCCCTTTTTTATTTCAAAATAAGAACCTTGAGTCTAATTTCCTTTGTTTAGATTTTTCCTGACTAATACCAATAGCAACTTATACCTAACCCCCATCAACAATAACAAATATCCATAACATATTGAGTACAAAAAAACACCCATCCTACCTCATATGAATGTGGGTGTCTTATTCTTAAATTTACTTCCTGCTGTCTCAGAGCAATTGTATTTCTAGGGATCCTGAAAATAAAAATTTAGGTTAATCATTAAGTCCTGTCCAGTCTCTGTGTAATGGGAAAGTTCAAGGCTTGTTTCAAGTCCTGGCTAGAGCAGTCTGTGAGGCTGGATCATCTCAGCTAGCCACCTTGGAATTTTTCTGAGCAGTTTGTAGTCAAAAGCTGATCTTTAAGTGGTGTTTTTCAGCTTTATGGTGTTATCATAGTCCTGGAGGAATCATCATTATGAGGTCCCATGCTCCTTTTGGAGGCTTCAAAGGTCACTGTTAGGTGTGTGCATGGTTCACTGCAGAAAACGGATAAAGACTCAAACCTGAAATCATGTACAGGAAGGTAGATGAAACCTTATTCTAGAATTAATACCATGACAAAAAGTTTAAAACACATATACATATATATTAATCTTATAAATCTTATACCTTAGGAAAAGCTGTTAAGGAGTCAATATATAACCAAATGATTACGAGATTAGTGGCAATAGAATAGTCATTATATTTTTTCTTCTGTCCCATATCAGGTGACTCTTCTGACATGAGACAGACATTTTGGGTTTTACTTTAACGAACATTCCTGAGTTTAGAGAAGGAGAGATCCACACTCCAACTCCAAAGTCAGCTTTAATTTTTAATTAGACTGGGGTTACAAAAAGACCATTTGCATTATATATCTATAGAGAACATGAGAAACAGACATTTGGGAAAACTTATGAAATTTTATCCTGTCTGAAATGTGTCAATTCTGTATCATCTGGTATAATTTCAACAATTTCTTTCAATATACAAAACAACTCTTCCTACATATTGAGAATCGGTAACTATGTTGAGAGGTTCTTTAAAATCATTATACCATTATATAGCATGTAATTCTGACTTTTGTGCAGAATCTTAAGGGCTTAAATCCACTTTACCAAAATTTTCTGATTTGTAAATTGCCTTTTCTGATTTATTCGCATCAGTATATAATATAGGGCTCCAGTTATTGGTGTGTCCTTACCATGTGAGAAAAGATCCAGTAAGTTCTCTTTGTAAGTTGAATTTTCTTGCTTTTAGGACAGTTGTTAATCTCTCCCTAAAATTACTACAAGTTCTTTGCCAGGGTTCACTTTCTTCCCATAATTTGACAATTTTATCATTATTAAAGTGTACTATAATTTCTGCTGGGTCTATCCTGCTAATTGGTAAAGTCTCAATTTTCCTTGTAGAATTATCTCAGAGACCTTTACCACATAAGCTTTTAATTTTTTGTTTGGTTTATGTGGTAAAAAAAAAAAGATCCAATCTAAAACAATATTTTCCCTCTGCATTAAAATTCCTGTAGGGGAATGCTTGGAGGGGAATATGACCAGAATGCAGATAAGATTAGGATCCATATGATCCAAATATTCTTTTATGTAATTTCTCTTCAAAGTCAATTATGTGTCAAGTTCAGCTGATAATTCTCTGGGACTATTTAAGTCATTGTCACCCATCTAAGGTTTTATTTAAATTAATCAGGTCATCAGAACCTATCCCTATCCCAATAGTGCATCATAGATGAGAAATGTTTCCTAGCAATCTTTGGAAATCATTATGAGTCTAAAGTTGATCTCTCCTAATTTGCACCTTTTGGGGTTAATTTTTTGTAATCCTATTTTATAACCTAAAAATTAATAGAATCCCCTCTTAGAATTTTTTTACAGGAGCAATTTGTATACCTCAACAAGGCAAAATTTTCTTTACTTCTTCAAACATTCGTTCTAAAGTATTTACATTTCAATCAGTTAGCAAAATGTCATCCATGTAATGGCAAACTATAGGTTCAGGAAATTGCTTATGTATCATTTCCAATGGCTGACTTAGTAAATATTAGCACAGGGTAGGGCTATTTAACTTTGAGAACCTTCTATTGATATCTTTTAGCAAGCTGAGAATTATTATAAGTTGGCACTGTAAAGGCAAATATTTCTTTGTCTTTATCTTGTAAAGGTATGGTGAAGAAACAGTCTTTTAAATCAGTAACTACAAGAGGCCACCCTTTAGGCATTAGAGAAGGCAATGAAATGCCAAACTGTAGAGAGCCCATTGGATGAGTCACCTTATCAACAGCTCTTAGATCTGTTACCATTTTCTATTTTCCAGATTTATTTTTAACAACAAATGCAGGACAATTCCAAGGGCTGCTTTCTTCTTCAACATGCTGAGCATCTAGTTACTCCTGTACCAGATGTTCTAATATCTGCATGTTTTTATTGTTAAAGGCCATTGACCAATTTGTCTGTCAACCATTTTAAAGGCAGAGCTGTTGGTGCCTTTGAAATACCAGCAGCTGTTGTGCCCTGTTCTTGTACAAGCAGAATAGTCAGTGACTATCTTTATAATATTTTTGCAATATTATTAATATTTTTCCCAGAAACATATGTTCATTTATGGTTTGTTTCTAAGATTGGGGGAATGTGCATCTGAGTATTCCATTGCTGTAACAAATCATGTCCCCACAAATTAATTGCTATGTTAGTCATATATGGTTTTACTATTCTTCTCCGTCATCCTAGCTCTATACATTCAACCCATCTCATGCTCTGTTTTACCTGAGGTAAAGTTCCAATACCTAAAAACTGAACATTTATATACTGAAGGGGTCAATTTGGATGCCAAGATTGTGATGAAATTATTGTTACAGCTGCACCTGTGTCTACAAGACCTTCAATGACATCACTTATCCATGTTTTTAATTTTGGTCTTTGTTTATTGAAGTTTGCCAAAATACTCACTTTATGGTTTCTCGTGAATTTTTTGTTCTTTCTTTATAGCTATTCTATTATCCAGAGCAGTATGGTTTCTTACTATAGGCATTATGTTTTTTAATTGCTCTGGGAAGAACTTTCCTCTATGATGGCAAGAAACGACTGAACCTTATTTTCCAGACAGCAAAGGATTACCTTGAATATTCCTTGTTGACCAGCCTACATTCATCAGTTCAATGTCTGCCTTTGCCATCCCATTCACATAATCCAGAAGGAATAGGCATTCTGAATGGATTATTCTTTACAATTAACAAATATTATTTCTAAACTCTCCCTGTGTACAATACCTTTTACAGTGACTCAGTTTGTCATAATTATAACATCTTACATTTTTATTTTCCCTCAAACCTGTGGAAATCACCTTTCCTATCATGGTCATGAAATTTAATATTGTATCACAAATCCATTCCTCCAAAGGTGCTGACCTTGCCTTTAACAGCCAAATTATCTTTTTGCATAGAGAATTGGCATTTTAAAAGCCATAGATGCTATTAGTATTTGTCTTTCATCTAAATTTGGTATCATTCTGTTTACTGCTGAAATCAGTCTTTGTAAAAAAAAAAAAATCCATAAAGGCTTCCTTTGGGTCCTGTATACTTTAGTAAATGACTCAATTTTATTTCCTAGTTCTATAATTCTGTCTCAAGCATTCAAAGCTCCTGCATGGGATCAATCGAGGGTGTGGTGATCATATACAGCTTGCCTTTCTATATTAGCATAATCTCTATTTCCAAGAATTTGTTCTTGGGAGATTTCTCTACCCCTAAATTTACTCCATTGTTCAATAATCTTAGCCTTTTCTCTAAACCACATACTCCATTGTAATTGTGGATCTGGTTCTAAAACACCTTTAACCAATTCTATCCATTCTTTAGGAATAATTCTATTGCAAACTGACCACAAGTTTAACGTTTGCTCCACAAAAGGTGAATGCATGCCATTTGAGACTATTGCTTCCTTGACTCTCATTAAATTTAACATTGGCAAGAATCCAGTTAGCTGTAACAGAACCTCTGCCATTTGTCAATTTCTGTAAGGTTACTGGGTATATTAAGGTTGTTTTCTGAAAACCTTAGGCTGTTCCTATCTTATAATGCAATGATGAAATTGGCTCTTCATTAAATTCCTCTGTCTGGATTTGAATATCTCTGTGATCTGTTTTATTTGTTTTTTTCTAAGGCCTGTATCTTAGCACTCAGATTAACCAACTTTTTAAGTGATAAGACAAAAATTATAAACTAATAATGCTTACAATTGATACTTCATAAATCTAAATTTCATAAATCCTCTCATTTTCAAATTACCTAGCATATTATCATACAGAAATCCAAATCTCTCCATTTTAATGGTTTGTCCCCTTTTTAATGTGGGGAAAATCTCTCTTTTAATTAATCCCTCCCTTTAAGAATTTCGAATTGTCTTATGAAATCTACTGATGATGTTGATGAAGATGTGAGGCAGATTGCTGCTGTGTAGAACAGTAAAAGCCTGATTGGATTTCAAGGAAGCTACCTTGAAGCTACAGAAGCCCAAGAAGGGGATTAAGGGAGAGTCCATACCTACAAGAAAGAGAAAGAGAAAGAGAGAGAGATCTGAAAAGCATACAGGGCTTCAGAGAAAGAGAAAAAAACAGGTGTGGTGGGGGCTGCCTAAAGGCAGAACCAGCCAGTCTAGGGCCAGGGAGTCCTGTGGCATTTGGAGCTCAGGTGCTTCTGGAGACTGTTTCAGAGAGGCTACAACAAGAAATTCTCAAACTTACTCACAGGCTTAAGGAAAAAGGAAAAGAATGTTTAGCCCGGTGGGGCTAGAACCCCATTCCAGCTCTGGCCTGTGTCAGTGGCTAAAAAGCCACAGGCAAATGGCTTTTCTGTGAACTCATACCCCAAATGTTTGGTGCCAAATGTGGCTCAATGTCAGTTATTTTGATAAGTTCGCATTGTTGTGGCTGTGGTTTGCATTATTTACAAAACTCTATTATTCACTTTGTCTCCTGTGAATTATCACGTGTCAGATGGAGGGATGCTTTCTGAGGGGCTTGCTGAAGGAAACGGAAAGGGGTAATCCCTTGGAGACCACTCCCAGCAGATCTTGCTCTTGCCTTCCCTCAATAAAATCACCTCTGCCTGAAGCAGTGGTGAAAGACCACATGGTGAAGATAGCCACCACCACATCCTAGGATTATGGCTGTGCATTTCCATGTCCGTGCTTGCTTTAGAGGTCACTGGACTGTGCCACTCACCCAAGGGCAGAGTGACAGAGCATCTAAGGATGCTGATCCTGAGGACATCTGTAGCTACTGTCTAGTGTCCTGTGTCTGTCATAGCTTCCTTGTAAAAGAATCTCCCAGGAGAGTCTAAACACTGTGTCCCTGGGGTCTAGAGATCATGGATTCTGGTTGCCACTCATTAAGTATAGTGTTCCATCTAAAGAATAGCTGCCAGCAGACCCCAAGGAAGAAGACACAGGAGCATGGGCTGCTCTGCAAGTGCATGCAGGAAGAGAGCCAAAGCCGCCAAGAGTTTCCCTGAAGGGTGAAGTAGATGCAAAATGAGCTAAGCATCTTAACCAAGATGAATGTTGTTTATGATTATTATTTTCATTATTAACTTCCAAGTGCTAGAGATTTATCCTAGCGTCTCACACACACTAATCATGTGCTCCACCACTGAGCTGCAACCCCGGCCTGTGAAACCTATATGTAATTTTTTTCATTCTTTAAACACTTTTATTATACCTCTGTAGCATTTGAAAATATACTACATAGGAAAGCTTTTTGAGAGTCAACACAGTATATGAGTTAAATAGAAAATAAGTTCAGTTATCACTCCTAAGCTGTAGGAAGTGAAAGCAGTAATGGTTGCTGGAAAGTGTGTATAAACTAGTCTAAGATCCAAAGAGAGTTCTAGGACTGATTAGTTATGTCTACACTATACCAAGAACGCAGACCACAAAGACTCAAGTGCCAGGTTTGTTCTCCCTAGAATGTCTTTAAAAGGATACTGATTATTATTGTGCTTCCTATGAAAATCAGAGCCATCGTGGAGATGGCTCAACATCTGTTCTCGGAAAGAACCAATATCCCATGACTGTGTTTACAGCTTGACACACTACTGCAGTTGGCAGTTGTTAACTTCATACAGAAATGTTTATAAATTGAGCTCTGTGCAATTTCATCATGAATTAAGGAATATCAGCATTTAAACTGAAATAAATCAACAGGGACCAGATATAAAATACTCTTTGATCTTCTCTTTTAAAATTATGCTTTGCAAAAAAGAAAAATTACCAAAAGTATCATAGAGAATATTCACGTGTTTAAAATGCTTTTGATTTTAGGATTTCCAGCACAGTGCCTCTTTTTATGTTTCCTTAAACACAAAGTCTAATCATGCACTTTCTCAGTGTTCTGTCATTAGTGTCTATCACAGTGCGCTTTAAAATACAGGGCATGTGTTTTTACCAAGGTGGGAAAGCTGTGGGGAGAAATATTTATTTTCTCATTTTGATTTAAAGGTTTTAAAATTTTCAACTGCTTAATTTTACCAAAATTACAAGCGGAAAAGTAGTAAACTATTTCAGGAAAGCAGGAAGTTAACCTCCAGGCTTCAGGGATTAAAGGCCAGAATGTACAAGGAATTGCAGCTCCCGTTCCTCCTTGAAGCCTAAAATGAACTTACCAGGTTTGTTCAGGGCCAATACTGTCCTGTGTTTTCTCCTCTTCCAGAACAATAGAGTTCAGCGCTGCTAAGTCTCTACCTTCCACATAACCCAGCTTTTCAACCTTTAAGATCATAATGGTGAATGTTGGCCTGCCAACCACACCGGATACTCAAGAAACCAGCACACCCAAGTTGGCATTGGCTCTCATGGCTAGAGAATGTTTGTGCAAATAAAGTGTCAGTGACCTTGAGACAAGGAGATGGTTTAATCTTCACAGGAGGATTTCTTCCTTTTCTCTCTCTTTTTATTTTCTTTTTGTTTTGTTTTGCTTGTTTGAGACAAGGTTTGTCTGGCTGACTTGGAACTTGCTCTGTAGACCAGGCTGGCCTTGAACTCACAGCGATCCACCTGCCTCTGCCTCCTGAGTGCTGGGAGTAAAGGTGTGTGCCACCACCTTCTGGCTCATAGAAGGATTTCTAACTTCATGTTAATTCTATGGAAAATAAACAATAACAACAACAACAAAAAGTACCTTGGATCTCAGACTTACTAATTTTCTCAACCAATAGCTTGTTTGTTCCATGTGAAGTATCTGAATCTTCCGAATGTTTTGTTTTTGTCATATAGACTGGGTACTTCAAAAGGACAACATTCTATAGTTTTCAATATATTCTTATAGGTCAGCATGTAAACCTAATTTCTCACAATTTCTTGAAATGAGAGATGGTGTGGTACAATGGTTTGTATTGTCAGTTATATTTTAAATAAACGCTGATTGGCCAGTAGGCAGACAGGAAGTATAGGCAGGACAACCAGACAGGAAATAGAGGTGGGTCAATGAGAACAAGAGAATTCTGGGAAGAAGGAAATCCTAGTCTGCAGTCCTGTCCCAGCTGTAGAAGAAGCAAGATGTGACTGCCCCACTGAATAAGGTACCAAGCCACGTGGATAACACTGATAAGAATAATGGCTTAATATAAGTTGTAAGAGTTAATAAGAAACCTGTGATAATGGGCCAATCCGTTTATAACTAATGTAGACCTCTGTGTGATTTATTTGGGACTTAATGACTGTGGAGACTAGGCAGGACAGAAGCCTCAGAAATACAAACAACAGAGGGGTTTTACAATACTTAAGAAATCACCCAGTTATAATGCTTTTTTATTTTAAATATGAATTATGTAAAAAAGAAAATGTTTTTCTTCAACTATATTTTTTTTCAATTGGACCAACAATAGATAATTAAAAACTACATGGTCTTTTAAGATTCTAATTTTCCTCCCTGGAACTTGTCACTCATCTCAACACAGTGCCTTCCCCTAATTCCCATTTCAGATCTCTGTTCTAAATCACACTTTTGTCTGGTTCTGACCTATTTGCATAAAGAAGCACAGTGTGCTGCTGACTCGTGGTGTGCCACAGAGGTAGTGTTTAGCCAGGGAAGGAACATAGAAATATGGAATAGTTAATATTATCCAGGACATTACATTTATACCTGGAAATTTATAAAGGGGTACTTTTACAAACTCTTCTTAAATTATAGATATACTTGACAACCAGTTTTTTTTTTTAAAAAGCTATTCAGATAAAGAATTTTATCTCTAAATAAATTATTTGGCTAAGCATTCACTTTATTTTGATCTTTCCCCCTGTTGATTATGTCACCTTGGTTCTCTGGTTGTAGTTCCTGAAGGAGCAATCTCAGAATCTCTCAGGAACTCGTTAGGGATATGGATATCAGGTCCCCTGCATCCCTGCAGAATCTGAGGCTCTGGAAGTGGGCCGAAGCAGCCAGTTCCATAACAAGCCTTCCTGTAGAGTGGGCCCTGTATGTGAGCGACAGGTGCACTCACAGACTCTGAGTGTGTAAGAGCCTTTGTGTAATGGGTGTACACGCAAAGGGAGTCCAGCCTTCTGACTGCAACGTAATACAGTCTACAGATGTATTAGGCCACGCCAAAGCTATCCTGGGATGCATATGTTATACAGGCCATCTTGGAATTTGTAAAGATTGCTTAACAGTTTTTTGTATGTATGTATATATCTATGATGTATGTGTGTATGCATTTGTTTAATTTTTACTCACTCTTGTCCCAGAGCTGCCAAATGAGAGCCAGTCCTTCATGCAGGTGGTTGCCTGTGCATGCTCAGTCTGAAAACTCCTGTCTACCCGGCACATACAGGTTCTTCCCAGTTTAGTTGACCATTTGCTAATAAAGAAAAGCCTGCTCATGTCATCCATATGACATTGGCCCCACGAGAAGGCATCAGTAAATTGTGTTCATATTTTACTTAACCAGAATTACCTGGTTTTTAGATGAGTCTTAGGCAGCTTTCCGACTTTTTCATAGAAATTAGCCAAGCGATAGCCAGAAGTGAAATGTGCTGATTTTTCAAACCACCTTGAACTGTTTTTTTCCCTAGTTACCCAGAAAATCTTTTAGCTACTTTTTCTAATAGCATCATGTGTTGCAAATGCTAGTTTTAGTATCACCCAAATCTTTAGGTACAGTATGTCTCAAAGAATCTTTCCTTGTAGATGTGTTGATTTGTAGCAACATGTAATTGTGATGCATATAGATAAGCAGATATTCTAAATTATGATAATCAAACAATCCTCATTCATGAGGCTTAATTTTAACAGTGTGAGTAAGGTATAGGGGAATTATTAACATTTGTGCAAGAACCTGGGACAATAAGAGCAGAGTTGTCAGCACTTACAGCCCCAAAAGGACAAAGGAAGAAGGGAATTCTAGAATGTAGAAGGAGAGAGGGTCATTTTGAGCTGCCCCAAGAAGGGTGATCTTCTCTAGAGGAACACGGTCTTAAAGGAGGACTTAGCAGGGAGGAACAAGGAAATAAATTCCCCAATCTCATGTATGTGCGTACATCTGCCTTTGGAGCTACTCTGCTCAATGCCCAAGTGTGCACAGAATGCCAGTGTACAAGTGTGCCATCCTGTAGGGATGGAGTGAGGGTTGCGGAATGAGATGGAGCTAAAGGGATGGATGCACAGTGCCTGGAAGCCTTGCATCTGTGCTATTAGTGTTAGTTGTCAACTTGACAGACTCTAGAATCACCTGAGCGACCACCCTGTGGCTACCCCTTTGGACATTATCTTGATTCTGTTCATTAACGTTAATGTGGGAAGATCTGACCACTGTGGGTGGCCCCATTCCCTGGCTGGATCCCTGACTCTAAGCAGAGAAGGGGAGCTGAGAGTGACATGTCCTCATTCCTCTTTGCATCCTGATTGTGGATTTTATGTGACCAAGTTCTGACTGCTTGGTTTTCCTCCTGTGACTGGCTTTCCACTTGAACTGTGGACTAGATCAGCCCTCCCTTAACTTGCTTTTGTCAGTGTATTTTATCATAAAAAGTCAGAAAGAAACTCGGGCAGGATATATTAACTTCCGTTGTGTCCTTATCTAGGGAAAGTTACAAGTCACCTTGAGGGCTATGTCATTGTGATATAATGACATTTTAAACCATATATCAAACAAGAACAATTATACATTTTGTCTTTTTGTTGTTATATAGAAGAGAGGAAAGGGGAGAAAAGGCATAATGAGTAATTTGTTCATTTTATTTCTGTGGCTGTGATAAAATATCCCAACCAAAGCAACTTAGAGGAAAAACAATTTATTTTAATTTACAATTCAGGGCATAGTCATGCTTGCAGAGCCATCATTGTTCCAGAAGCTTGAAGCAGCCGTTCAGATCACATCTGCAATAAAGAGCAGAGAGAAATAAATGTGTGTGTGCTTACTTTTTTGCTTGCTTGTGCTAAGTTTGATGTCTCTGTTCTTAAACAGTTCAGGAATGCCTGCTTGGGGAATGGTGCTCCCCGCAGTGGACTATGTCTTCCCACATCATTTGCCTTAATTAAAAAGATATTCGCATGTACATGCCTATAGTGCCAATCCATTGTTGACAACCTATTAGTGAAGTTTTCTCCAAAGGTGACTATGTTGTGTCAAGTTGATGACAGAAACTAACCATTACAGACAATTTAAAACATAAAAATGCTCTAATCCTTTTTGTCTTAGTGACAGTGTCCTTTGCTTTACAGAAGCTTCTCAGTTTCAGGAGGTCCCATTTATTCAGTGTTGTCCTTAATGTCTGTGCTGCTGGGGTTATATGTAGGAAGTGGTCTCCTGTGCCCATGTGTTGTAGAGTACTTCCCATTTTCTCTTCTATCAGGTTCAGTGTGCTTGGACTGATATTGAGGTCTTTAATCCATTTGGACTTGAGTTTTGTGCATGGTGATAGATATGGATCTATTTTCATTCTTCTACAGATTGACATCCAGTTTTGCCAGCACAATTTGTTGAAGATGCTCTCTTTTTTCCATTGTATACTTTTAGCTCCTTTATCGAAAATCAAGTGTTCATAGGTTTGTGGGTTAAAGTCCGGGTCTTCTATTTGATTCCATTGGTCGACTTCTCTGTTTTTATGCCAATACCAAACTGTTTTCAATAAGCATGGGATAAAACCGGACTCGCTGCATGTAGTGGACAATGAGGACTACTGTGAACTCAAGAACAATGGCACTGGATTTTGATCCTACTGCACATACTGGCTTTGTGGGAGCCTAGGCAGTTTGGATGCTCACCTAACTAGACCTGGAAGGAGGTGGGTGGTCCTTGGACTTTCCACAAGGCAGGGAACCCTGATTGCTCTTTGGGCTGATGAGGGAGGGGGACTTGATTGGAGGAGGGGAAGGGAAATGGGAGGCGGTGGCTGGGAGGAGGCAGAAATCTTTAATAAATAAATTAATTAATTAAAAAAATTAAAAACCTTTTTACTCCCATATCTGATGTATATTATAAGAATTAATAACAAAACAACAATAAAGTTATGCAAAAATAAAAAAAATTCTCTAATCTCCATTTCTGCACCCAGGGACAAGTGCTCATGGATAATCTCAGTTTCCATTTTCTGTCTCTTCTTGATGGTGAAGGTCATCTCAGTCCATGATGACCTGGATATATTGTGACTACTCTTTTCACTGGCCATGTATTTCACTTCTAGGCATTCTCGTGAATCTGTTGGTTGTGCATGTCACCTTTATCCCTGTTAAGTGGCAATAGTGCTGATTTCCTTTATAATTGTTGGGTTAATAGAATGAATGAGTAACCTAGAATGAACACAGGGAAGTCCTGGCTTCTAGTCTATCGTATCATAGCATTACTCTCTGGTGGAAACAATAGTCCTCCAGTGAGTTATGGGTGTTTGGGTGAGGAAGGACTCTCTTCTTGCCCTGTTTATGGTCTATGAACTCATCCTGGAGGGAAATGACACCATGTTCCATGCACTGGCTTGAGGCACACTCTGAATTGCCATGGGGGCAGCTGCCTAACCTCTTTGTATGTTGTCACTCAGCTGGTACCAAACTAGCACTTCCAGCTAAAAGAGCCATTTATATACTACCTCTACAGTCAGTCTTTTCCGGGAGCTGGCTGTGATGTTGTGCAGGGTTCCATATGCTATGCAAGGCTTTTGGCACACGCAAGAATTATGGTTCTGATGAAGTGCTGAGAGAAGAGGTAGGAAATCCATCAGCAAAATGCTTCTATCCTACTTAAGGCAAACCCTTGTTCTCCCAAAGTCAATCTGATATTCTTAACCTATCACTTTATGCTTCATTAACTTCTCTAGGTGTGTGTGTGTGGGGGGGGGGTGTTATGTGATATGCATGTAATTTTGAGCCAGAGTCTTGAGTCTTGATATACGGATAGGCTGGAACTTGCTATGCAGGCGTGAATGCCATGAATGCCCTGAAACTTGGAATCCTCCTGCTTCTGACATCTGAAAACTAGGATTATAGACCTATGCCACCATGTTTATCTTTTTAAAAAATAATATTCAAAAGAATTACTTTGTTCATCATTTCTTCTATGTCAAGCTTCTCTTTTAAATGTATGATTCTTTATGCTCTTAGAAATAATTTTGATATAATATATTTAGCAATGAACATTTCCAGATTTTGTATATTGAGAATTGTCTTTATTCTTACTTCACTCTCAAATCATCCATTCTTAGGTTGATGTTATTTTCTCTCCACTGTTTTTCTAGTTCCCACTGAATCTATAGAAAGGTTTCTGGTTTGTTGACAGAGGTTTCTGTCCCAGCCAGTCCCACAGCCATTTAGTCCCAAAGAAATACACAGAGGTCTACATTAATTATATACTGGTTGGCCTATTAACTCAGGCTTCTTATTAACTCTTATAGCCTATATTAACCCATAATTCTTGACTGTGTTTACCAAGTGAATTGTTACCTTTTATCAGTGAGGCATTCTCATCTTGCTTCCTCTGTGTCTGGGTAACATCTGCATACTGACTCTTCCTCTTCCCAGATTTTCCTGTTCCCCTTGCCCCACCTATACTTCCTGTCTGGTCACCTGTCTGTACTTCCTGCCTGGTTCCTGACTGGAATATTCTGTGAGACTTGATCATCTCCATCTTGATGCTGTTCTGGATGTAGAACTCAGACAACTGGGACATTGGCTCCTATTGGAAATTTCTCAGGGGAACTTCCTTGATCAAACCTGATTTTTCTTAACCCAGAATAAATTCACAGCCTCTCATTTCCTGTGGAAACAAAAGCAAAACCTCTTCTCCAAAGTAACCTATTTATTGACTTCAGTTTTGAAGTCAAAGCATTTTAAAATATAGGTTGGATTAGTCTTCTCTCTCTCTTTTTTAAAGGACTTTATTCTTTTTCTTTTCTCTCCCAAGCCTACATATATTTTTTTATCACACTGTAAACTGTTTAGAAGTTTTCTTTCATCTGAATCTATCTTTCCTGTATATCTCTCTTTTTCTGACCACATGAGTCTTTAATTTGCTAAGCGATGTGGCTAGGATTAGAGCTGTGTCTTTGACAGCTGTATTCACCCCATTCCTTAGCTTTCTGAGAGTCTATTCTCATAGCGGAGGTACTGGTGGGAGCCATGTTTATTGCCACAACTCTGTGGAGTTTCAAGGTCCTGCTACCACCAAGAATCAAGCTGTTGGGTATTCATAAACACCATTTAAGTGTTTTCTGGTGGGGCCTCTTAAAAGAGCTGCAAGGTTTTTGCTGCTAAAGCTGAATCAGGAAACCTCTCTTAAACGAGAAATGCTTGCCTCTAGCAAACAGAACCCACCCGAGAAAATGCTGCTACCAAGAAGCCTTGCTTAACTCTGTTCTTTTGTGTCTAGAATTACTTCCCTAACTCAGGTCCAGAGAATTGTGGTTACCCTTTCTCCAGATTGTTTTAAAAATGCCTTTCCTTACTGCTCGGTAGTCCTGCTATACTGCATTGCTATTATTTTTGTTTCATTTATTCTGTTTCTTACAGTAGAGTTATATCCTTTCCATGTTAGAGTTTGCTCCCAGAGTTACCCTATGGCTGGTACCTCAGTGATCCTGATGATGTTAGAGTTTGCTCCCAGAGTGACCCTGTATATTATTTGGCCTTTCAGTTTGCAGTTCTGGTTTGAACTCATATTTGGAGCTTGGGTATGGTGTTTCTCTGTTTCTCTCAATCTCTTTCTGGGTTTCTGGGAGCTCTGCAATGCAGTCACAGTTGTGCTTTAAGGCCATTCATGGTAGCTACCCTGCTTTAGGCTGGCAGCAGATGCCTCTGACTTTGCGTATGAAATGTACACACACTAGTAATAAAAAATAACACCAGAAAAGTCTTAAAATATTTTGAGCCCATCTATCATAATTTTATAATAGTACACATTTTCAAGTTTTCCAGGATTTTCCATTTACGCCCTTGGTCAATCTCCTTAGGCTAAAGCCCTTTGCTTACTGACCCTAAATATCCTTTTGCATGTATGAAAACAGAACCTAAAGTATTTCCTTCTCGAGAATTCTGGTATGCAGTATACATTTATTCTCTTGAGCATTTTAAAATAGAATATATAAATGACTTTTTTTGTTTTAAACATTTATTGTGGGTTACTCTATCTCAGAATTGACAACCATTTTCTTAAAGGGCCAGCTATTTAGGATGTGTGTGCCTATTGAAGCTACTGAACTCTGTTATATTAGTATAAAAGCAGGGAGACAGGATGTAAACAGATGGATGTGGCTGGGTTCCAATTAGACTTTTATTACAGACCCAGGCGGTGGGTCCGTGCACTCTAGTTTCTTGACCTCTGTCTGTTCTAAACTCTGGAGCGAGTCATTCTGTGTACTGAATCTCTATTCATCTCCACTTCAGAGGGTTCTGCTTCTCACCAGTCCACTTAGCTGACAGCAGTTCCCAAAAGTTGTAACTTATAATTTTCACATATTCACTTAGCATCTGATCCCTCTGCTACCAGAAGCAAATTTCATGAGTGCAGGCTCATTGCTTACTCTCACCTCAAACCAGCACTTAGCACAATACCTGCAGTAGTAGGTATCCCGCCTAATCTTTATACCTGATCCTAAGGCATCTCCAAGAGGCCGGTGCTGTAAGTAGAATGCACACTTGACTGGAGGGCTAACATAGCTTTTGTACCATTGAGTAGCTTTCCCAAGTAGATCTCTTTGCAGATGCACAGTCCCTGTGTGGGCCCCTTGGTTTCTTGGTCCTGTGCAAAGATGAAGAACAAGGCTCCCCAGCTATTCTTGGAGCTGGGTCAAGCAAGGAAGAAGTAGGGGGTGGCGAGGCGGAGTTACAGAAGCATGGCGGTAGTATCGGATGAGGCAAATGAGCTGACTCGAGTTAACCAGGAAAGGATCAGTTACCAAATTGCAGCAACCCCACTGTAAAGGTACAGCAGTATGATCCAGGGTCAGAACAGTTCCATGCCAGCAGGATCCCAGTGTTCTTGGGGCGGTGCAGGGAAAGGAATTAGGAAGGTTCCATTCTCAGCAGAGACCTAGGGCAGAGCAAAGTGCCCCAGCTTATCCAGGAGGTCTGGCAACCATTAAAGAGAAATGACTTCCTAAATTCTAACTGACAGGGGGACTGAGTGCATTGTACCATCCAGGATGTAGAGCCCCCATGCGCAAGGAAATGGATACGTTTTCAAAACTCGGGGGGTCTCTCCGGGTTGTCCCAAGCCTGGGAATGTATGTGGAATCTTTTTTTCAAACAACAATTTGAAAGAAGGTTAACTTACTTTTCTTAGGATTTTGGAAAGCTGTGTTTTGCTTATTAGTCAGTGGAAAATCTATATGACTAAAATATGTTTTAATGTAAGCTGGCTAATAGAACAGGCTCGGGGCAGGAAAATAGACCATTTGAAGCAAATCAACCATTAATTTCATATGTATTGCTTTAAAAAAAAAGAAAACACTGAGGCAAAGTGAAAATGGCATGATGGTCCGTTTCAAACACCCAGTGAATACAGTCGAAATGAATTGTCTGCCGAGAGTCCGTGGGTTCAGCCAAACCCTCAGCGCCGGCTCTCAGGACCTCACAGTAACCGTGAGCTTCACAGAGCTTAACAGAATTATGGCATTCATTTTCTGCACGGCACCAACTATAAATAAGTGTGTATTATTTTGTCAAAGTCATAATCCGTAAGCAAAATAAAATGTGTCTAGGTGTAATGGCGGCTTAGCACATAACTTATGTAGCCATAGCTACCTAGCCCTAGAGAGAAAGATGCGACCTCTATCTATGCTAACTCAGATCTACTGAAAGAATATTTATTGTGTTATTTGGACGTGACCCTTAAGTCTACAACCATCATGATTTATATGCAATTTATCATTTTCTGTAAAGAAAACTAAAATTACAATTAAATCCCTCATCACGTGTGTGCTTTTACCATGTGCCCTTACTGCAGACTCAGAA
Source organism: Microtus ochrogaster (assembly GCF_000317375.1). NCBI lineage: Eukaryota > Metazoa > Chordata > Mammalia > Rodentia > Cricetidae > Microtus > Microtus ochrogaster. The sequence continues at coordinate 61,444,879 of NC_022013.1, read as the reverse complement.
ATACGGACTGTGATTAGCAAAGTTAAAAGTGGAAAACAAAATTCCTGAAAAAAGACCTGAAGGAAATAACTCTTTTAGCTACAGAGTCTATTATAATCATTACAATTGATCATCCAGTTTGGCCCCGAAATCCCTTGCAACCAAGGTAAAAAGGGCAACAGAATAAATTGTACCATTCTTGTTACTGGAAAGAAGGAAGTGGACTGGTTTGTGAAGATAGAGATTTTCCTGGCACTGGCTACTCAGGAGTTTCTGGGGCCTGATTTCCTACAGGAGTATTGAACCACATGATGGGTGATGTCCTCGCCAGCCCTTTCCAGCCAATGCAGATGCGGTTTTCATAGAACCGTCTTCCTCAGCGACTCCCAACTTCGCGCCCTCCTGTCGTTAGAGTGTAGCACAGAGAAGGCCCATGGAGAGTGTGGGGTTTTATTTCCATGTTGTGAAAGGTGCCTGGCTTAGCTTTCAATATATATTTTATAGGCCTGGAAAGAAATTCAACTTTGTGTGTCTGTGCTGCCGAAACCTGGTACTGGGCAAATTGTCCCCCAGACTGTGCCCAGCCTGTTCTTGTTAAATCCACCAGCTCACCATCCTCTTCCACAGTTAGTGACAACTGATGCTGGCACTCAAGTTTTTCTGTCCCCCTTGCTCTCTTGATTCATGAATGGGGGACTGAGCTATGGTGGTTAACCATAGACAGGCTTTCAAGAAAGGTATGCCGCCATCCCTCCTAGCTGATATGTCTAGGGAGATGACTTTTTACTTTAATTCTCTGATCAGTTTTGAACATTACAGTTCTCACTAACAGTAGTGGCCTGTTGTTTATTTATACCACCAATCTGTCAAAGGAACTTGAGTTGTATAGTTACCAAAGGAAAACCGGTTGGAGGCTGGCAAATCTCTCAGAACTGCTCAAAAAGTTAGTGGAGACAACCTCCCCATGGAATTTGTTAAGAGCTGCGCATGTTCTGCTCACTTTGAGGCTGTGTCAGTCAGTGGTGACTGCCTACCAAAGACACCTTTCTCTTAACATGTCACGTGGCTGTTTTGATCTGTCGTTACCACCAGAGCACATTCAAAAGGCAGTGCCTGTCTGAACAGTGGAGTTCTCATATTCTTTTCTGCCCATGTCTTTCTTGTAAGTCCTGCTATTTTAAGTATTTGTAAAGTGCTGGAAGGCACGAAAATTCAGCCAGTGATCTCAGCTCACGACGGATGCAGCTCCTCCCCAAAGCGCAGGCTCAGGGCATCAGGAGCATAGCTCCTCCTCCGCTTTCCCAGCCAGTGCCCTGGCTTCTCATTTCTTAGGTGTGGAAAAAGATGTTCTAGTCTGTATCTCAGCGTTGATGTGGCCTTTTGGTCTCTGTTAGGCTGGTTTTTAGCAGCATAGCACTTCACTGACGCCACTGGCTACTTGCCAAGGTCTTGCTTTGCCTTCCTAGTTTCCTTAGCTTGGTCTATGTTTGAGGAAATAAGTGGGAGGGCTTGTCAGTTCTCAGCTTGAGTAAGTATGTTCATTACTATTCAACTTTCTATTACCACTGTTTCTTGGATGCCGCCTTAGATATTATCCTTATTGTTGAGACAAAGTATTTAATCAAAGCAGCTTAAGTAAGGAAGGGTTCGTTTGTTTTTGCTTGCTATGGCTTCCAGTATAAAGGAAAGCTGTCATGATGGGGCTGACATGGTTGCATGACTATGAGAAGCTGCTGGTCACAACGTACCTGAAACCAAGAGGCAGGAAATAGCCAGAGCTGAGCTCAGCTAGCCTTTGTTCTTTTTTCCCCACTCAGGGATCTCAGATCACGGAGGGATGCCACTAAGGTTAGGATAGACCTTCCCATCTTAGTCAGATCTAGAAAATCCCTCACAGTATGCCCAGAGGTTTATCTCAGTGAGATTCTAGGCACTGCCAAGTTGGCAATATGAACCGCATGTGCCACACTTTGACCTGCGTATCTCATTGTTGTAGCTGGTAGACAAGACGTTGAAATCGCAAGGACATTTATTCAGCAGTGGTAGTTGGAGACCTATTTGAATTGAGCACGGTGGGGATGTTGAGGTGCTGGCCTGGGGTTCATCAGCTTCCTTAATTCCAGCAGCACAGCACTAGAAGCAGCACACGAACATTTGTCAACTGTAGGATGATTTCTCAGTATGGCAATTGGTGGCCTCGTATTGGGAGAGGTTTAATGTCTATTTTCTAGAGCTACAGAACTCCGTTTAAGCTCTCTGCCTTGCTGCCTTGCTCCCATTATTGGAGAGACTGGAGATTTCCTTTTTAATTGTCCATAGTTTTGCTGAGTTAGCAAAGGCAGTGCAATTTACCCAGTCTTAACCTCTAACACTGCAAGGGGGAGCCTGTGAAATATTGCCCAAGCCCAGCCTCGGTTTAGCCATGAATTATGCATTGTGTATTTAGACTATTCTACTGTTATAGTCTGTTTATCTGTTGACTTCCACTAAGATTTAGGGTTTTGTTGTACTTAATAACTTGCTTTATTTTGTTTGACATGTATTTTATGTCCTCCATGTGCGTAGATACATAAGATACACAGTCGTGGGCGAGGGTCGAGAGAGAAAGCCCAGCCCTGTAAGCACTAACTTTGAGAGCTTGGGGTGAAAACTTTCACACACTCTCCTTCTTCCCGAGATCGGAGTTCTCCCTCCTAGAACACAAAACAGCTATAGGTAAAGGGAAAGAGAAGGAATTTGAGTTCCTCCTCTTTCTGAAGTTTGTCTATTAATGGTGACTTTAAACCTAAGGTGTCAAAAGATGTTCAGTTAATTCAGCCTCAGTCACAGATAAAGATTTCGTGGGTTTTAGACCATGTTATAATTTTTATTATGTTTCTTTTATTGGCCCCATAGTCGAAGCTTTTAATCTGGTGGGTTAATGTAGCTTTTACAAGTCTTTCAAATAAAGGCAGCATTGAGACAGTGAGATGCCAGTTAATCTTAGTTTGATCCTAAAATGTGTTAAGCATTTCTAAGTCTTTACATGGTTGTGTTTGGAGCTGTTAAAAGCAAGTTCAAAAAAAAAAACTTAAAATCTTCATGCATAATATGACTTATTATTACATGTTTGCTCTCATATGTGTAGGGGTTATAGATACCTACACATCCCTGACATATATTTACTTATTTGCATTCTCTTTTTTAAAAAAAAAACAGAGTCTTACACTGTAGCCTAGAATAGCCTTAATCTCAGGATCTCCCCCTGAGCTCCTGGGTAAAGAGGCATAAGCAACCATAACTGCTTCTTTTATGTCTATTTATATGTAATAATTATGTCTTGATAGTTTTTAATCTAATTTTTCTTCCTAATTTCCATTCTGGATTTTTATTTTTTTTTCTTTTCTTTTTTTTTTTTTTTTTTTTTTTT
>NC_022013.1:61438991-61441391 GCF_000317375.1 Microtus ochrogaster | reverse complement strand
TGTCCTGGAACTAGCTCTTGTAGACCAGGCTGGTCTCGAACTCACAGAGATCCACCTGCCTCTGCTTCCCGAGTGCTGGGATTAAAGGCATGCGCCACCACCGCCCGGCTCATTCTGGATTTTTAAAATCTTTATCAAAACAGAAGTCTGATCCTGTGAAGACTGTTTATCCACTCCTGCTTTGAACATATTCTCCTCCCTCCAGTGCTTCCGAGACCTGTGGGGAGAATTTGTTCACAAAGAATCACCTGAACATCCCGCACAAGCATATGTACAGATGTGTGCCATCCTTGGGGACTCTTCCCCCTGCCCCTCCTGTAACCCTTGCTGCCTAGAAGAAGATCCGGGGCTCAAATGTTCTACCCATCCACTTGCTCCAGGCTACACAGTCAGTAGCACGGTGTCCACTCTTTGAACTGAACCCAGCCTGAGTTCCTTGCTGGGCTTCTTCGATTCTAAATAGGAAGCAGCAGCAGGACAAGTGTTCGTTGAGTGGCTCACATGCATGCATCCAGCAGATACGGCTCTGCGCGGCACCAGACTCTAATGATGTCTACTGACAGACGAGCCGTCTCAGCCTCCAGCTCCCCGGAGCTCACAGTCCAGCTGGGAGGTAGACAGGCTGTCTAGGTTTGATTTCCTCAGAAGCAGGTCTTTTGAATGTTGTTAGTAGCTTAAGCAGAAGGGTGGAAGGTAGAGGCACTCTCCTTTTGCCTTCCTTCCACCATGAACTGAGGAGCAGTATTGTCCGATGCCCCAAATTGTACAGTCACGGCTTGTCAAGAGGAAATTGTTAGCTGCAGTCACAGGTGTCCCCTATAGGGCTATGCTGACAAGTGTCGTGCTAGGGAGTGCTAAGGGTTTGAAGGTGAGGTGTTGACCAAGGCATCTGTAGCAGGGGTCCAGGCTGCGATCTGTAATTTGAGTGTTAGAGGACCATGGAGAGACTGTCGGGAACCTATCCAGACACTGGGCAGGTGTGCGAGACCCGGGAGGCAAGCAGAAATGGCTGGTGCAGACCTGAAATGGACAGAGAACCCAGACCGAGAGAACCATAAAAAACTCCATTCAGCCAGGTACAAGAGATATGAGCAGGTCAGACAAGCAGAAGTCAGATCCCATTCGCCCAAGTGCTAATATCCACAAAAGACTCCAGACTTGATCCCATGAGCAACACCGAGTCATGATGAGCTTTAGGTGGGGAACATCGTGGGGATTAGGTGTGTATCTGGGAAGAAGCCTTGTGGTTCCCTTCAGAAAGTGGGGAGGGGAGCAGCAGGGGCAGGAAGCCCAGGCGAGAATGCACTAGAGTCTTGTCTGCAGGCCAGCACAGCCCACTGGTGTCCACGCTGGCTGCACCGTCACATCCACATCCTGTCTATGCCATCATGTATCCTGGATTCTCAAGAGATGTGGATGATGACTTTTGTCTTGCTGCAAACACAGGGGCCCTTTTTAATCTTCCGTGTTTCTGAAAGAGGTGGCCAAATTTCTCTTGAAATTCTCTCTCCTGTTTATTACCACCGCATGAAACAATGTTTCTTTCTCTTCCAGTGTTCCTAGTTAATTCTCCCCAAGATTAATAGTTTGAGAAACGATAGTGGGTTTCAAAGGTCATCTCATAGTGTTCCTCCAGCCCTCTCCTTGCTCTCAAAGGGCTTTCTTTCAGTGGTGTTCAGCGTGTCTTCTTCAGGTTAGACTGTGCGGTGGCTTCTCGGCAGAATCAGTCATGAGATTGGGCAACACTGTTGTCTTTTTGACTTGTCCATCGTAAAGGGACTTGGAACCTCAGGGGTATACCCTAGTGCAGTGTTTCTCAGCTTGTGGGTCAGGACCTCTTTGGGGGTCAAGTGACCTTTTCACAGGAGTCACCTATCAGATATCCTGCATATCAGATATTTATGTTAGATTTATAACAGTAAAATTACAGTTGTGGAGTAGTAATGAAATAATTTTACAGTTTGGGGTCACCCCAACATGAGGAACTGTATTGAAGGGTGGCAGCACTGGGAGTGTTGAGAACCACTATATTAAAGGGTCACAGTGTTGGGAAGGTTGAGAACCACTGTATTGAAGGGTCACAGGATTGGGAAGGCTGAGAAACACTGTATTAAAGGGTCGCAGTGTTGAGAAGGCTGGGGACCACTGTATTAAAGGGTTGCAGGATTGAGAAGGCAGAGAACCACTGTATTAAAGGGTCACAGTGTTGGGAAGGCAGAGAACCACTGTATTAAAGGGACACAGCATCAGGAAGGTTGAGAACCACTGTATTAAAGGGACACAGCATCAGGAAGGTTGAGAACCACTGTATTAAATGGTTGCAGCATTGAGAAGGCTGGGAACCACTGTATTAAAGGGTCGCAGCATTGAGAAGGCAGAGAACCACTGTATTAAAGGGTC
>NC_022013.1:61413255-61438891 GCF_000317375.1 Microtus ochrogaster | reverse complement strand
GAACCACTGTATTAAAGGGTCACAGTGTTGAGAAGGCAGAGAACCACTGTATTAAAGGGTCGCAGCGTTGGGAAGGCTGAGACTGCTGCTCTAGTGGACACTGCGGTCTAAAAGGTCTGATAACACGCTGGTGTGCTCACCCTTTACACTCAGCATCTCTACAGACTTAGAAGATGCTCAGCTTCCCTGAGGACTTAGGAAAAACATGGTGTCCATGGTCTCAAGAGGTAATAAGCAAAGTCTTGTTGAAGCTATTGTGGGAGGTTTTCTGCTTTTGAGTCGTTGTTTGTTTAGACAAGGCTTTCTAGAGCCCAAACTGGCCTTGAACTTGAGATCTTTGTATGTAGGCCTGTGCCATCATGCTGATTTCAAGGATATTTTTTAAATAATGTTTTATTTATTTTGGGGGGAATTTCCTACATGCATATAATGTATTTCAATCATGTTCACCCCATCCTCTCCCTCCATCCCATTCCGAATCCACCCACACAAGGAGGCTACAATTGAAGACATCTGGTAATAACCACAAATAGTAAGCCTTGGGCTAGTGGCGTGTTCACACCGTGCTGCGCATTAGATGAGAGCAAACTGTTCTAACACGCTGCTGCGGGATGAGCTTCGGTGGCATGTTGAATGAAAGCCATTAAGGAGAAAAAGAAAAGAGTATGCAACTCTGTGAAGCATAAACAGACAAAATTCACCAATGGTAGAACCCCAATGGGAGGACAGTGGTTTCTCAAGTCGCAAAGTGACTGGAAGAGGCAGAAAAAGCCTCTGGGTTGTAAGTAGATTTTTGTGTCCTCAAATGCACTGGGTCCGCACATATGACCATTTTGTGAAAATTCATGCAGCTATATACATATGTGGTGTGTAAAAATTACTAAGTGTTGGCCGTTTGTTGATAATTATTTATTAAAACAAGACCAAATTGAAAACAGAAACTGTAGGCCATATGAACGGAAGACAGCTGATCCTAATGGCTATCTAGTCCTGCCTGTTTTTGTTATTTCTGGGACACCAAGGCCCAGAGAATAAATATCATGTGTTCAAGGCCAAAACCAACTAACCAAATATATAATCAATATGATGCCCAAAGAGACCTTTTCCCAGGCCGTAAGTCCTATCATAGCCCTATAGTTATGCAATATACTCAATATATCCAGCTCAGGATGTAGGAAGGTGGCTGAATTTTTTTTTTTAAGTTTTTTGAGAATTTTACACATGAATACGACTGTATTTACTTTATTTTCACCCCTTCCTCTCTTTCCTTCAACTGGCCCCATGTCCAAATCCACCCATAACCTTGTCTTTAATTATGATTGTTTTAATCTCTCTCTCTCTCTGTGTCCCTCCTTCCCTCCCTCCCTCTCTCTCTCTGTCTCTCTCTCTCCCCCCTAAGTTCTTTTAATGTTCTATTTAGGGCTGGCCATTAGAGAATACATAACCTATCAATTATCTTGACTGGAGAAAACAGATTCTCTCTGAGTGGTCCTTGATTGCCTGGAAGTCCTCATCAAGGGGTGGGAACTTGTGCAATTGTCCCCGTCTGTACTGGTATATCAACTGGTGTATTCGTTATGCAAATCTTATTCAAACAACCATATTGTTGAAGTTTCTCAAATATAGCTTGCCTATCATGTCTAGAACACAGCGGGTGTCTCTGTCCTCTGGCTCATACAATTGTTCTTCTGTAATGTTTCCCCGAGTTTTAGGTGTTGGAGTTGTTCTGCAGACACATCGACTAGGACTGAGCCCCTCAAGCCGTTGTTCTCTGCATTTGACTAATTGTAGGTTCCTAATCGTCTCCTTGCAAAACGCAGTGTCTTTGATGAATGGTGGGAGTTACACTTCTCAATCACGGCCGGCACAGGAGCTGTACAAACCAAGTTAGGCCTGGGAGTGTGGAGCCGGTGATGACCCGAGAGCTGCAGAGAAAGGCTGAGTTATTAAGGAACGGTCCATAGACAAGATCAAGGTCCTTTTGTGGCTTATTTTTGAATTGCTGACTGTTCTCCTGTTGGAGTAAAGATTATGTTCAGAGAGAAACAAGAGAAATAGTGCAGCATGAATTCTAATTGGTATTAAAATAAAAACCCAGAGTCAGATAGTAGGGTGTGAAAGCTTAGCGATCAGAGAAATAGTATAGCTAGCCAATAGACCTCTACTGAGTCCTAAGACCAAAAAGGGGCGATCCTGTCTCTGTGAAACCGCAGACTGCATCCTCAGACTTCAGGGGCAATCCTCAGACTGCACCCATCTCTGCCAAACCTCAGACTGCAATAAACATCTGTCTCCTCTCACCTAAAAGTCCTCTCTCTGACCAGCTATATCACTCTTGTCCCCACCTCCCTAGTGCTGGGATTACCTTTGTGTGAACTCTGTTTCTCTTATAGATCAATTTTGTGTAGCCCAGGGTGACCTTGATTTAACAGAGATCTGCCTGCCTCTGTCTCCCGAGTCCTGGAATTAAAGGTGTGAGCCACCACTCCCTGGCCTCTAGTGCCTTAGTTCTGCACTCTCATCTTCAGGCAAGCTTTATTTGTTAGAACACAAACAAAATATCACTACAAAATAGCACATGAACTCTTTCTTAGTAAATGACCCAGACTCCTGCTATAGCCTATCACTGCCCAGCGTTTGGAGAACACTGCAATTCTTGGGAAAGATTCTTGTTCATTTTTCAGGGATGACATATATATCTTCACCTCAGTTTGAAGGGACTGGACCTCTGCTACATTCCTCATGTCTTCCAGATGATAGGAGAGGGACAATATGACTTTCTGAACAGTAAAGGCAAATAAATTTTACTGACCATATAAGAAAGTAGTTAAGAACTCTCTCAGAGCTCAGTGGTTAAGAGCACTTGCTGATCTTATAGAGGACCTGGGTTCGGTTCACAGTGCCTACATGGCAGCTCACAACCACCTCAAGCTGCAGCTCCAGAGGATCTGATGCCCTCTTATATCCCCTTAGCAACTTTATGGAATCAGTATACAGACATACACGCAGGGAAAGCACCTATATACATAGGATGAAAATACATACATCTTAAAAAAACAAAACAAAACCCACCACCACCAACAAACTCCTTTTGAGGCCCTTATTCTACCGTGGCTAATTTGTGAGCTTCCAGAAGCCCTGGAGCCTTTTGCATGGCCATAGAATGAAAGAATTAAAAGAACGCGTTGTTGTGTGAGTCATCAGCAACAGTGGTGAGGGTTTTGTACCATGTCGGATGTCTCTCTGGGTACAGCGGTAGCTTCCAGAGGGAGAAGGGGCAGTTTCTAGGACATGCATCACCTTCTTCCCTGAGATCAAAAGGTCTCAGGCCTTGGAAAGCCCCTGCCTTTCAGAGGCTGCCGTGGGACTTCTTGGGCGGCAAGCTATGATCATTTTTTGCAAGATTTGATTTTGAAACTCTTTTGGACATATAAGAGTCCTTTGATAAGATAGGAAGTTAACAGTTCTTGCCAGTGAATTCTGATGGCTCAGGAGACATTCCGTTTGAATCTTTGTACATTTACTGGAAAGGATTTTTTTTTAAATCTTCCTTGTTCAGATTTTCCACTTCAATAAAATATAATTAAGTGTTGAGAACTAGACGATACTATATAAAGCAATGAATGAAAAGTTAGTAGTGAAACATTCTACTGCTTAAGAAATAGCTGAGAAGCCAAATCAAGTCTAGTGTGACTAAGGGCAGCAAAAGCAGTCATCGTTTTTAAAACATCCAGATGGTGGGGTTTACCTAAAATGTCTCAATATCCATGCTAGATGTTAGTAGACATATACTATTTTTATTCTCCTTTTACAGAGGATGAAATTGATACCCAGAGACATACCTTGCCTAGGGTCATATAGATAGTAGTTAGGAGAACAGGTATTGAAGCAGGCTGTCTGCCCAGCCCGTGTTGTGTGCACACATATTCCAGTGTAGGACTGCATAACTTGTTTTCCTATGGACTTCCAGGAGTGACCTTCCTAAGGGCTGAGCATTAGCTGAGTGAGTGTTTCTCTCTAGACACAGCCCAGTAATACTTTGTATTATTCATCATCTTAAGGGACATTTGCTATTGACTTCTAGCCATAGCCAAAACCGATAACCAACATCCACACTTACCTGCATGTATTCAGTGTGGCACTGCTGGTGGTTATGGTTGGATGTGAAGTGTCCCTTTCACCATAGGCTCCTGTATTTGAATACCTGATTCCCATGGCAATGCTGTGTAGGAGACAGTAGAGGTCTTCGGACATGGGGACTAACTAACAGGTAGAAGACCATTCGGGTGAGCCTGGAGAGCTAGAGACTGCCTGCCTCCCCTCCTGGCTCTCCAGTTCCTGCCCCATTAAGGTCTAAAAAGCTGTGCTGTGATACATGCTCAGATACAAGCTCCTGATACATGGGACAAATTACTGAGGCTTCTATTTAGTGAATCTGGCAGCTGGGTTCCCCCAGCATCCCTCAGCCCCTACCTGTAGCAGGGTCCTCCTGGCTGGCATACCCCACCTCCTACCCTGAACTCCCCAGTCCAGGGGGCTGGGCTTCTTCTCCCTATATGATCCAGACATGCTCCACACGATTCCCCTCTGTCCCCCAGTCCCTCCAGCCCTCACAGGGATCAGTGTCATGTCCACACTGGACTCTCCCAGATGTCTCTGTCTTGGGTTATACTCTCTCTTTCATCTGCAATAAACTTTCTCTTCCATAATACCTAGGAGCAGTCATGTTCTTTCCTTTTTTTTTTCATTCACCTGCCATGATAGCCTATATCCGTTTCAATTATGAGCCAGAGTAAACCCCTTCTCCTTTAATTTGCTTTGGCTGGCATTGTATAACAGCTGTAGAGAAAAGGAATAGCGGTATTATTTGGGCCATATGGTTTTTACCTTTCTAAGCCGCAGTTTGGTCATCCCTGAAATGGGGATCCTAATTGTAATTGCCTAACACAAGTTTATTGAGAAGGCTAAATGAGATGCTTGGGTAATTTGTGTAGCCCAGTGCCCAGTTCATAGAAATCATCAGAAAATTATAGATATGATTCTATGTCCTCAGAGGTGACAGCAAGGGAGTGTTTTGCGCAGATTCCCCACACAGACACACATGGAATTAATTGTAAGTCCTTATTTTAGCACGGAGGCCAAGCGTTTTGTGTCTTTAGACTATATTCGGTCGTCATGGACATTGGCCCCAAGCAGGCAATGGAATCATTTTCATGCGAGGAGTCTAAAATCTCTTCCAAAAAATAAAGATAATCCGGGTTTCAGTTACTACTCGGCCCCCATTACAAGGCACATACACTCCACAGCAGGGTGGAACTTGGCTCAGTCTTTTATTAGATTTACAAAGGAAAAGATAATTGTCCTACTGTAAGCTGGCGCTCTGCAGGCTTTCTGTGACACACTATGGTGAGTTTAGCTCAAGTGATGAATGAACTTAAAAATTTCCCACATCTAAAACAGATGTCCAGGCGGAATCCGCAGCAGCACTCAATTCATGAATTGAGAAAATAAATGAAAGGATAAATGCACATTTCAAGATCTAAGTCTTTGCTCAATATTTTAACCACATGGCTGATTTCAAAGTCCCAGTACCCCAGTACCACTGAGATGGAGCGGAAGTAGCTGGCACCTTGCAGAAAAGGGTTATAATTCCTTGTGACCTTCATATGTTAAAGAAGCCATCAGAAGCAATCATTATGAGCTCAGTGAAGCAGGGGAAACAAACTGGGCTCAGGGTGGGGAAAGTTGCCTCTGACTAGTCTGGTCCACAGAACTGGCTTAGTTAAGGCAGGACAGCAAAGTGGGGGGTGTTTCCAGGTGGCGCAATGGGAGGGTGTGGAGTGGGCAGGCTTCAGGAGATGGTCATACTGGCCTTTCATTACATTTCAGACTACCCTTCCTTGCCTCCCAAGTCCCCAGTGTTGTGGGCAATTAGCCTTTCATGGATACAGACCCTTGGCTGGACATTAAAGAACACTCATGTCACGGCCGCTGTGAGCTGCTGTTGTCCACCCATGGAGACAATAAGAAGTCTGAGATTCGAGATCAGAGTGGAGGGCAACTGAAGGAAAGCCGTGGGGGAGGCAGGACAGAAAGCTTGGAACACTGCAAGTTAGGCAGTCCCTTTGTTCCAGTAAATTGAAGAGGGAGGGGTTGGGTGAAAAGCCAAAAATGATGCTAACATTCAAAGACTGAGTGAAAAGACACAGAAAACAAATTTCCGAATCAGGATCTGCCTGGGGGTTTCCAGGAGTGCTGGGAGCATCTCTCCTCCCTGTGTTTCTTCCCCGCTCACATTGGGTAAATGTGCAGGGCTTTCCTCTGTGGGTACTCAACAGCAGCTGGCTGTGTGCAGAGAACTAGCTCGTGGGGTTGGGGACATGGCCCAGTAAGTAAAGTGCTTGTGGTACAAGCTTGAGGACCTGGGTTCTGATCCCCAGAACCCACCTAAAAAACCAGGCATGGTGGTGTGGTTCTGTGACCCTAGCCCTGGGAAGGACTAAGTAGGATGTTGCTCATTGGTCCGTCAGCCTAGCCAAATCAGTAAGCCCCGGATTCAGTGAAACATTATGACACCATGAAAAATAAGGAGGGGAATTATTAAGGCAGACACATGACCTCTGAACTCCTTATACATGTGTGTTTGTGTTCTCTCTCTCTCTCTCTCTCTCTCTCTCTCTCTCTCTCTCTCTCTCTCTCTGTCTCTCTCTGTGTCTCTCTCTCTCACTCCCATTCACACAAAGAATACCTGGCAGATATCAATAGACAAAAGAAGACTTCGTGGAGATGATAAGCTAATAGAACGTAAATGCAAGAAATGTAAGAGGAGCAAGAAATCTTAGATGCTAGGGCATAGGGAGCAAAGAAAGGTCTCTGAGGCATCCATGGAAGAAGGGAACTTGAAACAGTGAACAGAGCACCTCCTGGGCTGAGCTGTTGCTCAGTGGTGAAGCCCTTGCCTCCTACGTACAAAGCCCTGGATTTGATCTCCAGCAACGTGAAATAAAAACAAAAACAAAACAAAACAAAAAGGCAAGGGAGAAAATGAACAGACCATCTTGAACCTTTTCTCCGCTGCAATAATTTATGAGCTTGTCTGAGGTATTCCCAAGTCTCACAACTTCTGTTGTTGACATGACTGCCCATAAGGTCCAGTGACCCCACCAGGCAGCCTTTGCTACACAAACTGGTAGCCAAAATGATGATATTTGACAAGCTCAGTATGGACTCCTTGCTTTGGAGGAAAACACAGAAGTGATGAACTTCCGTGGCAATTTTCTGTAAGTCTTAAATCTGCTGTGAAACAGATTTGTTGCCTTTCCATCCTGCTCTTGGATTCTGTGCAGGGACACAAAAACGTGGATGACAAATTAGAAACCGTTTTCTTTTTTTTTTTTTTTTAAGTAAAACACATATAAAAACTCAAGTATGAAGGATTTTGTCTCCTTTATATAACTCATCAGAAACATTTCCTAGTTCAAAATGAGTTGTAGCTACTATAAAAGTCCCCTTCCCCTCTCTATAGTAAAAGCAACCCCATTTAACAGAGCAGCGTCAGTATTTGAACTGACTTTTTAATATTTTCATAATGAAATACTGACGGGGGGTATCCTGCAGTGGTTGGAAGAAAAGATGGAAAGGTGACGTGGGACATAGCACCTTAGGACTGGGACAGTTCTGGTTTGTGTTTATTTTCTCGTCTCTTAAAAAAAAAGTATTTGTTTAAAATTTCTGAGACAAGATCTTGTATACATACAGTCCGGGCCACTTCAAACCCCTGTTCTTCCTCCTCCGGTCTCCTAGTCCTGGGATTATGGGTGTGTGCAGTTAGACCTTCCAGTGTCTCAAAGGCCACCTATGGCTTTTAGTGTTGGCCTCCGCTATAGGGACATTAGGAATGTCTATCTGGTGTCATCATCTGAGGGACAAGTCACCCAACCAGGTAACTCTTTTTCCATATTGTCATAGAAGGCATTCCCTAACCTTAGTAAATCCAAATGGTAGGCATATTGAGATGGCACTATCTGTCTGTCCTTAATTTGTGGAAAACAATCATACTTTAAAATAGGATCAACTTGAAGTTTTTCATTAGAGCTGTTATTCTAGGGGAAGAGAACATTATTTCAAGCAGTAAATTCCACATTTGTTATTACTTCCGACTAGATCAAATATACTGGCATATTTAACAATGATGGCCTTCTGGGCTAAGGAAAAAATATGTTTATTAATGTGATAGTTCAGAAGGTACCAGCTTTTCTCGGATAACTTCATTGGTTTCTCATTTTTGCCTATGATCTTGCTATTATAAATATTGCTTCTATTTTATCCATGGGAAAACTGAGTCCCCAACTGTTTCTGTGCTAGAATGGCCACCTAGCATGGGCGCTAATACAGCCAGCCCTCAGAGACTGCTGGAGGTCCTTCCTACTCAGCTTGCTTTCTCTGTGTGAATCCCTTTGCAGCAGGATAGAGTGAGTCACCTCGGTACTCCTCAAGGTGTCCCTCTGAGGAAGATTGTTGGTGTCTGTGGGTGGAGAAGTGGCCCTCTGTGCAGGACACATCCAGTTGCAACTCTAAGGAAGGAGCCACATTTTAAATTCCTGGCTTCGGTGCTTGCTGGCCCTACCTAGTCATTATCCACTGACTTTTTTTCTTTTGCAAAATGGGGATAGAAGCAGCATTAATTAGGGGCAGAATGCTGATTAAGTGGAAAACAGAAATTCTTTTATCTACTGTTCAGAAGCTGGAGTTTGAATTGTTGCTATTTTCGCACTACCATGAATATGTGGACATTTTCTCATGACTGCATCTTCCTTTCAGACCGACATCCACAATGTCAGACCACTCTTTATGTTTATTAGGAATCCTTGTTTAGAAAACATCCTCAGGAATGGCTCTGGGAAGACTGGAAGTCAGGAAGAATGCTGGAAGGCTAGTTAAGGACTAAGTTCAGAATTGTATTCTGCTGTCAGACCCTGGTCCGTGCTTAGTTGCTAAGTCGAAAGTCACTCCCTCGAAAGTCACTCCCTCCTGTGACTGACTTCTAAGTCCTGAGCTGCTTCTGTGTTTAATTCTCCTTCACTTTTTGAATAACTCTTCCCTTTTGATACAAGGGCAGTTTTATGGGCTTTAGACTTTCTGAAAACAGGAAATAGAACAGGGAACAAAGGCATGAGGGGAAAAAAACAGCATTTTTTAAAATGAGATGAGGCCATTACATGAGCCTGAAAACTCACAGACCAGTGGTTCCGCCACCAGCTCCCTTAGGGTCCTACGGGAAAGTCTCGGAATGTTTGCTGACACCCAGCCTGGAAACAGGCCTGTCAGGAAGGACCTGTGGTTTGGGGGCAGAGGAGTAGAGTTCCCTTTCTACTGCCTCTGCTGCCAACATTGAAGGGCTGCATAGGGTTTCACATGTAGGACCCTGGAAAAGGTCCCATGGGCAGGTCTGAACTTGGAGCACCGTGATGAATGTGGATGTCCTCTGTAAAGTGTCCCAGCCCTGAACATCACTTTCCAGACTGTGCTGTCACTGCTTCACCATTATTTTGACTGTTGACAGAGTCTTTGCTATGGCAGAGACAGACTTCCTTGTCCAAGGTTTCACACAAAATCTTGGGCAAAAGCCCAAATCAACATCCAGGACAGAATGTCGAAATGTATTTGGGTGACATACCACAACCTGAGGCCCCAGATGTCAGTTCTGACTTCCCTAAAGCCTTTGGTTGCTCTTTTCCAGTGAGAATGTTTGAGTTAGGAAGGTCTATGCCCCCTGCTGCTCGCCTCTTCTGGACATACCACCTGCTGATGGAAAGCCAGACTGCACCAGCAGGGAAGAGTTCTGCCATCAGCTGTGGTCAATAGCCTGGCAGAACCAGATGGACCAGTTCCAGGATCCCTGAAACCAGCATCTTTGTAACTTTGGGGAAAAGAAATCTATAAAATGGGTCTAGTTTTGGCATGCACCAAATAGGAGAGCTTTCTGGGTAGGAAATGAAATACATACATAAAATGTTCATGTGGAACAAAGGCTAACATACACACCATAGATCATAAATTGAAGGGAAATTTATCACTTTAAATTTTCATTTTAATTTATACGTATGTTTATGTCTCTGTGTGGGTATGTGCATGAGTTCAAGTGCTGCAGAGACCGCAAGAGGATGATATTCTGGAATTTAACCAGGTGTTCGAGGCCACTGTGTGTGTGTCATGGCACCTGAACTCAGGTTCTCTGCCAGAGCAGCCGATCCTCTTGACCCCTGTGGCATCTCTTCAGCCCCATTAAATAGTCAGTTTTATGATTGAGATGTTCTTTTATATTTATTATGGTATCTATCATTTATTGCATGATTTTTAGTCTAAGATACATTTTTTGTTTTGAATTTATAAAATTAGATGTCATGATTGATTATTATGTTTATTTATTGGGCTCATATACCTGTTAGCTGTTGTGAGTCGAAAGTTTTTCTGTTTTCTTTGAACCGGCAGGCAGACTAAAGGAGAACTTAAAAGATTTTTTGAAATGTGATCTTTTTCAAATTGCTTTTTAGGAAACTTTTTTGCCTTCCACATAGATAATTAAATGGTCTGAAGTCATCACAAGTGGATTTAGCTTTTGCTATAGCCCTGTTTTCTTGTTATTCTTTTAGTTTATTGCTTAGTTTAAACGTGTGGAACTATAGCAGATACTAGTGGCTATAATGCCGCTCCTTGTCTGTGTCTTGTGTATGGAGACGTGGATTCTGCCTACAGTTTGCCACATGATGTTTATTGCTCAGATGAGATAACACTTGCTAAAGAAATGTGCATGCTTTATTAAGTTTCTCATGATTTTATGTTAGAAACTTTTTGATTTTTATAAAGTCTCCTGAATGTTTTTTTTTTCTTAGTCCATATTTTTCAAATAAATGTATATTGAGTTCCTGGAGCCAGATAGATGGATCAGTGAAGAGAATTTGTCTTGCTGAGGACCTGAGCTAGGTGCCTAGTACCCACATGACAGCTCACAATTGTTTGTAGTATCAGTTCAAGGTGACCTCCTGTGACCTCTGTGGGCACCGGGCATGAAAGTGGTATACAGCTGTACATGTGAGTAAATCATTAATGCACATAAAATAAATAACTCCCTCCAGATGTTGGTTCCCTTTGGGAATGAAAGATGCAGTTGAGGCTAATTTCTACAGTAGAGTAAGACTCGTGCTTCTGATCTCTATCACCAACTAAGATGTTGGTTTGTACGGACACGCATTTGCTTCTCTTAAATTATTAAAGTGCTGGGCAGAAGAACTCAGATGATGGAACAGTCTTTCCTCTCTTCAAGTAAACCCTGCATGGCCATCTTTGTTTCTCTGATGTGTGGCTACATTTTTTATAAGGCATTATGGCTTACAGCTTTTATTTCATATCTCAAATTGAACTTACCAGGGCTTCTTCCTTTTGCATATCAAAGCTATTGCAATTTTGAAGCTGAAATTGCCTAGTGGTCTGTATTTATGGAAACCTTTAAGTAACAAAAAAAAAAGTTCATTCTTGACCATGTAAATGTAGTCTCTTGTCCAATTACCCAACACCAGGGCCAGTTTTAGGGATAATTATTGAACAATATTGTTTATTTATTTCATTGACTTCATTTGTTTTAGGAAGCTACTTGTTTGTTCCTAGCTGCTCAGCCCCAAAATAACCACACAGAAACTGTATTAATTAAATCACTGCTTGATCCATTAGCTCTAGCTCTTATTGGCTAACTCTTATATTTTAATTTAACCCATTTCTATTAATTTGTGTATTGCCATGTGGCTGTGGCTTACTGGCAAGGTTTGGTGTCTGTCTCTGTCAGGGCTACATGGCTTCTCCCTGACTCCGCCTTCTTTCTCCCAGCATTCAGTTTAGTATTCCCCTGCCTAGCTCTGTTTTACCCTGCTCTTCTATAGGCTCAAAGCAGTTTCTTTATTCATTAACCAATCATAATCACAGCATATAGAGGGGAATCCCACATCATTCATTGTTATTGCACTTTATGCCCATTTTATGCCATGACTTGTAAAACAACATTCGGCTATGTTGGAAGTATTCCCTAGCTTGGTCATACAGAGCCATATTCTAATCTCTTATCCATTATAATAACTTTCCTTTTGGTCGTTTTAGAATTATTTGTTTGAAGTCTGCCTTTACTCCTTCCCGCTTTTTTCTACTAATGGATTCAACTTTATGAGAAGGAGATTGTTTGTCATTTGACTTCTGTAGTTGGTTGGTTGGTTGGTTGGTTGGTTGGTTGGTTGGTTGGTTGATTAGTTAGTTAGTGGAGATAGAGTCCTACTGTGTTACCCAGGCTGGTGTCAAACCTGTTATGTAGCATATGGTAGCCTTCAACTCAGGATGCCCTGCCTCAGCTTCCTAATGCTTTGACATCCTAATTTCCCAATTGTTAGCAATGTGGCCATTCTTTCATTGATCCATTACTTGAAAGTCTTTTCAGTGATTTTTCTGGTCTAAGTTTTTGTCCACATTTGAGCTGTTATGGAACCTCTTCTTAAACTAATGTCACATTTTAGACATAAATTTTTACCTAAAATTTGCTGACCTTCTTGTCTTTTATCTAAATTTCCACTTGTATGGGATCTTGACAATTGTTAGTTTCAGGTTGCTCATATACTTTCTTGGTTTTGTCTCACAGACTTTTTAAGATTATATGAATCTCAATCTTTGCCTTCCCAGGATCTAAATTTTATTTCTTCCACCATCAAGGTTTTGAAAATAATGTTGATGAATAAAATAACTTGGCATTACCTATCACAGCCATGAGGCACTTGCAATAGAGATCTACAAAATATTCCTTCTCAACCTATACTTCTTACTCATTTTTTCCCTTCTTCCTCATCACACCATCCCAAATGATGTCAGCAGTTGTCTTGGAAACAGCTAGATTTACCCAAACAAGCTATTAGACGAGATATCTCCATACTGTCAGGAGTTAGGGAACACTGTGATCTTGTGTCCTTCTATGTGTGAATGTGTTCATAAATGTGTTTACTTGTGCATAGTATGCACACTTACACATATGGCAATACTTTTAGGAAAAAACCTCCCCTGGAAAAAATTTTAAAATATATTTTCACAGTCGCTTTCATACATACATTGATAAGATGTCAGGCCTGCCATCCATAAGCCAGCATTCTTATTCATAAAGTCATCAAGATGTTTCTGGACCCTGAAAGCTTTGATTCCCTTTAAAAAGTAAAAGTTAAGAAACCTTATAAAAGCTAACTTTAAAAAGTGTTTCACCAAGGAAATAGTCAATTATGTCACATTTTACCATAATAAACAACACACCAAATGGGCACCGTATTCCTCGACTCATTCGGAGGAGAACCACACAAGTTTAACGAGTAAAATTTATATACAGGATTAAGGGTAAAAGTGTGTACTGCAGCTTGTTTGCCCGATGGTGTATGATTGCAGAGCATTATTTGTCGGTCAGAGGATCAGCCTAAAGCCTGCTGTATAAAAACTCGTGCCAGTAGGAAATTTGCTGTAAATCAAAGTCTAGGCTGGCCCATAACATCACATCTTCAAGCTGTAAATTAACTCACGTAAATCTGACTTTCTGGGTAATGAACAACATCTCCAGTGGAGCTGAAGGCTGCTGTAAATAAGCCCCGATTAGACTCGGAGCTGCACTGTGCCTTCCTTCCCCTGGTTGGGGTAGGTGCCTCTGTGTCCACTTCTGTTGCTAGACATACCTTTTGAGGTAGTCTGCCAGGTGTGCCCTGAGTGTGGACTGGGGCATCTGCAAGCCTAATGAAAAGCCCTGCCTGAGCTCTGATTTTCATAGCACAGCTGCATCTGTTTCCTGTTTTGACTGGGAATGGCTGTTTACAGCAGGGTGTGGCCTGGGAACCTGGTCTGTGTGGCTTTTAGATGCTACACTCAAGTCCCATGCTTTCTATGCTAATTGAAGATCCTTTTTTGATGCCTTGACATGTTGACATCAGGTACAAACTGAATGTAAAGCACCATTGTCCATAAGGAGAAATCACATGCCTTTTTTGAGATGCTATATATTATTGTTGTTTTAACTTATTTTTAATTGTTCTTGGGGCAAGGGGTTGGAAATGAGGAAAGAAAGCATTTGCCTTGTAAGCAAAATGTTGCAGAGGAAATGGAAAGATGATGTTCTAGGCAGCTCTATTATTCTCTAAGACATCTCCAGCTAAATGGAGTCACATTACAGAAATACTGCAACTGGTACTGCAACTAATGGCAACTCTAACTCCAGTCTAATGCCGAATGTCTTTGTACATGCTTCGGGTGTGTCTAGGTATAGAAAACTATAACTATCTGTCTTCATCTCTTCAAAGTCCCCAGAAGGATATAATATTACCTAAGTAAACAGGAAGTGCATTGTAAGCAACTTCCAAAACTCTAGAATTGACAGAGACATCTAACTGTCTGGAAAGTCACCCAAAGTTCTTTTGTAATGTTGGGGAATCCATCTTTAGCCTACAGGCCCATAATGTCTGCCAGACTTTTTCAAGAAGCGGAAAATTTGAAAGTCTATTTTGTTTATATTGGCAGCTTGTTAGTCACTTTCTTCTGTGTCCTGCAGAATGTCTGGAAGTTCCTTCTGTGAAGTAGGAACTCTGAAGGGTCATCTCACCTTTTTTAGGCAAGTTCAGCAGTCATTTTTCTATGGGTCCTACTTCTACAGTCTATAAAGCATACTATCAAGCAGTCCAGTCAAGAGCAGTTTCTTGCCCAAATGGCTAGCAAATTCCATAAGGAGCCTCTCAATGCACAATCTTCTTGTAGTAATTGGTACTGCCAGAAGCAGAAATATCTCACTATTGAGAAAAGTCTAAGTTCTTAAAACATTTTAAATGCCATATTCTGTAGATCTTTGAGGTGTTGAAGATTATCTAACTGAAATATATTTCTGTATATCTAGAAAACCTAACTAATATGACTAAAGTTTGATTATTATAAATGTTGATTAATCTGTAATATTAATTATATATTACTTATTAAATGAGCTTTATAAACATAATTCCTTAAATAAGAGTAGAAAGATATATACACAGTGTAACAAAATCAACATTAAATTTGTATCAATAGACCAAGATTCATACCAATGCAAAATATTCATTTCTATATCATATCCCCCTTTAATGAAAACAAATATTTTTAAACAATAATTTTGGGAATTTGTATGTGTTTTTTTCCAAACTGCTTCCTGCTGTTTGTTGGGCAAAGTAGTTTTAGGATTCATGGAGACTTTCGCAGGGTTCTTTTTCCATCAAACCTCATTAGCCTGGAAGGAATTAAAAGGTTCTCATCTGGGGAAACAAAAGCAAAATCTCTTTTCCAAAATAATATATCCTCCCTTAGAGTCAAATTTTGAAGTCAAGATACCTTTAAAATATATATGTTGGGGTAGCTTAGCAGCCTATACAATGAAATGTCTCTCTGTACTTAGCTCATTCACAGTCAAAAAATTCAAAGAAAACAAAATACTATACATAATCCATACTGTTTGTGTATTTCCATCTTTATGTGGCTTATTTTCTTTGCTCTATTGCTTTTTTATATTTATTTTATTATCTTTTATCCTTTAATTTATGATTGTCTTTTTATAAATGTCTATACTCTTTTTCCTGTTTCTTCCAAGCCTACGTACATTTTTTTAGACACACTGTGACCATTCAGTTTATTTTTGTCTGAATCTGTATTTATTGTGTATCTGTAATCATTTTCTGACCAGGAGCGCCTTTTTTTTTAATGCTAAGCAGGTGTGGTTAGGACCAACCTCATGGCCTTGCCTGTTTGTCTGTCCAGTCCAACATGACAGAGGTATGGTTACTGCCTCTGTGAACCATGCTAAGCACCCCATTTCCCGAGACACAACAGGTCTATGTCACTATTAAGCAATTTATAACATGCTGCTCACGAATCCCATTTAAGTGCTCGGTAACAGGACTGGCATAAACCAGGAAGCTGGCTCTTATAGAAGTCTTGTAGTATTTGCTACTAATGCTGAGTCAGGAAACCTTGTCTTAAAGGAGCCAGTCAGTAGAGCATGAGACTCTTAATCTCTGGGTTGTTGGTTTGGGCCCTATATTGGGTGCCATTTTGTAAGCTGAGACTGCTTACAAAATGCCAAAACAGCTTTATTCATCAACCAATAAAAGCAACACATATACAGAAGGACATCCCACATCAATGTGACTTCTCACTTTCTCCTTATTAATGGAATGGGTACCACCTAGAAAAAAAGAAAGTCCATAGTTAAAAAGTCTAGGTCAAAGGCCTAGGTCAGCAATTCTAGCTATTAACTTCTGTTTAGAGCCAGGAAAGTTTTCTTCCAATCCCTTTGACAATAGTTCCTTGTGCCCATTTCTTTGCCCCCCACTTAGGAGGCAGATACCTGTTTCTGGTGTTTCCTGGGCCTGAAACAAAAGCAGAAATGAAAGGCTAGTTTAGCTAGTTCATGTGTCTATGGGAATTGGAATTCACTTGGATGGCTATTGGTCTTGCCACACACTTCCTCGAAAGATGATAAAGAAGAGAAAGGGTCTTCCCACTGGACATTTTTGGTTGGGCCTGTTTAGGACAACCTTGGTGTGTTATCTGTCCCATCCTCTCCTTTCTCATTTATTCAGTGTCCTCCCTTCTTCCCTTCTCCTCCTCCCCACCTTTTTCCCTCCTCCTTCCTTTCTCTCCACCCATTCCCTTTACCATTAGTAAGTGGGGAGAACTGTAAATTAAAGACAGAGTGCCCCTGACAGTGAGTAACTTTGAAGCTCAATAAGGAAATTGACACCTACGGAATATGTTGGTTCATTTCAGAGAGAGCAGACCTTGCTTTCCCAGGATGTGATTGTCCTAAAATGTCCAGTGAAGAAAAAAAAATGTGTTCTCCAGCTGTAGTTGAGAATGGAATCACTGTTGGAATAATTAATGAGGCAAAAACTAAATGGACCTGTGTTTTATGTCCCTAAAACTGGCAGCATGTCTCTTAACTCTGTCAAAGCAAATAATAGTAATTAGTATTAATGAAGGACTTGCTTTTTTAAATAGGGAAGCAGAGGGAACCGGTTTAAAAGGCAGACTGACTTCCCCAGGCTGACTAGGGAAGAAGAAAGCTGCCTGTAAGCCACTGGGCCAGACTATGCTCATTACCTGGTGGCAGCCACCCATCCTGAAGGCCAAAGATCTGAAGAGATTCTCCCACTGCCTCAGAAGGAGGGAGGGCCTTGCCCCATAGAGCCACATCTGCAGAGTGAGCACAAAGTTGGTGACCTGCAAACCAAGGCAGTAAGACACCACCTTAACACAGAGAGCAGTTTCTGAGGGCAGTGTAAGGTCACAGGAGAGCCGAGGGACCAGGGACACCATAGCATTATGAAATTGATGAAAGACTATAGGGTTTAGGAGTGCCTGGGTGATTTTTTTCTCTGCTCCAGGTCACAGGTCTGGGGAGAATTTTCTTTGATGTCTAAATGTCCTCTGGTGCTGAACATGGGTCATGAGACTCTCACTAGAAGAACTGAGGTTGACAGGACCTCTCCAAAAAAATCCCATGGGATTCCTTCCCAACCAGGCTGATTCTTGAACTATTGTGGATGTGAAGATTGTGTCCTCTTGTCTATTCAAAGTAAGGACCCTACCTCATTAGCCCTTCTGGAGTCTGAACATCGCATATTGAGAGTACGGCTTACATGAGGGTCTCAACAGGCAGTGGAGGTTAATCACTACGCTGAACAACAATACAACCAGAAGGATGTTTTCTTGAAAAGATTATGATTATGGACTTCTAGTTAGAATAGTTTGGGTATCAGGCAGGGGTAACAGCCCAGATTTGGAGGGAGGAGACTAACAAGACAAGAATCTCAAATTGGATAAGTATATACACAAAGGCCACTTTCTTTTCTCTGTAATCCTGTTCCCTTCAGTATAGCCCTTGTGTTCAGTGAACCGAAACGCAAACTTAAAGTTTTCCCTTGTGTACTCTCAAGGATCCCAGGATATTTTTAACCAAAATTGCCTTCCCTGGGAGTACCTGCCAGCAGTTTGGTTTATTTTATCGTCAACATTTTGAAACAGAAACGTCCAGCCACCTTCCATGTCTGTTATATAGATGTTATACTGGGGTCTACTTTATGCCAAACACTGTTCTCTATGGTAGAATGTCTTAAACAAAACTGACACGGTTCCCTGATAGTCTGGATGGGATAAACATGGCAAGAAAGAGAGATATGAGGCCGGCATATATGAAATTGCTATTTCCATAGGTTAAATATTTTTACAGTTGAGTTTTTAATTTATATGAATATTTTGATATTTAGTTTTTTTATTTTTATTGTTTTTATTGCACTATACATTTTTCTCTGCTCCCTTCCCTTCTTTGCTCTCCCCTTCTATCCTCTCCCATCACCCCCATGCTCCCAATTTATTAAGGAGATCTTGTCTTTATCTCCTTCCTATTTATATCCATGTATCTCTCTTAAGGTCCTCTTTTTTGTCTATATTCTCTTTGGGTGTGGATTGTAAGCTGGTTTTTCTTTGTTTTATGTCTAAAAGCCTCTTATGAGTACATATTATATTTGTCTTTATGTGTCTGGATTACCTCACTCAGTGTGTTTTTTTCCTAGATCCATACATTTCCCTGCAAATTTCAAGATGTCATTTTTGTTTTGTTTTGCTTTTTGCTTTTTGTGTTTCTAGACAGGGTTTCTCTGTAGCTTTGGGGCCTGTCCCAGAACTAACTCCTGTAGACCAGGCTGGCCTCAAACTCACAGAGATCTGCCTGCCTGTGCCACCCGAGTGCTGGAATTAAGGTTGTATACCACTACTGCCTGGCTAGATGTCATTATTTTTTACTGCTGAGTAGTAGTCCCTTGTGTAAATGTACCGCATTTTCTTTACCCATTCTTCAGTTGAGGGATATCGAGGTTGTTTCTAGGTTCTGGCTATTATGAATAATGCTGCTATGGACATAGTTGTGCACATGTCCTTGTGGTATGATTGAGCATCCTTTGAGCATATATGCAAAAATGGTATTGCTGGGTCTTGAGGTAAATTGTTTCCTAATTTTCTTAGACATTGCCATACTGATTTGCAAAGTGGCTGTACAAGTTTGCACTCCCGCCAGTAATGGAAGAGCATTCCCTTTACCCCACATCCTCTCCAGCATAAGCTATCATCAGTGTTTTTTATCTTGGCCATTCTGACAGGTATAAGATGGAATCTCAGAGTTGTTTTGATTTGTATTTCTCTGATGGCTAAGGATGTTGAGAATTTTCCTAGGTTTCTTTCAGCCATTTAAGGTTTGTCTGTTGAGAGTTCTCTGTTTAGGTCTGTACCCCATTTTTATTAGATTATTTGTTCTTTGATGTCAAGTTTCTTGAGTTCTTTGTATACTTTGAAGATCATTTTTCTGTTCTATGTGGGGTTGGTGAAGAAGACACCAGAAGAGAGATCTCCAATGCTCTTGGGTAGGTAGAATAAATATAGTAAAAATGGCAATCTTACCAAAAGCAATCTACAGATTCAATGGCATGCCCATCAAAACTCCCAGCAAAGTTCTTTATAGACCTTGAAAGAACAATACTCTACTTCATATAAAAAAACAAAAAACTCTGGATAGCCAAAGCAATCCTGTACAATCAAGGAACTTCAGGAGGCATCATCATCCCTGACTTTAAACTCTACTGTAGAGCTATACTAATAAAAAAACAGCCTTGTATTGGAATAAAAACAGAGAGTAAGACCAATGGAATTGAATTGAATACCCAGATATTAATCCACACACCTATGAGCCCCTGATTTTTGACAAAAGCTGAAAATATAAAAAGGAAAAAAGAAAACATTCAGCAATTGGTGCTAGCATAAGTGGATATCAACATGTAGAATAATTCAAATAGATCTATGCATGCTGGGCGATGGTGGCGCACGCCTTTAATCCCAGCATTCAGGAGGCAGAGGCAGGCGGATCTCTGGGAGTTCGAGACCAGCCTGGTCTCCAGAGCTAGTTCCAGGACAGGCTCCAAAAGCCACAGAGAAACCCTGTCTCGAAAAACCAAAAAAAAAAAAAAAAGATCCATGCACAAAACTCAAGTCCAAATGGATCAAAGACCTCAACATAAAACTAACCACATCGAACCTCATAGAAGAGAAAGTAAAAAATACACTTGAACTCACCAGCACAAGAAACCACTTCCCAAATATAACCCCAGTACCACAGACACTGAGAGCATCAATTAATAAATGGGACCTCCTGAAACTGAGAAGCTTCTGTTAAGCAAAGGACATGATCAGCAAAACAAAATGGTAGCCTACAGAATGGGAAAAGATCTTCACTGCAATCCCACATTGAACAGAGGACTGATCTCCAAAATATACAAATAACTAAAAAAACGTGATATCAAAAATATTTTTAAAATGAGAAATTTTGTGTGGTTATACCTAGAAATAAGATATTTTGATAGTGTTACGTAGAAACCCCCAACATAAGAAAAGGAGAGCACGAAATGTAGACATTAGAGATTAAAGAAGTATTTTATGAATAAGAAAAGGTGTATGCAGTATTCCCAGGACAGAGGACATGGAGAAGAGGAGGTGTGAGCAGTATTCTCAGGGCAAAGAACGTGGAGATGAGGAGATGTGAGCAGTGAGCAGTATTCCCAGGACGGAAGACATGGAGAAGAGGAGGTGTGAGCAATATTCTCAAGGTGGAGCACAGCACTGGTTACAGCTGGTGATCAGGAAAGTGGGATGGAATAATGCAAAGGACTACCTTTGCTTTGTTCTCAAGCTTGTGGTGTACCACACTGTTCATTAGCCTTTTCCCATGGTCCTACATAGTGTCGATTCCAATAGTTATTGGACTAAAACTTAGGAATATTGCATTTTTATGGCTCCACCACACGTATGACAACATCGTTGCTCATTCTCAAAATATCTTTATTTGCAGCCCTCATGAAGGGTGTCATCCATGCTCAGAACAGGTCTGAGTCCCCCTGCTGTCCCTGGTTTGTAACACTCTTGGTGTTGCTGAACATATCAGGTTAGAAAGCTCCTGAAAGGCCTCCAGCCTTTTCTCCTGGTGGTTAAGGCATTCAGGAGAAGCAGGGCTAGAGTTGAGTTATTCTGCCTGGCTGTCATCTGAGCTTATGTCTCTTTCCTCACCTGTTGCAAGGCTCCTGCAGTTAGGACAGCAGCAAAGGCAAGTTGAGCCAGCTGCTTTGCTGGTACCTCTGGGAGCCATGACAGTCCCTCAAACCATCTGCCACAGATGTCTTAGCCAGTGGCTTGGAACCTGCACTCTGGTAAAACAACAACAACAAAAAAAAACCTTAAAACCTCCTTGTGGTTTATATTTTATAATTACTCCATGGTAATTAAGTATGCCACAAGAGATTTAACGTTGACACTTCAGTATGCCTGACTAATTAATTAGCACCTCTTCTCTTATTGCTCTCTCCCTCATTCATTTATAAACCCATGAGGGTAGCAGGATGCCTGTTGATTTCATTCACCTGTTTATCTCTGATGCCTAGCATGGGGTCTGATTCACAGTAAATGTTCAATAAATATTTGCTAACTGTGTGAACAAGTGGAACTGTTCTAAAGCCCAAACTGGTAAAAGCTAGGAACCGCAAGTGACAGGAGAACATGATCGGCTGGATTGCTTAAAGTGGACACTGGCCAGGTAACTCATCCCAGAGACCCCTCCCCAGGTGCTATTAGTCATAGAAACCTACAGAGTTCCTTTTAGCCTCCCTTTCTCCTTGGTGCTGGGCTCTTAGAAAAGGTATGATAAACGTTACAGCTTCAGAGTCCTGCCTCTAACAAAGTACTAGCATACCTGATGTTTCCAAAAGTTTAGCCAGCACTCCCCTGTCGTGGAAGACTGCTTGTTGGTTCCTGGCCGTCCAGCTAGCTTAGACCCAAAATAATCACACAGAAACTGTATTAATTAAATCACTGCTTGGCCCATTAGCTCTAGCTTTTTATTGGCTAACTCCTACATATGAATCTCACCCATTTCTATTAATCTGTGTATCGCCACGTGGCAGTGGCTTACCTGCAAAGTTTTGGCATTTCTGACTCTGGCAGTAGCTCCATGGCTTCTCTCTGACTCCACCCTTCTTTCTCCCAGCATTCAGCTTAGCTTTCCCTGCCTACCTAAGTTCTGCCTTGCTATAGGTCCAAAGCAGTTTCTTGTTTCATTAATGGTAATCACAGCACACAGAAGGGACTCCCACATCACTCCCCAGTGTGCCAGATGTGAGAAATAGACTTAGAGATATGCACTTGCTTCCTAGAGCTCCTGCAGAAAGGGCTCTTGTCTGTCCCCACACTTCATTCAGCCTTCTCTTCCATCAGTGTCCCTGGGGGTGAGCTCCCATCTGACTGACTCCACCTCCACCACAAAGTCAGCATTACTTTGCCTCCTTCAGTTGTTTGCAAGGCTACACAACTTTGTTGTGTGGTTCTATACCATAAAATTTATGCACACTAAAACTTATATATCCATTTCTGTATTGATTTTTTTCCTGTTGCTTTGATAGAACACTTGATGCAGATGACTTGAGAGATCCTGGTTTCAACTCAGTAAGGTGTGGAAGGCATGAGAGAGCAGAAGAGTTCACATCTGGTAGCCAGGAAAGTGACAAAGAAAGGAGGGACAGAAGGCAGTGGGGAGAGAGAGGCGGAAGAGGGAGAAGAAATAATCATATCCACCCTAGAAGCTTTTCCCCATTCCTGCTTTTATTTTCTTTCATCAGCTCCTTCTATGGGATTGTACTGTCCTTCCTGGATCTGAGCCCCTCCCCCCGACACACACACACACACACACACACACACACACACGTAATCCCTTCTACGGAGCCCTCAAAGATGCATCTCTTTTACCCATCGCCTCTGAACGCCCATTCTATTCAAGGTATTAATCCAAATTGATCATCACAGTTCCTCTTTCATTGGATTTGGGTGTTGTTTCCTCTGTGTGCGTCCAGCTAGCATGTTCTAGCCTTTGAATAGTGCAAATGTCCCTTTTCAAACTAGCTGGTGGCCCTGCAGCCATAGGAACCATCCTGAGGCACTGGCCCTTAGTGGGTCTCTGGGGGGGGGGGGTGGACTTACTAGTCAGCTGCTCCTCTGGCTGCCTGGGCTGTAGATTCGCGTAGTGTACTTACTGTTCTAGAGCTTGGATGCCTAAGCAGATTTGTTTCCTTTGCCGTGGCACTAGGCCAACTCCTTTAAAGCCCTGTGCCTTCTTGTTTGCATTCCGTTTGAAGGTTGGATACTGCTGTTGTTGGCTATCTTTTCCTGAGAATGGCAAGGGCAAGGCAGATGTAGAGTCTCATTGTCAAAATGCACTTAAGCCAAGCTCACCTGAGCAGACACTAGAGAGGCTAGAGATGAGGCAAGAGATCCCTTGGCTTGCAGCCTCATCCATAGCCACTGCCTCTGGACAGCCTGGTGGTATTGTGTAAGCTCCAGTGACAGCCGTTCACTTAACCAGAGGAAGAGCCTTCCATAACAGCCCACTCCTTAGTGCTGAGCTCCATCTCCCCAGAATTCCTTGCCAGTTTGGCTTGTCTGAAAATGCTCACTCTGAGTCATAGGCAGAAAGCCTTCACAATAGCTGTATGTGCTGTGTCAGCGGGTAGAACACAATGCCTCTCTTAGACCCTGGGAAAGATTGATTGCTGCACTTATCTCTAGATTAAATACAAATTTCAGGACCCTTTAGGACCAGCCCGTGTAGAACCATTACACCAGTTTGAACAAGAACCAATAGCTGGAGATGGATGGGCAACTTGATTTGCCAAGAAAAGTATATTTTAGATCATTCTTAGGTCGAAGAAGAAGAAAAAAGTCTCCTTTTTTTCCCCCAAGTTGGTAATGTGGGTGATTTTGAGTGTTTTGCATAATTTGATTTATGAGGATACTGTAGTCAATGAATGTGTGCCTTGGTCTGAAGTCTCTACTTTAGGAATTCTAGCTTCATTCAGAAAAAAGAAGGAAAGATGACTGAGCTGAGAAACAGAGAGGGGGAGGGAGAGAGAGAGAGAAAGGAGAGAGAGAGAGAGAGAATGACTAGATCATGACTCACTTTCCTGACCAAGAGGAAACTTGGGAGCCCATTAGCACACTGACAACTGCTAGGACTGTCTTCACTTGGATGGAAACGGATTTTCTGAAAATTGCTTTAATCGGTCATTCTTAAATTGACAGAGTTTGGCACAGAGTTGAAGGGCTGTGCAATCTGGCAGCTGACTCTAACACTGTGCGTGCCAAAAAAAAGGAAGAAAAACTTCACCAAAATTGGGCTTCGCTGGCACTTGTTCCGTTGCTCCAAGTCACATATGGCTCTGTACAATGGAGATGCACTCTTCTCACTGCAGAACTGAAGAAGAATGCCCCTTGTGCAGGTCTTAGCTGTTTGATCTTATTAGATGCAAGTGGGTGTGCGAGGGGGTAAAACCTCTGTAAAACTCTGATCAGATACATATAACGGTTCATTCCAGTAATTGCCAAAAATGGCATGCACAATTGAATTTTAAAAAATCAGAAAATCTTACTAGTTTGGAATATGTTAATTTAGAGTCATAGGTTATAAACAGAATGCTACGTTTACATATAAGAAAAAGAAATTCTCACCTACCCACGATGGCAAGGCAGCTCCTGCACTAGTAAACACTAACAAAGGGTTCAGCATTCTTCCCCACCTGCTAGCCATGAGAGACTGTGATGGACACATACCCAGTGTGCACAGTCAGGAGGAAAGAACGTAACACGTTATAACATGTATGGCTGAAGTCCATTCTAAAAAGGAGGGAGTGCCCTGGGCTTTCCTGGAAGTAAAGCTTGTTTAAAAAGGAAAATAAGGGGCTTATAAGTTGGGGCAGTAATTATGAATGCGCTTCTCATCTGTTATGGCTATTGTGGAAATACAATTTAAGTGAAAATTATCTGTCTTCAGAGAGGTAAATGGTTTTTCTAAAATTGGAGAGCATGGTGGGGCTCTTGATGACGGAACCATGCAGACAATGTGTCCTCCTACTTTAAATGCAAAGAGAAACATTGCCAACCCTGCTCTGGGCTCAGTAGGGCTGGAGAAACAGGAAAAGTGTCCTTGAGAATTTGTTTGGGGAACTTCATAACTCTCCTGAAAAGTGCATTTTAGTGAATGGGCTAAAGTTGCCTTCAGGAAACCATATCATGAGAATGCAGTGTCTTTTCAATAAGACAGCCAAAGTAAAGAGGCTTTCATTTGTTAGACTCTAGTATATAGGAAAAGGTTCTTCATTTTTAGAGATACTAACTGCTGTATTTTATAGAGTAATATCCTAATAGTCAACTTTAAAATATTTCAGAAACAAAGGGTAGGAAGGAATGATAATTTGTGAAATTTTAGTGGTGGCTTTTAGGCATCCATTATGTTATTCTCTTTGTGTGTTCAAAAATGCCGTAATGCCATGAAAGGAGACAGAGACAGAGTCCCACATTGGAGCACCGGACTACAACCCCAAGGTCCAAATCAGGAGCAGAAGGATAGAGAGCATGAGCAAGGAACTCAGGACCGCGAGGGGTGCACCCACACACTGAGACAATGGGGATGTTCTAT
>NC_022013.1:61407115-61412520 GCF_000317375.1 Microtus ochrogaster | reverse complement strand
AAAAAAACAAAACCTAGTCACAATCCCAGAGAACGTAGACAACAGTGAGGACCCTAAGAGAGACATACATAGATCTAATCTACATGGGAAATAGAAAAAGACAGGATCTCCTGAGTAAATTGGGAGCATGGGGACCTTGGGGGAGGGTTGAAGGGTGGAGGGGATGGGCAGGAAGGGGAGCAGAGAAAAATGTAGAGCTCAATAAAAATCAGTAAACACATACACACAAAGGTAGTGTCTCTCCCTGGAACCTGAACTTAGCAGTTAGGCTGACTGACCAGCGAGTCCTAGAGAGCTGCCTGTCTTCAGTGCCCTAGTGATTACAGATACATCCCATCATGTCTGACTTTTTAGATGGACGAAGGGCTTGAACTCAGATACTGGCACTTGTGTGACAAGCTCTTTACTGATTGAGTCATCTTCCCAGCCCCCACACGCTGTTTTTAATGGACCTTCATAATCCAGTGTGAGACCCTTAAAGATAGGGATGGGGTATCATTGCTGTTGAATGTTGATTTCCCCTCCCCCAATGGCAATAGTATCCACACATTATGATGTCAAAAGCATTTTTCTGAGACAAAGAAGCAACTATGAATACTCAGGAATAGTGCACAGGCATATTCTGTTTCTATTACTGCCATAAAATGTGCCATTCACCATGTTTGAGGCTGTTCATCCTTTTGTGAAATCTTAGTGTTGCATTCAGGGCAGACTTAGCTTTAGATTTCTGTATGGCCCATGGGTCAACTTTTAACATCATCTGTCCTCTTCTTACGTATGTGAAGTTTGATTAGAGCGTAGCCGCCCCCATTTGTTACACTGCAGATAGCTGCAGCAGAGACCAAGGGGCCATAAAAGTAGCTGCCAAATAAAACGTAAGAAGTGTAGATAAAGCAAAATTCAGATGTACAGTGAGTGGATTTCCCCATTAGGTCTCTCAGTGGTAAAGGAGGCATACTCTTACTACAAACCTAAATGCTCACTGTCTATCTGACATTTAACTAGATGCTGAATCTGGCATCTCTTTTTACGGACTCTGACGTTCAATTACTTGGTTCTTTATGGAGAGTGTTAGCTGACACCAGTGCATATTACAGATATGATGAAGGGGACAGCATGTAAGAGCAATGACAGCAGCAGCCGCTGGTGTCAGTGCTGTCAGTGCCAATCAATGCACTACTTTCTCTCTCCCTAAAGCATGTCTCCTGAGGTTAGCGCAGGTTCTGCCCCACACAGTGAGCCAGGGGACACTGTAGTCCCCATCCATGCACTCTTAGCCCACCTGCTCCCTCTGCTTTGGCTTTACTCCCTCACTTTGGACTAAATGTGTATCTCTTCATGGCTCTTTGTTTCACAGGTATAATTCACACTCTTTAGGTGATTATTCTAGAACCGCATCTGGGTACTCCTAAGTCACCACCATGGGTCACTCTTTGCCTAACTCACTTTGTGTGCATACCCGCTATACCGAATAATTATAGCATTGTTTATCTGAGAATTATTTGTATAGTATTTGTTTGTGAGTGCCATACTACTTCCATATAAATCACACAAGACAGTTTGGAGGCAGCTGAATTTGATCAGAAATGCATATTTAATGGTGATATTCTCAGGGTGTTCTTCCAGCTGTTTATCATTGTGGTCCAGCCATGGCCAACCATCATCTTTCATCTACCTTTCTCGCAAAAGCATGTATGAAAAAACTTACAGGGTGTGTAGGTGTGTGTGCCAGGTTATGTAGCCATTTGGCTACACTTGCTTAGCCTCTTTTCAGGTTTCTAAACTAAAGTCAAAGAGGATTTCCCTTCCTTCGCCAAGAAAGTAAACCAGACTACAAATCACAATCCCAGAGAACTTAGACAACAATGAGGACCCTAAGAGAGACATACATAGATCTAATCTACATGGGAAGTAGAAAAAGATCTCCTGAGTAAATTAGGATCATGGGGACCTTGTGGGAGAGGCAGGGAGGGGAGTAGAGAAAAGCCTAGAGTTCAATAAAAATCAATAAAAAATAGATAAAGAACATAAAAAAGAAGTTATTAAGTTGATCAATGTGATTCTGAGCCAGGTCTGCAACGTGCCCTATCACATTTCCACAGCCTCAGTGAGATCCTTGCTTCCTTATGGACAATGAATGAATGATGGTTGGGAGATAAACAACTTCACCATGGGTTTCTGCAGAGCCCGGACTGCTCCTTGGCCCCGGGCAGTGGGAAGCACATTAATCTGCCTGTGGTGTTGTGGCTCTGCCCTGCCGGCTCATTCCTTTGTCAGGTCTGCCTTTTGCCTTCTGTTAGAAGAAGGGGTGAACCTGTCCTCTGTTTTCATGTGATGACCTTGACCCTGGACTACTGTGTGGTATGGGGTTCATGTCAGGGAGGGGGGCTGGCAAAAGGTTAAGCCTTGAGGTCAAAGCTTGCATTCTACAAAGTCCCTGCTGGAATTTACTTTGGAAGGGCTTTCAACCATCATGCCACAACTTCAGAAGGAAAAGGAAGACCTTAGAAAGCCAAACATATCTGAATTACTATTCTTTGTTAAGAATAAAAATAGACTTCGTGTAAATTTAAGTGCACCGCTTCTCAGAATCAACTGTAAAACTGAAAAAGTGTCTGTCATTCCGATAATTAGAAACATAAACTGAAGGAATGTGCAACTGCAAAATTAACTACTAGATTCAGAGCAGACCAGGTTTTCCCAACCCTCACTTTTCTGTCTTGATTACATTGCAAGCTAAGGAAAGACAGTCTCCTCATACTTCTGTAAATTTTAATGATACTGTTTTGCTATCATTTAGTCTTTTGTATGGAGAATAGAAGATGCCAACTTGTTATATTTTACCTCAGTCTTTGTTTTCAAATGATGAAAGAGACTGAAAATGTCCAACTGGTCTGTTCCTGGAGCAATGGGGAGACAATGGCAACCCCCCTTTTTTTTTCAAGACTTGAAGCCTGCATAATTTTGGTGAACTGTGGATAAGATTGTCTGGTTCAGGATCTGTGTCCTTTCCAGAT
Source organism: Microtus ochrogaster (assembly GCF_000317375.1). Classification (NCBI taxonomy): domain Eukaryota; kingdom Metazoa; phylum Chordata; class Mammalia; order Rodentia; family Cricetidae; genus Microtus; species Microtus ochrogaster. The sequence continues at coordinate 61,409,503 of NC_022013.1, read as the reverse complement.
CGTTGTATTCAATGGACATTGATTCATGTTCTCTTGGTCCCTGGGAAAGGGACCAGATAGGTAAACTGGGCAGTCATCAGAGTTGTAAAACAGCTGCTTTTGCTGTGTGGCTTAATTCTTAGGGAGTATAAGTTGATCCAAATTGAAATTCCACTACAAAAGACTAAAATCATCAAAACATTAGTCAGAACCTAGCTAAAAGGATCTGGGGAGAAAAACGTCTTATCTGGTGGAAACTGATGGATAGTGTTCACCTTAGCAATCTACGTGTTCTGAATTCTTTACTGAATATGTTTAAGCCTGGTTTGCCGGTGGAAAACTTACTGGAGATGACATTTGATCCATTCTGCTTCATTAATCTTCTGGCAAAATCACTATAATCTTTGAAAACATTATACAGTTTGTGCTTTTCCTTTTTGCAAGGAAGTTGTTTTCACTTTTAGCACATAATAATAATAACAGAAAGGTCCCTGTATATAATTCATTAGATTAAATGGCTTGTTTGTTTTGGCTGCAGACCTGACAAAGCTTGTCTGAATGCAAATAAAGCATTTCCTAGGAAACCAGGATTTTTGCTTGAAAAGTTATAAGATAAAAATAGGAATTCAAAAAGACTGAAGACCATACAGGGCCACCAGAGCTCTGAGAAGGTCAAGAGAACCTCTTCCTTCCATTCCTCCTTACACTTCACCATACCCAAGAAGCAGTCCAAAGGATGTTGAGCTTCCAGAAACAGGTGAGCTTCTGGAGGATGAGGCAGATGCCGAGTCAGCTGCTTCTGGTTATGGAATCGACCTCATGTGTTCTCATTCCTCCCCTTTTCCGAGTCCTCACTCAGCCCATCCTTCGGACCATTGTGTTGAGTATGATATAGTTTTTGCACTGAAGAAATTTTAGTAAAACCTGAGTTGTTTCTCTTCTTCATGGTTTTACAACAAGCCATGCTAACTTTTGGAGAATACCAGAGGATCCGTAGTGCTTGGCGCCAGTTCAGTGACTTTCCGGCAAATTCTGGATTTCTGAGAAACCTAGAACATTGCTAGTATTTACTTCCATCTGACACATGCAATACAGTTATAGGCAGACAAGAACAGCAGCCTTTTTGAATATGGAAAATTGAAATTCAAAGGCATGTCCATTTGTTTGAATATATGTATGAATATTTGAACAATATATATTTGAATATTGAGCCAACTATATATATGGTTTTTTTTATCCTTATTCGCCTTGTCATTTAGGAAAAAGAACTATCACCTGACCCTAACATTAAGTGGAGGTTTAGAGACCTGAGAGCAGGTACACCGTCATCCTCACTAAGGATGCTGATGGCATTTCCTCAACTGTCAGCTCACGGGATAAATAGTTTCTGAGGGCATGAAATACCATAATTAACAATATTTATGGATTTCTAGTCCCTTCTGCCCCTCATTCTTTCGTCACTGCCCACTGGCCACGTGCCAGGCCCTGTGTGGAACTTGTCATATGCAATATTTCATTGATTCCCTCCATCAATCCTGTGAGATAATTATTACTGGGCTCAACTCAGAAGTCTGAAAATGCAGTCCTTTGGCAGTAATCAAGTGAGCCTTCCGACAGTGTCTTGGCTGTGGGATGAGCACGCTAAGACGCTGGGAATTAAATGGGTTTACTTAACATCCTTTTATTTCCAATATTTCCTTAAAACATACATTTAGATTTATTACGGATCAAATTATTCTATCAGTGAGAACTTCCACAGTTCAAATACTGAGACAGAAGGGGCATGTCTTCAGTTACTTCTCAAACACCCTGACAAAACCCAACATTGCAGTGTGCCCAGTAATGTGGCAGTGTTCCTTTGCCTCTAGCCGTCCCTCACCCTAGAAGAAAAGACATGTTAAAAATTACTAATTCAAGTTGGGGACTATATCACAAAATGAGAAGTAGGTGCATGGACAGTGATTTCCCATGCCTACATGTGGACATGATTTGCTATTCTTTTCTGAGTACTGCCTCATGCTTTAGTGTCAAGGGGAACGACTTTTACTTCCATGTGTGACATGTTCACCCAAAGCATATTGAACTTGATGTGTTCATTGATAAATAAAGCAAGTTCTAAAAGCTAAAGTTTGAAAAGGATGAGCTTGTTTTAATGTAAGAATAATTTTTCATCCTATAATTTTTTAAATGAGAGTTAGAAGAACATAAATTTCCTTACTTTCTCTTTGAGGGGGGGGACTGTAAGATGTTTGCCTTGCCTTGGTACAGGGACGGTGTGGGGGAGGGGTGGAAAGGCCTGGTACTCCATTGGTCAAGGCATCTTAGGTGTTTGTGGGAGCCTAGGCAGTTTGGATGCTCAACTTGCTAGACCTGGATGGAGGTGGGGGTTCCTTGGACTTCCCACAGGAC
>NC_022013.1:61403970-61406840 GCF_000317375.1 Microtus ochrogaster | reverse complement strand
ATGTCACGTTGTTTCAGGAGCACTTTGAATTTTTATGGCCTGGGCAAGTGTTTGCAAATAATTCATCCAAAGGCATCAGAATGAACTAGAGAGCAACGAGAGTCAAAGGGCCTTGACATGCCGCACCTCTGCTGCTCTGGGACTTCTAATTTTGGAACTTAGAGAGATAAACTCTCTGGGAAGACAGCACTCTGATGCCTTGGAAATCCCTCAGTCACATGTAGTTTCCCATTTCCTTTGTCTTGTTGGGCACACATCTCATCTTTTAAAGCAAGAGTCGTCTTGAATGTCTTGATATCCCTAGCGTAGACGGAATGTACCAATGTTAGTCACTGAGAATGGAGCCGCATCAGGTGGCTTCCCACTGCCCAGCTTTAACAATCGTGGCTGTGTCCTGTCCTGGAGGTGCAGAGGAAGGTGCAGATGAAGGCGATCTTTGAAAGTCACAGGACGATGCAATGTCACCAGGGTGGATTTTTAGCTGAGTGTTTGTATTTCAATTTGTAAATGTTATAACTGTTTTTAAATTTTTTCCTCAAGCAAGCTGCAAACTTTTGAAGACATTAAGCCTGCCAAATTATAGGCACTTACTGCTGCCTGACGTGTTTTTCAGCTTAGACCCACAGAGGGACTGCCAAGCCCGCTCTTTCTCATTACCTGTCCTCTGTCTGGCCCGGAGTTTAGATTTTCGAAAATGGAAAAAAGCTGTTTGCGAAATCGCAAGGCTCTTGAGTTCTTAGTTTCTTCTTAGTATCAACGTTTATTTATTTAGGTTTGGGCCGAGTTTCAAAAGATTGAAATTGGAAACAGAGAAGGTGATTCTGAACACCATTTATCTGTATATAAGTGAACACTCGATGTACGTTTAATTTAAAAAATTGCCGTTTCCTACAAGAGGGAGCTATTTTTCACATTGTTACAACATTTTTAGAGGTCACTAGGTGGTCATGTCACCAGCAGGGAGTTTTTGTTTGGCAGGCCCCCTTGGCAGTTAGTTACAATTGCCTCCATGATTCAGTGTTCAAAGGGGGCTGCTTTGCAAGTAAGGAACACTTACAACCTGAGAACTGAAGTCTAAAAAGTAGCGACAGGGGAAATGTTTGGAAATGTAAAACAGCATCTTTAGTGGCCAAATTGGGGTGTTTGGGGAGCTGGAGATTACATGTCTACTTTGTACTCCAGTTCAGCCTTTACAGAAGCAATAATGTCTTAACTACCACAGCTGGCTGTCACCTTGCTTCCAGCTAGTGAGCGCTCTTCCTCGGTGACTTGTTCGTTTCCATGATTTGGAACATCCTTGGGTTCTTTATGAACCTCCTCGGGCACTTTTCCTTCGGGTAGTTTCTTAACCTGGGCCTCTCCATCATTCCCCTTCATGTATGCTGGCAATTTAAGCAAGATTAAGTGGTCAGCTAAAAAGCACCAATTACTGGGACTTCTTCTAGGCTTCTATATTCACAGACAGGGCAGTATTTCAAATTTGAAATAAGGGAATTATAAGCACTCTTCGTGGGGAAATAAATAAATGAGGTGTAGATTGATCTTGGAGCATATGGCTAAGATGAGAATGATAAATAACCAATCAATGTAACTGTGAGTTTCTTATTTGTAAAATTATTTTAAAAGCCATAAATATGAGATTAATTTTTGTCTTCATATCGGGAAAATTACAGTGTCACCTGCCACCTTTCTACTTTTGTCTAAGAAGGGGATGATCTGAAGAGCACAGCTGTCACATTACAGTTGTTATTTGGCTGTTCTAGGCACCTCATTAGTATTCTTTTATCTATAGGCAAATTTAATTCCATTTGAGCTCAGAATGGTCACAGCTCACATTGTGTTGTTTATGATAGAAAGGCTGAAGAATTTCAGATTTCTTTAACAGAACAGAGAGACATTTGGGCACCTGCATCTACTGTTGCTGGTTTTTCTATTATGTTGAGAGATTTTAAAAGTCCTTAGGTAAAAATGAGTAATTATTATGTCCATGTATATTTTTTTTCTTTAAAGAAAATTAACTTCATATTCTTGATAACATTTTGCCAGTTCTTCAATCCTTTCCAGAATATATATTTTGGCTGTGATGATTCACTTGAATAATGGGCTTAAGTATTCAAGAGTCCTGCTTAGAAATTAAGAGAGGAAGTCAAAGTTTAGAATGGAAACATTATCTTGAATACACCACCAACTGTATGAAGCACTTCTTTTATTCTCCCATTCATCAGACAAATTAATTTTCCTTCTCTTGCCTACACTCTGTAGGCTTTGTATATCGAGGTTAAATTCTGATACTGTTGTAAACACTAGGAATGAATAAACATGTAGAGAAAAATAATTTAAGAATATTGTTAATACCCCCCAGCCCCTCTTCAAGGTAATATTTTTCCTCCTGATTTCTAAAGGTTGGTGATTTCAATGCATCTGTCTTTTAGCTAACAAATTTATGATTTATTTACACTAATAATAATTATAATCATTACGTTAACATTTATAGTAGAAAAAAGTGCTTGTTATAAATGCAGCTACCTGTGCTAACTGGTTTACCTGTTCTCTCTCATATAATACATGTTGGGTGTCCTTTATCCAAAACGTGTGGGACCTGAAGTGCTTTGAATCTTTTGCTTTCCCACACGTCTTGGGATATGTGCATATGCAAAATGAGACGTCTTGACGATTGGACACAGTTGATCTTTAATCTGTTTGGAAACATTTATTGCTCTTTTGTCCATAGATTCCTAGTTGAGATTTCTATCAACCATTTAATCTGTGGATTTACCTTTGGCTTGATAAGTTTTTTTTTAAAATGGTAAAAGCAGTATCTGCAATAAAGCTTGTTTATACCAGATATAATTTGAGAATGAATATATATA
>NC_022013.1:61382780-61403356 GCF_000317375.1 Microtus ochrogaster | reverse complement strand
AAATTTAGCTAGAAGCTTTTATAGCTGCCTTGGTTTCCTAGGTAACCCAAGTAATGGTCGTCCATGTTCCAGTATAGAGCTGTTGTAGGCTCTTTCCACTGACAGTAGCACTGTGACTGAGGGATGAGCCTCCTGTTGAGATCCAGCCAAATCTGTTCTAGGTTTGCCATGAACAAGTATGTTACATTTTTCTTTTGTTGAGGAAGAGGTATAGCAACTCAAAACAACTACAAATTGGGCAACTTACAATGGACTATACCTCTAGCTCTAGACTATCCAGCTACATCCTCTGAGGGCACCTGCACCCAAGGACACATACTTAAAAAATTTTAAAACTCTTAAAGAAAAATAACTCTATACTATGTAGGTTCAGATTGTTCCTTTGCAATTTAGACATTTTAGCTTGGCCAAGTTGACACACTTGTTTCGTTTTTTGTTGTTGTTGTTGTTGTTGTTTTTCCTATTTATCAAATGGGACAAAATACTGCCTACATCAATGGATTCCTATGCAGACTGAATATGTTAATACCATCAGAGCACTCAGCACTGAAATGGGAATAGTTCTCACTAGCTGGTAACAGCCGGTTTTGAAACACAGAGAAATAGACCCTATGGGCAATAGGATCACTAGAGTAAATCGCTAGTTTGGCCTCCAGCTCATAGCTATTCCCTTTCCTTTTGGTGTGACCCTAATATTCCAGGTGTGTTCCCAATGATGGGAGTACCAGGCCTTATCTTATTGACCAGTATTAGATCAACTAGTGTTTTTTTCCCCACCAAAAGCCAAATATCACAATTTTTACAATAAACCTGGAGGTTGTAACAAAGTTATGACATAAATATAGGGCTTTCCAAGAAAGGTTTGGGATTTCTTCCTGCAGGAGTAACTTTATTACCCACCTTCCTAATGCTCACCCACTGGCTCTCTCTCCCTTGATCTCTCCAAGTGCCCATCTAATTCTTAACTTGATTGCTAGTGAAAATCAATTCCAGCTTCATTCCCAAGAAATGAATGAAAACATATTTTGAGTTACACAGTGTATCATTTACTAGGATTTTATCTCTTGGGATTGTTCAAGATGACCTTCTGTTGTTACAGAAAAACCTTCAGAGTTAGGGTGCAGCAGCCACTCAACAGTGATGAATATTGCTCAGCAAGTGGTTTAGCCAACTTTCTTCTTAGCTATCTATGACTGTATCCTTGGGAGCTAGTTGAAATTATAGTGTATTCTTGGGAAGGTGTCTCAAGAATTCATTTCAGCAGAGAAGTAAGGTGGGAACTGCCATGTTCTGAGTCTTCATCGGCACTGATAATCTCCTTATTCATATGTTCCAGCAATTTATATATTGCATTGTGTTAAAAGTTCTATTGTTCCCAAAGGAACAACACAGGGTAAGACAGCAGCCATTGCATTTCACCCTGGACCTTGCATCCTGATATGGGATTCTCTTCTGTATGCTGTGAATACCATTGGAGAATAAAGAAACTGCCTTGGCCTGTTGATAGGGTAGAGCAGAGATAGGCAGGGAAAACTAAACTGAATGCTGGGAGAAAGAAGGGGGAGCCAGAGAGAAGCCATGGAGCTGCTACTGGAGACAGGGAACAACTCACTGAAACTTTGCTGGTAGGCCACAACATCGCGATGATATACAGATTAATGGTGATGGATTAAATTAAGATGTAAGAGTTAGCCAATAAGAAGCTAGAGCTAATGGGCCAAGCAGTGATTTAAATAATGTAGTTTTGTGTGATTATTTTGGGAGTCTGGGCAGCCGGGAAATGAACAAATGGGCTCCTACAACAGCATCCATCTTCAGATTTAGTTTTACCAATGGTTGACATAAACCAACTCAGTTTTTCCTTCCTTCTCTGATTACTGAGGGACCCAGAGGGAACCTGAATCTTATGTCTGATTTAGGCTATTTTTGGTATCAAAAGTAGTCTACCTATATCCTAAATATATCCTATCTGAAACAGATTTATCTTAGGAGTAATTAAGTCAAAACCATTTTTAAGTCATCCAACTTCACATTCTCAACAATATTTAAGTAAATTCTGAACATTTTTTGAAGAGAAAGATAGGCCTTTATCTGTGCAGGATACAGAAGGACCAAACATGTTTTCTCAGATCCATCCTAATTATAGTAATATTCAACAATAGAATGAATACTTTTTAGACCTTGGATATTGTGGACAAAAATATGGAATAATGTTTTTGAAAACAACATATGCTTAACAATGTAATGCTATTAAATATGAATATTCAAATATTAAATGTCATTAACATCACGTAAGAAAAGAGCATACAGCTGGGCGGTGGTAGTGCACGAAATCCCAGCACTCAGGAGGCAGAGGCAGGCGGATCTCTGGGAGTTCGAGGCCAGCCTGGTCTACAAGAGCTAGTTCCGGGACAGACACCAAAGCTACAGAGAAACCCTGTCTCGAACAATCAAAAAAAAAAAAAAAAGGAAAGAAAAGAATAGAGCATACTAGTAATCAAAATGAGGAAAAATAATTGCAATACTTCAGAAGGTTTTTTTCTCCAGGAAAGATGTTAGCAATCTTACTCCTAATGCCTCTTGTTTGTGTGTGTGGTCATGCACATGTGTCTGCATATATGTTTAATCACCAGTCTTTGAGCTGACAGTTCTAAATTACTTAGTTTTACCACTATTTTCCTTTGCTGACCTTCCAACACCCTGAAAGCTATATATATATACAGGAAAGACACACTTTAGATGTTAGATCCTCCTTTGCTTTTCTCCAAACAAACCATCTAGAAGCCACCCTGCCTCCCTTTTCCTCCCAGTCCTTCTGGTCCTCCCTGCCTTCAGACTAAGGTGTCATTGTCATCCTCCCAGATCAAAAGCACGTTTCTTTCTTACTGCAGCCAAACATATTAAGAAAGGTCCAGGAATCCAGACTCTGGAATCAGACCTGGGTTCAAAATCCAGTTTGTTTAGAGGTGTGATGAATACAGTTTTGCTTCTCTCTCTCACCATGTTCATGTATGTGTGTGTAATCTCAATCATTTGGCCCATAAATAATTTTCAGGAAATCCCATCTGCTTGGTGTCATTGCAGAGGATTTATAATCAGTTTTATTATGGATGCTCTTCTACCAACTCCCTGGCAAGTTCATAAATGCTGAAACAATTTTTTTGTCCAGTGAGTGACCTCCTTCTAAAGTAAAGACAATGAAAGCAGAAAAACCAGTCAGCTGAAGTCTCTTACCTTTAACTGATCCCTCAGCAGCCCCAATCTTGTATCAATAAATTGGCAATTGATAAGTGGTCTTTTGAATCTTTATGTTCATGAAAAGAAGATATGTTGGCAGAAATGAAATTAGAATTCAAAGTGGATCTGTCCTGTGTCAATGTCCTTTTCTTTTAAAAAAAAAATAAGTACTGTTTGTCACTTTTTAATAATATAGATGTTAGACTTGAAGCTACTTGGGTGGAACACAGGTGGAAAGAAAAGAAAATGACAGTATTTATGGCAATGGCAGACCTAAAATCCAGACTTCTCAAAGTAACAGACACAGCATGAGCGATTATATCTTTGATAAAGATGCCTCACCAGCATCTACTTTCCCAGGGAAAGGTTATCCTAAATTATTGGCCAATTCATTGTGTGCACAGCAAGAGGGAGGGCTTTCAGTTAGTAGACATCTCTTGCAGCCTCTTTTCTAGCAGGTATTATGTCTTTGTCTTCTTAGTCCTTCTTGAAGCCTTGCCTGGCCACACCGTCGTTCATAAGACATACAGATGTGATGCATTGTTTCCTTCCCCATGTTTACATCTGCCTCTTCCCTAGCTCTGCCGAGTACTCCTTCCCCATGTTTACATCTGGAACTTGCCAATAAAAGGAACAAATGAGCAAGTACCCTGTGGGCTAACCCTTGAAATTGGTGACTTATTCTCTGGCCATTGCTGAGTACCAACCAAACAGTTAAAATCATTGAACAAGTCACTGATCACCATAGACTATAGATTTCTTTTAGGTAGACATTAAGCAAAATTTGTCAACAGGGAAGTCCAGACACATGATTTCTCACTGTCAGTCATCAATAACCCCTCAGGTCTCTGGTGTTTGGTTTCACACAGAATGGTCTTACTGGAAGTAAATGGCAATAGAGAATCCTTCTCATTCCAGAAGACAAATGATGTTAAGGATCAAGTCTTGACATCTAATCATATCCATGCGTTAGATGATGGAAGTCCATTCCTCTCACTTTCCCTGCCTTCCACTTTTCCACATTTCCCAGTTATTATAAACAAAATTTTAAATAATTTATTTGTATTTTATGGAGATTGGTGTTTCGCCTGCAGGCATGTCTTGTGATGGGTCTCAGATCCCCTGGAACTGGAGTTATAGACAGTTGCGAGCTGCCATGTGGGTGCTGGGAATTGAACCCAGGTCCTCTGGACTCTGTGCTCTTAATCACTGATCCATCTCTCCAGCCCTCTGTAAACTGTTTTTAATGGGAGGATTTTGTTGCTGTTTTGCAGTTGTTTGACACTGGTTTGACTGTATACTTGACCTTGGCTTTCAAAGAGTTACCTTTCAGAACGCATTCCCATTTCCCCACCCCAATGCTGCATGGACTCACAGCTTCCCCACTCCTGTGTGGCCTTTTGACTGGAGAGAGACTGAACAGTTGGTAACCAAGTCAGGCCTGGCTATCTGGGATGCCACTTTTCTGTGGTACACAGACTCTTTCCCACACTCAAAATCTGCTTTCTCCTTTAAGTTTGTTTGTGAAACAGATGTCAGCTCATGAAAGTCAAATGTTCAGTTAACAGAAACCAATTTTAGGAGTTTCTTTGAAACCCTGTCTTGAAAGTAAGAGACTCATTACATGTTTAAATATATTTAATGCAAAAGGGGTCCTGGTATACACCATAGAAAACTTTCAAATCTCTAAATTTGATAGTGTTGGAGTTCTGTAATAGTAATTGCTAGCATATATCACGTGATCTAGTCAGAAACCGAACAAAGGTCTTTGTGTGCATTATCACATTTAATTTTTATAGCTATTGTCCTTAGTTCATTTACGAGGAACTCTAAGTTTCAGAGACATTAAATGATTGCCCAGTTAGCTAAACAATAAGCAATGTTAACATGCAACTCCAGGAATGTTGGATGGCAAAGCTCAGGCACTAAGGAATAGTACCTTCTCGAAATTACCCCAGTGATACTTTATTTATGTGGGTAAGCTTTTTCTTAAGAAACTAAGGTCCCTGCCTTCAGCTCTGCCCTCCCTGCCACCACCCCCCCCGCCTCAGTTTCTTGCTTTGGCATCTAGCACGCAGTAATCAGCCATAGATTTGGGTAACTAGACAACAGTCCCCCCTCCCCCATCTTCTTCCACACATTGCCTCTTTATCAACTTCACCAAAGGGATAGAAATTGTCTGGGTTTGGGGTGGGGCTAGCAGCTTTTGCTGACATTCCACTTCCTCTGGCCTTAAACCTTGTTCATGTGGGGAAATCAATTGCTATATTCACAGCACTTGCCCTTCCTGAAGGTTACACATGCTAGCGTTTGCCATCTCGGTACCACAGGTGTCCCTGTGTGAGAGCTAGGTTGACCAGCTACCCCGCTGGGTCACGTATTAAACTAGAATTCTGGTGGAAGCTGCTGCATTGATCAAAGGACTTTCCCAATACTCTGTGTCCTCTGAGATAGGAAATCACAGTCAGGTTCTATGAAGTTTCAAAGACAGCATCCTTGGTAACTGGAATTAGCTTTTTTTTTTTTTTTAAGGTCAGGTATAGGTAAGTGACAGAGCAACCTACACTATAGAGTCCAGTCTGCCAGAGCCTTGCTTTATGTATCTGCTCTGTTCTTGGTCTGAGATGAGACTCAAATACATCTCACCTTGTAGATCACACCTTGAGTGAGCTACGTCACTTTTTTGCAAAAGCTCTAATACTGGTTCTACACATCATTGTGTCAGTAGGCAGGGTGAATGTTAATCAATATGAAAGACTGCTTCTATCTTCAGCTGCCATTTGAAAAGACACCTTTGCAACAGAAGCAGACGAGCAGCCCTTCCCAGGAGTGATCACAGCTAACCTCCTCCCAGCACTCACCGAGGGCTGAGAGAGAGAGACTGTTTTGAGCAAGATCTTTCGTCACCGGCTGTCTTAAGTCACCTCCTACTGAACTTACGGTTGAAGATTCAGGGTCATAAGGGAAAGAAAACAACAATTAACTGGGTAAAGTTGATTGAGCAGATTTTTCCCCCACAGTCTGATTGGAGCATGACTGCCTGAGGCTGAGCACCATACATAGTGTAGGCCCACCCTCATATGTCATTATCCAAATGTTTCTTCATGGAATGCAGTTTTTTCAAGCATCTGCTTTTGTAATTGAATGTGTTCCTAAAGATGGGTCAGCTAACTAAAACAAGAGCCCCCAAGAAAAAACTGTTCACTGCTCCTGCTCTGCTCCAATTTATAACAGCCCCTAATTGGCTTGCTTCACTTGAAACTCTTAAAATTAATTTTAGTTCCCCTCTCCAAGCTCAAATCATCATTAGCAGAATGACAGCAGCAGGGAGTGAAACAGAAATGTTTATCATGCACCCTTTTAAATTGACGGTAATAAGTGTCATAGCTGGGTATTACTGTCAGCCGATACCGAAGCTCTCCTTGTGAGGGTTAGTCACGGGCGACACACAAAGGAGGCATTTATCGTGGCAGAAGGTAGCCTTCAGCCCTCTTTTGTGCTAGCCCCTGGAGGATGTTTTTCAGGGTGGCTAAAACCATTTTTTTTCTGGTGTTTTATTAGCTGTGTCTTGACTACCTCCTACAAAGTGAATGACAGTTGAGGGTTATTAAGTGTGTTCCCGTGCGTATTTTTATCCATTGTTAACCCCGACTAAATGCATGAGGGGGCGCAGAACTCCTCCTCTTTCCCTTCCATTGTTGCCCATATTTGTTAAAGAAGTTATTCTCCTTGACATTTGTTTAGGCTGCACTTTGATAAAACGCTGTCTATGCTCCACTTTCTCAGCTTGGCACACAGCAGACCCCAGCGATTTATTTCTCTTTGCATTATCTTATCTTCTTTGCTAGCATATTTGGGCTTCCTTTTCATATTTTAAGCTATATTTTGGTACCCAGACAGATTACCTCAGTAACTGTATCCTAGCGTCGAGCAGTGTTCTAAGGATAATATTGCAAGCCTCCAGTCTATTCTTAACCGCACTAAACGACTAAGGATGTATTTATATGTAATTCTTATGTTGTCCATGAATACGAGAAAAGGGTAGCGTGAGTGATGGAAGTGATTTAAAGGTCTACCAACACTTCCGGCTGGTGACACAGAATCAATTTCTGAAGCGGAGTAAGCCCAGTGCTGGGGGCAGGAGGCAATGTGTTTATTGGAAAGTGAAGGATTTCTCTTGGCGTCTCTGACGCGCCTTTTGTCACGTGTGCATCTTCTAAGCTGACATGTTTTAACGTGGCGCTTCATAACTGCAAATATTTTTATAAGTTTTCAGGTGGCCGAAGCAGAGTTCTCCTCCTGAGGAAGCACAGAAATAGTTCACACAAGCCTCCCACTCTGCTCTCTCAATCAGGTCTTCACGCTTCAGTGAAGTACTTGAGCATGGGTGCTCTGTAGCCGTGTATTGGCAAGGGGGTGCCCAGGAACTGTAAAAGTGTAGATGTATGATGTAAAGATGGCAAAATAAAGCTCATCTTTACTAAATGATGTTCACTGTCACTATGAAAAAGAATACTTTTAAAGTAAATATGATGAAAATCTGTAACTGCACAGAATTTAGCTCATAATGATTTAAAAATACTACAGGTAGTAGAATAGTTTCATGAATTTTTCCCCCTAGTCATTTTGTGAAGTCAGTTGAATAAAACACAGTGCAATGACTCTTCCAACATAGAGCCTTAGCCTGGCATAGATTGCGGTACGAATGCAGACAGAGGCAAATCTCAAGCTTTGCAAATGTCCTGATGGAGATGTCATCATGCTTTTGTATCTTCATGCATTTTTATTATCTTATGATAGTTGCCGTTTTAAATAATGCAATTATTTACTATAAATCTCAATATTTTAAGGGGAACCATTAATTTCTAGCCAATATTTCAGTGAGGAGGTCAAAATGTATAAGATCTTCATTAAATAAATTTTACTTCAAATTCAATAATTGTATTACACAAACATATATAAGACAGTTTGGTCAGTCAAAATAAAAAAATATGAAGAACCAAATAGATTATTTTGAGTATTAATGTTGGTGAATGGCCTTGAAAAGTACTTGTTCCAGAATTGTTTTGTGAGTTGTTTTTGTTGATACTATCTATAAAAAATTAGAAACTAATTCGTATTTTTTAGCACTAAAGTGAGAATTAAAAATTGATTTATTGGGACAAATTATGTGGCTCAATTGATAGAGTGCTTATCAAGGCTACATAGTGCACCGGCACAATTCCTGGCCATAGTAATAATGATAATAATATCATTATATCTGTGATTCATCATAATTCATCATAATATTATTGTATTCATAATGATTTTATTATTGTTATTAGACTTTTAATAGTGTCATAAAAGAAAAAGTAAGTATTAAACACTTAAGATTCTAAATCTTAGGCTTCTGGGGTAAGAGGAAGCTTTAAATGCTGTCTTTGGGTTCTGGTAGCGTCTAAAAGTTGCTGGTCAAGCTGTGCACCATCCAACTTTGGAAGAGGAGAGTGGGCAAAGCGGGCAAAGGAGACACAGAAAGCCTTGTCATGAGATTCTCAATATTTTTCAAGTGGGAGTCGACCTGGATGGTCCCAGGCTTGCACATGTGAAAACTGTGTGCCCCTGTGTGCCCTCAAGGCTGAGGATGACAGACAGGACATCATTCCTTCTATGAAAATGTTTAAATCTACAAAGCTCTGGAAGCTTGTACCCGATGTTTCTTGGTGAGTTCCAGGATTTCCTTAGAGTCCTCTGCATTTACGCTGATGATGTCTTTGCGGGAGGAAGGATAACGTAGAAAGGAATAAACAGGAAACTCCATGCCTCTCACACTCACCATTCAGGATCCTGGTGGATATACAGTATCTCAGGAGATATGGAGAGTTTGTGGCACCTCTAGTGGCGTGTAGCAGGCTCCCCATGTCTAACGTGAGTGCAAGAGACGAGGAGAGACACCTGTGCCAGAGATGAAACATTTTATTGCTTCAGGGATCAGCATTAGTGTGTTTGCATCTATTCCACTTTTTAGCTGGTCCCATAGAGATCAGATGAACATCTTCACGCAGTTGTGTGTATAACAGGAGAGCAACTCTGAGCTTAGGGAGCTGGAAGAGGCAATAGGCATGCTTGCCCATTGCTCCTGCTTTTGTAATAATAGGCAGTTTCATACCTGCCCAGTGCTCATCACTATGATACGGTATAGTAAACCTATCTTGCCCTTTGACCCAGAAAGAGGCCACCTGTGTCTGTGAAGGCTCATTGCTGTGCACATATCCTGGAAAGATGATTTTACCAGAAAAGAAGGTAATACCTTCACTTCTAAAATGTATGAAATCATAAGACTCTTAATGAATGGTTTCCCAGCAACCTTAAATGTTTTCACACCACTAATTTTATCAGCATTTTCAGTGGCTTCATATAGCCATAAAGAAATAATCATAGGGATTTACAAGCTTCCATCTTTTAAGTAACATTCATGAAAAAAATATTTTTGATGCCAGCCTAGGGTGGAGTAAAACATTGCAGGAACCTATGTGTTGTACCTGGGCCTGATAGAAAGAAGGAATGACTAACGTTGGAGTCAATTACAAGGTTTAAATTAAGTATATCTGCTTTCCTCCTTGAATGTAAAAATTTGGTTCAGCCATTCAAAAACTTAAAATAAAAGTATTTTCAGTTCTCAGTCACCACTTTTAACAATGTATTTGTGAAGAGTCCATGGGTAGGTAATACAACTGGAATGTAAGCCTATGCATATGGCCTGTCCCCACTGCAAAGTCCACTCAGACTCTTTGGCACAGCGTTTTTGAGAGATGTGTACACCTGTAGAGTGGTGAGCAGGTTCACCATCTTAACATGTAATCTGGTGAAGCCTGGTAAAAGCAGGTCTGACATATCAACAAGTTATCCAGTGAAGCTGGGTAAAAGCAGTTCTGTCATCTCAACACGTTAGCTGGTGAAGATGGGCAAAAGAGGTTTGCCATCTCAACACGTTAGCTGGTGAAGCCGGGTAAAAGCAGGTCTTCCATCTCAACACGTTATCCTATGAAGCCGGTACTGATGCTATTATAAGTATTCTGAGTTATACCAGTTTTTATTTGAAACGTGGAGCTATTTCCTGATGTGCTCCACTCACACACCCATCAGCTTGAGCCTCTGGCAGAAGCTCTTACTGCCAGGCATTAGTGGAGGCCAGAAAGACCCATGCATGTCCCTGTCATGAAAAAGAGTGGGGAGGGGGGCAACCACAGGGGTCAGAGATTCAAATAATAACTACATTGTCCAAATATCTAGAAGAAGGCAATTCTGATGATAGGGTTAAGAAATGCAGCCCAGAAGCATGTCTTAGTTTAAAAATCAGGTTTTAGTCTTGGACTTAAGTGCATGAAAAGTTCCCAGTATCTTTATTGGAGCTACGAGGTCTTCTGAAACATATAGGATGTTTCAGAAGTGACCCAGGGGGTAGGGGAAGAGTAGGAATCCATGAAACACACCCCAATAAAGCCATCTGCTTGTCAAAGGTTGTCCCAGACGATCCCACATTGCAGTTTGAAACAGTACATCTTGAAAAGTAGACTAAAAATTGGAGGAAACAGCTGGAGACTTCTAAGTAGGCCGTGGTCATAAGTAGATTTATTTATTATTTGTGCGTGTGTGTGTGCATGCGTGTGTGTGTGTGTGTGCATACAGACACACATTTGTGCATTCATCCTTGAATGCATGATGATGTGGGAGGGTGTAGTATGTATGCACAGTGGGCATGTGAAAGTTAGAGAACAGCTTGATGGAGCTAGGTTGCAGGAAGCTGAACTCTGGTTACTTTATCAGGCTTGTGACCCAAGTACCTTTAACTGCTGAACCATCTTTCTGTCCCTAGATTTCTTATTTTTGAAGAGGAAAAAAAGAAGGCCAATGATGCTTTCAAAGTTTAATAAAAAATGAACATATCTATTAGTAGAATCAATGTTTGAGCACTGAGAATAAATGAGGTCTCAAGTTCATAGGCATCACAAGTAGTAAGCATGAGCTATCCTGTCCATGGGGAACAATATGATGTGACAGAATCCAAGCAGGGACTCAGGGTGACAGGTGGGGCAGCTGTGAAAGCTGCTAACTGAACAGACTTCTCTGCAGAATACACATTTGGACTGGAATCTCGAGGCAGAGGAGCTGCGTGACACAGGCAAGGTCTCCGAAATGAAAACAAGGGTCACACTCACTGAGTCAATTGAAAATGGCAAGGAGACCCTTGGGAAGATCTCTACCTGGCATCAGAAACAAAGAGTCATATGAAAAACATCTCACATGATAGTGAATTTGCTGCCTACTTTTTTGGGGCTGCCTTGGAGACAGAGAGTTTTACTTGGAGGATGGATGGATGGGTTAATGGATGGATACAATTGTGTTAGGAATAGATACTTATCTTGACCCCTCCCATTTGTCATTTGTCACTGTATCTCTGAAGCCTTAAAAAGAACTCTTATATCAGATGACACAATGAGCCGGTCTTAGTGATTCTGACCCAGCTACTTTGTCCACCTGAGAGCCAAGTGTAGCTCATCTTATGCATTGTGTATAATTGTTTCCCACAGAGGTCGGAGTCTGTGGCTCAGTTGAATTACAAATGCCAATTATTTGAAGACTTTTATTGTTGTTTTTCATTTTGCAAAAAGAATCACAATCATCTTTATCTTACCAGACAGGAAGCACTTCTTGCCGCCATTAGTGAAAAAGATGCAAACATTGCCTTGCTGGAATTGTCTGCCTCCAAAAAGAAAAAGACCCAGGAAGAAGTCATGGCTCTGAAGCGAGAGAAAGACCGGCTGGTGCATCAGTTAAAGCAGCAGGTGGGGCGTCCTGCACGCAAGGTGTGTCTTGCTGGGTCTGGGGCCTCGGTGCTTTCCCTGGGTTTTGCTATTCTTCATTCTCCCTTGCCCATGCTGCAGCTCAAGCAGCTACAACCAGGTAGGAGCAGAACGGCCTGCACTGTTGCTAGAACACCACGTTACCGCTTCTCTGTTGATGTGCATGCGGCTGGGTTTGCGTGGCCTGCAACTGGCATCGCTTTTCTTTCTTTTGTATTCGCATCATCCTCCAGAAGTAGCTCTCAGCTCTCTCCCTTTCAGTAGCTTCCCACTTCTAGTTCAGCCCGAGAAATGCCTAGTTAAACTCTGGGCACTATCTTTCACTTCGGTCTTGCTCACTTTCCGGGCTCTGTGACGAACCTGCTCATCTAGTTCAAGAGGTTCCTTCCCTCTCTACTTCGAGCTTGTGTTCTCCAGATGTTTCCTCCAGGATCTTTCGGTGAAGGAGCATCTCCCAACTCCAGTCCCCCTAGACTAGGCTTAGAGATCTGCCTGCCATGATCCATTCTAATTTAAAGTTACCTTTTGGGCCCCTTTATCCTTTATTTCCTTCTTACTGCCATTTTGTTCGTCTTAGAGAAATGGAAGGAGGGAGAATCCTAACTTTTACCGAAAGCTCTTTGCTTGAGGGAGGGCTCTCTGGAAGGAGCTTGAGAAGAAATAATTGTACCTGAAGTAACTGGGAAGCCATCTCTGAAATCTGTAGATGATCTTTCTTCACCGTGTGTAACTTGGCAAAGGACCAAGGAGTAGCTCACTGGTGGGGAATTTGACTAGCCCTTGTTCTCTCCCCACCATGGGTTAGAGGTGGAGAAATCACTTCTATATATAATGAGGACTTGGGTAGAGCAGTGGTTAAGCATATCCATTCAGATTCTTACTTTATCAAGCCTACTCAGCTCAAGAATGTATGACCGCCACATTTCAACTAGAACCCGTGGGACTCTCTGAATGGCACATGGTCACTATGTAGAATGTCTCCATGGATTTGGGACCCTGGGCCTGACTCTTTACCTGCTAAGATGAGCTCTACTGAACATAGTACCTGGAATAAGCCTCCTTACCTTGCAAAATGCCATCTCTTTCCCTCACTGGGAAGGAAAAGGCATTCTTTGGCAGTGAGCTTGAGTCCATTTCCCATAGGACTGCCTTGCTGAAAGACAGAGAGAGAACCCTGCCATGCCTGGGCAACCTTCTCCTTGCAGAGGGAGGGTCTCAGTTGCTGCCAGACATTGGGGTCATTCCACGGAGTGGCATGCCTCGCTAGCATTGTTCCCAGGGCTCGGGGACTGCTTATAACTGACCTCTGTTTGGGGCTGTGCATCTTCTTCATTGGGTTCTCCAACCACCTGGCCTTAGTAAGTCAAGATGAGCCTCTTTCTTTGCTTTCCCCTAATTTTTTTCCTGAGCACCCTCCCCTCCTGCACCTAACCATTGTAGCTTTCTCTCACAGGTCTATAGGCCTAGGAAACAGCCCCCGTGCTCAAATATACCGTGCAATTGTGATGCTGGCTACAGCCCAGATTTTACGGCCAAGTACCCCGGCTCCAGCTACGATGCACACATGAGCCAAAGGTCTCAGGTCAGTCAGCTGCTAAGGAGACACACCCCACTGTGGAGGGGGGGAATATAGAAGAACTACTTTGATCTTCACTGTCACCTCTTGTGCAGATTTCTATGATTTGGTTGCCATAAAGGCTGGGACCACACAGAAGACAACATCATTTTGTGATCTGTAGTATCATTTTATTGGTTTTATTTTTCCCAGCGGTTCCAAACGTGGTGGCCACCCTTCAGAGTCAAATAGTTTGGTCAGGCAGCCAAGCAGGGGTGGGGGCAGGAGCGGTAGAGGCAATCACAGGGGATTGCTTTTCCTTTCCAGCTCTTAGGTACATTTTTCTCCATATCACTTCTACCTTTCTCAGTTCTTTTTTTTTTTTAATTAAGCTGCTTTTTTCTCTCTTTTTCAGCATCATAACTGCTTTGGCAAATGCCAGTAAGAACTGAGGGGAACCGCATAAAGCCTTTATTCTTGAGGCAGGTTCAGCTTGGGGGTCATAGGACTCTTGGAAATCCTAACTGTGTGAGTTAGGCCTCCTCCTAGAGTGAGGCAAAGTTGGAAGGGTTTTCATAATGAAAGGAAGAGCGAAGAAGGAAGTCAGATTCCCTGGTGACACGCTCAGCTTTGAAATCCTTCCTCCTACCCCACCTACCACACGGTGATAAAAATCTTATATTTGGGTATCTTCATTGCAAGTGATTATGACTCTATGAATAATAGTTCATTTTCTTGAAATGTCAGTTCTTTCTCCCTTTTATTGTGTTTGCTGTGGTACGGGCTGTGTGTTCACAGCCCCTCAGGGGTTTGTTTTCACTTATCATCATAGCAGCTCTGCACATATGGGGCAGAATTTTCTCCTTTTTAAGGGGACACAACTCAGGTTCAAGGGTGTAGACCCACAGCTGGTAGTATGCCTTGGGCTTTAGGACTATCTACCATCCCCAAAACACACACCCCATCACATGTGGAAAGAAATCCTGAGGGACAACTAACAAGATATTTCCAGAAATTGTGAAGTTCCAGCACTTTATAAGTCATTGCTTAAACGCCCAGGTAAGACTTCCACCAGTGCCAGCCTGGAGTTCTTAGGCCTCGGAACTGGATTGCCTTAGAAGTTAGTCTTAGTTGTGAGTTCCTATCATGTGCTGGGATTGAGTCTAAGGTCTTCACATGCACTCACTCATCAAACTCCAATGAACTGGGGGCTTGGCGCTCTCAGAGAGAGGAAGACAGTGTCCAGAGAAGCTAAGCTCTTTGCTTAGGCCACGCAGTCTTCAGTGGTTTTTACCGAAGACGTTCATGGCTGAACTGCTTTCTTTGAATCTGTTATCTAGACTGATTGTTATCTCTCTGCATGATTTCAGATATCTCCCTGATCTTCATTTTCTTCCTTTGTGTATCAGGCTAATAAACTGATCCGGAGACTTGAGTGGTTTAGAGTGCCTTGCACATGCCTGGCATGTAACTGAGTGTTCTATTTATGTATGTGGCCTCTTTCTTCTGCTATTGCTACTGCTGCACGACTTCTAATTGCCAGTACCGCCAGTCCTCGGTGACAGTTTAATTTTTTATTCCTTGCCACTGTAGTGCACCCCGCTGAGAGTTGCTCCTCGCTGAGAACAAACTGAGGAAGTATGGTGGAGAGCAGACGGGGCTAGCTCCTAGTCTTTCCAGTGCCCTCCCCCCAACACGCAAGCGCTGGAAGAGCGTGAGGCAGACATGGCAAGACCCCTAGACCCCAATCTCAGCTCAGTCTGATGAGTCCCATGCTACTCATTAAATTTCCTTGGTTTGTGGGCTCAGCCTATGGAGATAGATACCGACCAGGAAAAGTGAGCCTTAGATAGCTTTTGTTTTCTCCTCTTGGGTGACTGGGGAGAACATATGTCTCTCAGAGGCAAGGAAAATGGAAGTTAAGGAAGGTTGTGGGGTCAGCTGCTTTTGTGTCTGAGGCTTTCTGGTTCATGAGAGAAACCATGTTATACAAACTGCCATTTTAGTCAGTGTATCTTGTACCAAGGAAGTCTCTCCACTGTTCAGTCCTGGGTGACTGGACAGAGTGGTTCATTTAGCCATCCCCAAGGTCACTGAACCAGATGACTTAACTACCATCATAGCACCCTGCAGTGCAGACCTGGGCTCCAAGGCTGGTAGAGTGCTACGCCTTAGCTCCTGCTAGGCTGAACACTGTGGTATGGTTGACCTTCTTTAGCTCCCCTGGGTATTAGGATAAAGACAACTAGACCCAGTAAGCTCCTTACCTTGAACGAACCATTGGTCCCATATTTCACAGGTATCAGCTAATTCCAATATTTCAGATCATGAAGAAGAGAAAGGCTTGGTTTCTTGGTGAGACCGAGTTGCCTATAGGTATTTGACTTGTATTTGAGGGCAGGGAATTAAAACTAAAGTAAATAAGAAAAGCTTCTTCAGGAAGGAGAACCTTGAGCAAAGGTGAAACAGAAGAGGGAGAGGGAGTCTTGCAGGTCTCTGGCATAGTAATAGTCCATGAAATGGACAACCTGTGTAAAACTCTTACATAGGATTCAGTTCAGGAAGCAGTAGGCAAGCCAGTGTTCTGCTAGGGGTGAGCAAGAGGACAGCTACCAGAGCAGGAGAGAGCAGCAAATGGAAGTGAGGAAGAATGGGATGTAGTGGGACACAGCAAGATATGTGTGTGGGGTAAAGTGAGCTCTGCATGACTCTGGTATAGTGTCTGCTAAAAGAGACCTTCTCTGGGCTAGACATTCTCAACAATCAAGAAGTAGAATAAACACAGCCCAAGAGCAGAGCCTGGTCCCTCCAACACATACATCTCAGCATCCAGTCATGCAGCTTCCCAGGGTCCTCAGGAGTTGGCTTGCATATTTAGAAGCATTGCCACTTCCAGTGAAGCTACAGTAAAGACTCACACCAGTCTGTCACATGTCCTGAGATTTTCAGTTTGTCCGAGAGCAAAGCATTTTGTCAGAATGCTCCCCTCACTGCCTGGCAGCCTCAGCACTAAGCCTGCTAGCAGACTGCTGCACCTTCCTGTGGTGCTGTGGTCTAAGCCTAGAAGTGTAGCTGGCAGCTGGGCCATTCTTGGCATCAATGAGCAGAACAGAATCTTCTCTAAAGATCAGTCTCATTTTGCTCTCGTTATCCTCCAGCCTTGACTACTGAAACCCTTGCTTGCTTCTCCTTGTTGTAGGGATAAAGGCTGAGACCAGTGTACACCTTACACATGCCATTCCATTGGCCAAGAATACTTTGCCCTCTTTTCTTCACTTACTCTTTCATTCCCTCTCACTTCTTCAGGAAAGCCTTCTGGAGTCTTTCCAACTGGGTCACAGCCTCCATTTTACTCCTTTACCCTGTTTACATGTCGATTTCTTAGCACTTGTAACAGATGAATTTTTGCCTTGCTACTTTATGATCTCCAATCAAGAAGGTGACCTTGTGACCTTTTTGTTCACCATATCTCCTGGCCCAGCACAACTGCAGGCTTATAGTATACTTTTAGCAAGCACTTGTTCAGTGCATGAATGGATGACAAATGGGGCATTGGTAGTATCGCATTCCCTTTGGTCAATACTTCACCTCTTAAGTCTCCCTCGAGGGTCCTAGACTCTCCTGAAGGTGGTAGAGAGGTCAAAAGGGTACTTCCCCTTTTCTGCTGCATCATAAGGCACTTGCTGGGGCCTTGTACCATGCCCAAAGCATTTGAAAGGATGGTTGATTTGAGCCCTTCATCCAAATCTCTTAACCTTGTTCTCCTTTGAATCCCTTCCAGCGTCCTGGGTCTTTCTTGAGTAAAATGTCACTCAGCTCCCAGATGTAGCAGAGGATTCTCATTAGACAGGGACCCCTCCATTCCAACGCTGGCAACTCCTGAGAGTCTCATAAATCAACTTGCTGAGAAATACCTTAACTCCTCTTAAACAGCTGTCAGGAAAGCCAGAGGTGATATAAAGTGAGTTCAGAAATTCCAGCTATGCCTGCCAATGAAGGAAGCCTATGATACTCCTTGAGTGTTGACACTGAGTTTCTAGGAGTGAGGGAGCCCTGCAGATTAGCCTTCTGTTTCCCATCGCAGTTTTCAAAAGAAGAGAAAAGATGAGACATAGTGTGGTAGAGGAGGCACTGAGTCAATCTAGCTTTTATTTTCTTCACATTGCTGCTCCTTCACAAGCATCCACCTCTAATGGTATACCCCACCTCTTAAAAAAAATCTGGCTTCCAGATTTGTGCAGGGGAGTGGCTCTCAACTGGGAATGAGTTAAGTTTTGTTGTTTTTTTTTTTCTTCCTCTAGGGAGTTCTTAAAAATTATCGAAAATTACTATCTTTTGGTCTTTGGTATCTTGCATCTAGCCCCAGCCCCCAACCCCTTTCCTTTGCCCTTGAAAAAAAAGGGGGGCTGACTTCAAAATAATTAATTCTGAAACCATTGGATTTGCCTGCTGCTAAAGGGTTTTTGAAGAAAGCTTAAATCTAAATCTTACCCCCTAAGCCTTATTCCCAAATGCTTCCCTGTTGCTGAAGCACTGATAGGCACATCCTTGATGAAAATGCCTTTTTAAATGAGGGCCAGACACCATTGTTTAGGGAAAATTAGAACCAGCTTATTTCTCAGAACCAGTTAGAATACTTCTGAGATCAGATAGATTGTGCTTGGGTTCTGTTTTCCTTTCCTTCCAGATCTGGGCATTGCTCTGAGCCATCAGGAAATAAGCAGGTCAGTTGGGAGCAGGAAGGCGTTAAAGGAGAAGACAGGCCCAGGGATTCAGTTTTCCCAGAGTGGCAGGGAGGGCCTGTGTCTTGGTAAACATTTGGTCGGTCATGCCAGGTTATCACAGAATACTCTGTTAGGGCACAATCTCCCCTGCCTCCCTTGGGTTGTCTAAAAGTCAGGAATGTCTCAAGGATTAGCTAAACAGATATGGCCATTCATGGCAGAAGAGAGAGGCCACCCTGGAAAGTGACCAGGAGAGAGCTTCTTGAGGCTGGGATCCTAGTCACAACTGAATATGAGCCTGACTTGAGCATGTTGAGGTGAAAGCCAAATGCAACCCATTGATCAGCCAGCTCTGCCCCCTCCCATTGAGAGTTGGGAACTCTATTGTTCACTTTTGTTTCTCTTGCATTGTATGTAGATGACTATTATAGTGTGTGGGGTAAGCACAATTAAACAGCAATAGAGGAGCTCCATGTAGCAGGGTTCCCATAGCCTCTTGTTGTGCTTGGATGAGCTCCAACAAAGCTTGATTTGATCCCAGCATTGTAATGCATCACAGACCTACACCAGATTGAATTGCCACAATGCAAATGCATTGGTTGTTCCAGCCGACTCTCACTGGGTTAAGTTGTCCCTTTTCCCCTGATAGGATGTAGCCACATCTCCATCTATGACTTCAGTGCATTGGGCTGAAGAATGCTACAGGGAACCCCCTTCAAACATGCTCAGATCCCTTCTCCAAGGTCAAAGGCTGGATGTTCCCAAGAAGGCAAAACCCAGTGTTACGAAAAATGTGGGTTTTTTTTTGTTGTTGTTGTTAATATACTGTATTTTGACAGGATTCTGGTTTTCTATCTCAGCCTGCATAATTTCCTTCTCCTACATTAATGCCTAAACTCCAACACTCAAGGAATTTATTTGTCCCACCACCAGTGCAGCCCAGAGTATGTTCAAAGACTGTGGAGGCCAACTATTTTCTGTTATCTGTGTGTTCCTCCAGACCTTCTTACAACATCTTCTTAGACCATGAAAGGGATGCTGGTGGACCACCTGTGAGTCTGGTCAGAAAGTCATGTGAACAGGTTAGCTCCTGTTTATAGACTTTGGTGGAGAACCTCTGGCATATGTTGGCACTCTAACCAAGGAGACAATAACTTCATCCTTGAGCACTGATTATACAGTTATGGTTTCTACCATCACTAAAGCCGCTCATGAAAGAGACAGGGCAAATTTCTGCTGCTTGGGGTAGATGGGAGGTTTTCTGTTTGTTTGTTTGTTTCTTTGTTGTTGTTGTTGTTTAGTATTTCCTTGCCCATAGGATCAAAGAATGCTTCTTGCAGAAGTAGAAATTGCTGAGGTGTCTGATGAGAAGCCTGTCTTTTGTGACAAATCCCTGTCTAATTTGGATGCTTCCTATTATATGTCAAGGTTCCTAGAGTAGGTATTTCTAGTTGTTAGTGTTTGGTTATGAGGGGGCCCACTTTTAAAAGGTTCTTGTGTTGAAGGCTTTGGGGGAAAGTAGAGACTAGAACCTATTTGAAGAAAGCAGGTCACTTGGACTTGCCCTTAGAAGACATACCTTTTCTCAGATATTCCACTTGCATCCTGGCACCCTTTAGGGGAGTAACTCTGCTCTCCTTGACCCTTTGCCATCTATGCTACTTCACACAAGTGGCAAACAGTACAGCCCGCAGATAGACACTGAAACAGTGAGCCATGCTAATTTTTCATCCTTTAAAACCTTTTCTCTCTGGTGTATGTCACAACGACAAAGAATGCATTATGCTTTTAGCTTATGTTTGGTTTTCTTCCGTAGAACAACTTGAAGAAAGCAGCTTTACCATTATGTTCTCCTGTTTATGGAAAAGCATGGAGCTAGAAGGCAAAATCTGTAATCTGGACACTTGTGGGAGGGAGTCTGAACCGAAAAGATTATGAGTTCTGGGGCAGCCCAAGCCATATGTTTCAAAAGCAAAATAAAAATGAAATTTTAATGAGGAGGCAAATATAAGATGTATGTGGGGACTGGGTCTGAGCAGCTTGCCAACTTCCGTGATCTGAAGCTCCCAAATAGTACCTCTATGTTGGCAGAACACACCAGAATAGTAGGCTTAGGGAACCAAACAAAACTGTGTGCAGATGCCAAGAAGATCTCTCACATGCTGCACTTCTCTCTCTCTCTCTCTCTCTCTCTCTCTCTCTCTCTCTCTCTCTCTC
>NC_022013.1:61342359-61382014 GCF_000317375.1 Microtus ochrogaster | reverse complement strand
AGCATAGAAAGATTCCTTCCGTGATTCCGAGCACTCATTCGCACTCATCTGGATCCAGCGTGATCCCAGGCTTTTCTGTGCCGGCTTTAGAGGGTGCCCTGTCTCTTCCTGTTACCAGATCCTGACACCAGGGATCCCATCAGGAGTGCTGGCTTTCCTGAGATGTTGGTACCTGCCTGCCCATGGCTGCAGGGTTTTGATCTCAAGGTAATTGCTTAGAAGATTTTCTCCTCGGTGGTTTTCCAACTTCTTTCTCATCATTTGACATATTTAAAAAACCGGTTTCTCCTGATCCTGATGTCCCCATCCCTGTCCCTCTCCCCCATTCCTTCTCTGCACCCCTCCCTACTCCTTATAATTAAAAGTCCTTTCAGGCTGTCTTCACCTTATCATTTCAAATGAATGAGGAAAATTTCCAGCTTCCTGCCCTTGTGTCTTCCTGAAGCTGAACTTCAGAATGGGTGAAAAGCCCTTTGCTCTGGCTTTGTGCTTCACCCCCTTAGTAACCGTGTCCAAGCCACACCATGCTGCCGTGGATCTGCACTGTTCTGCAGGCCAGTCTGCACTGTCCTGGGCTTGTGCAGGGTTGCAGGCAGGCACCAGGCAGAAAACTGCGCACAGGCATAAATTACATCTTTTTCTTGCTTATTTGACTCCATCTTAAGATGCTGGCTGTGTTGCTGTTGTTGACTCTGCAATAAGCTAGACAGCAAATGTAAAGGTTTTGGGCTCTCTTGTGTTCGATGTTTTTTACTGATTTGTATACGATTCAATTGTATAGCCATTTCTACATGAACTTTTCTATGGTAGAAAGCATGTCAATATTTTGGTGTAGAAATAATATATCCTCATTAGAAAAACTTCAAAAAAATCTAAAGAAAAATTTGGTATCATTCATAATCCCACCGCTCAGAAGTAACTGTCATTAAGATTTACAGTTTCCTACATTCCATTGTGTAGACATAGTTCTGTAGACGAGACACACAGAAGAGTGCAGGTTTCGCTATCTCTCTGTACATTCATATTGTGTGTGTTTCCTGAGTCCCCTTGAAAGCTATCAAAAGCAGATTATTTCTTATCATTCCCCTCTACTTGGGGGTTTTTATTTGTTCCTAGGTTGTGCTCTTATAATCACACTGTAATGAACATTTAAATATGTAGCCTTTTTAATTATTTCCCCGAACCCCAAAGTGGAGTCGCTGAAGTTGGGATTGCTTATTGAAGATTTTAGAATATTGAGGATAGCTCTCTCCTGTAAATACATCTCTCATCTGCTAATGCTGATGCTTAGGCAACTGGCAACTTTTTACTTCAGTCTTGCCAGACTCTGTTCCAAATCCATGCCACTAACCACTGCGGGAAGGCTGCTGCTAGGCTCTTCCAGTGGCCAGGGAACTGAGAGAAGCAAGACAGAGGGGGGGTTTGTGGGGGGGGGGGTAAGAAAGCAAGTGTTAATTGAGCACGTACTATATTCCTGGTGCTGCTCTGGACTCTGAGGATGTTCCAGTGAGCAAAACAGACAAAAGCCCTCACCCGAGGGAGTTCATCTCCTAATGCCTGAGACAAAGAAGAGGCAAATATAAACATCTAACAAGAGTCGTGCAGTAATGGCTAGTTCAGTGGGAAAACCTAACGCTGATGTTTTCTGAAGAACTTCAGGATGGGGATCCCTGAGAAAGATACATTGAAGGAAGACTACATAAAATAAAGGGACTGTGGGGGGAGCACTCATGTGGAGCACTCATGTGGAACACTCAATGAATACACTTAGCCAGAAGGCTTGAGTCCATTCTTCAGTCTGCTCCCCAAGTGCAGTTACCGAGTTGACAAGGTGGGGGAGCCAGAACCCTACAACACCACTGTTTAAATGAGATTTATTTATTTATTTATTTTTTAGTGCCTACAACAGCCCAAGCTCCGCCGTCTTATCTTGACCCTAATATGGTTGTTAGGAAATGCCTGCTGAGCCCAGCCCACGAGGTCTGCATCTTAGTGCTCCCTGACACCGTCTGGTAATGGAACCGTGTGCAAGGGTTACAAGTTCAGATCACAGGGAACACTATCATCCCAAAAAACATGAGACTTTGCAAGAATGGCACCTCAGAAGGCCAAATGCAGGACTGTGCTTATGTGTTGTCCAGAAACCTCCAATTAGCTGCTCGTCCTGTGGCTGCCTTACTTCCTCTTTCTCTTGGGCAAGCCCACCTAGAATTACAAACACAGCCTGTGGCCCAACCATCAACTCTGCCTTCTGCAGGCTGGAGTAAGAGAGAGGTTTTGAGATCACAAGGTCAGGCCATTTCTATTGTCAGGCTTTCTGGGTTTGGGGTCTGTGACTGGCTTTCTAAGTTTCGATGACAAAGATGGCTCACCTCACCAGGAAGGTCCCGGCAGGTATGGAAGGTTCAGGATCTAAGAGTAGAACTGAGAAGTGTGGTTCTGGCCCAACTCTGTTCCCAGCACCCTGGGAAACTTGGGTAGTGCATTTGACGTGTCTCTCAAGGACTCAGTGCCGATTTGTACAGCAAAGAGGATGAGCTCACCAACCTCCCAGATCCTCAGAGCTTTGGTGGTGCCGAGATTGACCCATCACAGGCACACTCACAGCACGTGGTACACAGGTTAGGGCAGTGCTGACCTTCATAGAGCTTACAATCGAGGAAGAAGGATGCCCTGTTCCACAGCTAGTGCTTCTGAGACAAACAATATGCCAGGCACAATGGTGGCCTTTGGCTTATTTTCTTGCAGCCCGCACAGAAGGTTGAAGATGTCAGGTGGTCATCGCCATGCACAGTTTGCAGACAGTGAAATCAGTCAGAGTGCTGATGAGCTGGCTCAGCCGCTCCACACAGGAGGACTCCACTCTCCACGTCCTTCCGTTCCTCCCAGGGTTCAGCTGCTCCTTCTTCACAGGCAGTCTTTGAGGAGTCAGTGAGAGTAGGGAGGGAGGACTCAAAGCTTACTCCTTTAGCAAGTGTAATCTGGACTCTTGCTGATTGGATGAGAATGAATAAGTCAACTTGCCTTTCTGTAAAATGGGTTTATTGTTTGCTGCCTGACCCACAGAGATGTGTGATTTAAAACATTCTGTGCATGATCCTATTTTAAAAGCCATGCAAGTTCTACAACGGTGTGGGAATGTGCAGATGGGGCCTGCCGTGGGTTTTCATGCAGTGTCATAGGAATGATGATTCCAAACGATCTCTTTTGACAGTCTCTCAACACAGGCCAAAGTCCACTTGACCTGTTCTCTGACCAAGGAGGAATTTGAGCATGAGCATTCATAAACAGATCCCCTTCCTCTGCTTTTCAGGGTGCCAGAATTCCCCTCTTCTGGTTTTCGGTATACCAGATCATGAATTATCAAAATTACCATAAATGAAGCAGAAAGAATACACATGGTTTCTTTGTTTTGTTTTGTTGTGGGGGGCGGGTTGAGATAGGGTTTCTAGGTGAAACAGTCCTGGAACTTGCTTTGTAGACCAGACTGGCCTCAAACTCACAGAGATCCACCTGCCTCTGCCTCCTGGGTGCTGGGATTAAAGGTGCCACCGCTGCCAGCTCACACATGGTTTTTTAAAAAACTAGATGAATATGGAGTGTTTCCTTCTGGGAAAGGAATGTCCATCTCTCCCATCCCTGATCATGCGTGTCCAGGCAACAGGAGGCCTATTGGGCCAAGGGTTTCTGAGGCTTTCAGAGCTGAGATTTGGCTCTCAGGAAAAGTCTGTGCGTTCCTGGGCTTTCTAATGATGCAACCCTTGGTGAGGCAAGGGAGTAACCAGTTGATATTTTGGAGAGTGAAGCAGTGTCTCTAAGGGATTATTTTTTATGAAGCTGGGACACTGAAGTGTTGCTGATTTATCTTAATAGCAGATACAATGAGCGAATGTCCCAGTTGCCTTTTTGTGCTTTTGGCAAATCTAGATAGAAGTGCAGTGGAACAGACCCAGCCAGAGCTGCTAGCCCAAGGTTTAGGAGTCCTAATCTTCCCAGCTCCAAAGATGTGCTTTTAAGATTGCTTCTGGAGTCATCCAAGCTGCAGGTGGACACTTTGTCTTGGCCAAGGACAAGGCAGGTTACATTATCAAGCTTTCTGCTCTCAGACAATTTGCTTCGACTTGCAAGGAAATGACCAGGCTTAACACTATGGCAGTGAGTTCCTTAAGATTAGTTACCAGTTCTGGCTCGTGGGTGCTGTTGCTATGTAAAAAAACTTTCCTTTGTCACACGAGGAGCCTCCAGTTTGTCATACACATGATAAGGTTTCTCAGAGGACGCAGCACAGCAACTGCTGTGTCAGAACTGGAGTCAGACCATGCTGCACCCAGGGCCTTAGAATTTGGAATATAAATTATGTCGAAGCCACGTTCCGTGCTATAACATTTGCTAACCCCTATCAGATATGGATAAGTTCTCATGGCTTGATTTGGCATAGTGAATCCATTCTTCAGATTCTCTTCGGGGATGGAAAAGGAAATACACGACTCCACTGTAATTTTTCTTTTGTTTCTTCAGAATGGGACATAATTTTTTATTGTTAACTGGTGGAAAGAGATGAATCACAGCCAACTATGGCTCGCCCCCACAGGAGAAAAGTATCAAACTATAGCTGAGAACATATTCTTTGAAATGAACCAGAATATCTGAGTTTTGTAATTTCTTCCCATTTAAAAAAAAACATGCTATTGAGAAAATATTAATGTTCTGACCAAGACCAAAAGAGTGAAGGAAGCAGAAAGCTAAGGCTTCTCTGAGGAAAATACTAGAATGCTGTGTGATGAATCCCACACAGCAACTTCACAGCAACTTCACTGAGGACAGAGGAAGCCCACCAGGGGAAGACAGAGTAGCCTACTGACGTTGGTCTTTCCTTCTTCCAAGGAGAGGTCAAGAAGTTGGCTGTGAGCCAGGCATCCCGCACTCCTGAACCAGGTCTGCTCGGGCACCACCTCAGGCAGATCCTGTCATTTTGCTCCCACTGCTGCTATTGAATCTAGAAAATATGCTTGAAATAGGTTCTTCTCTTTTGGCTAGGACAGTTGCATGCTGAAAGCCACTGCCCAGTGTTTGAAATTGCTTGGGTCAGAAGCAATTATCCCTCCCCTCTTCTTTGATCTCACAGGGTTTGGTGGTCAGTCACTCCTCATACACTGGAGTCTCTAGAGGGTGATGGCTCTGTCTGGCTTTTGAGGTGACTGAATCACGCGGTATTGCAGATGGAAAAATATTTAAATGGGCTTGTTGTAGTCATGATTACAATTTACACTTTGCTTCAGCAGAACTGCTTTATAGACTTTTATGAGTTAAGGATCTTCTGGGGCAAATCCACAAGGAGAAAGCAGGTACTTTTTAAACCCTTCGGTGCTTGCTGGAAGAGTGGTCATATATGGTCTTTTAGCTGTACCTTCCCGTCAGCCTCTCCCAAAAACAGAACCTTAAATTGTCCTATCTCCATATAAAAATTGGATTTAACAAAGACAGGAACAGTCCCTGTGTACTGTGTGCAGAGCCAAATGACTTTTGAAGGGTCCCTGGAACCCAGATAAGAATAAAAACCACAACCCCTGTTCCCCTTTCTGCATGACCAGATTTGTGGATGATGGCTCTCACCTAGAGATATCTGAAATAGAGTATTGGTTCCCATTTGTATTTTTCTTCATTCATTATATGATTCATTTATATTTAAGTTCAACGAAAACAAAGGACAGAAGAAGCTTCATTTTTGTCAAATATAACATTGTCTTTGAATTTTAGTGGTATGTTAGGATGTCAGATCTACACCCTGGTGAAATAAAAAGAATTCTAATTCTAGAACAAACCACACGTTAATTCAGGGCAGAGTCAGGCCATGCTCATGCCTGTTTTCAGACCCAAAGTTTTTAATCAGTAAGAGAGGCAATGGGAAGAGAAAGTACAAGAACTTGAATGGAAGCAGAGAGACACGGTGGCTTTGAACTTCACCTCTTCCCGGGTTCAAGGTGGTGCCTCATATATACATAAACTAAAAAATAGTCACAATCAGAAATGAATCAAAGGTTCATTCACCCTGGTAGGTTACATGGCTAACAATGTGGCTTAGTGTTAGCCATTGGCTAGGGACTTCTGACCCCTCTTCTAGATTTCTTAGCTCACTGGACACTCCCAGTTGCCAGAATTTTCTTAATAGAGTACATCTTGAGCCCAGCTCTGATGGAGTTGAAGAGTTTGGTTTTGTAGAGAGGGGCTTGTTCCAGACCAGAGAAGCCCTAGGGAAGGGCCGATTCTGTATATCCTTGTAATTAGAGACAGACTATTCTTGGGAGAGTTTCTATGGAGGAAGCTGGGAGGAGAGAGATAGTTTAGTGAGACGTTGGCCCTGCCCAGCACACTGAGCCATTTCTAGCCACTGCACGAGACAATAGGAAATCATTGTGCTCTCCTAAGCTAGAGTGTGATATGAAAGCTGTCAACACAAAGCAAGCTTGGAACCAGAATTTTCAATTAATGATAAAATGTCTCCTGGGATGAGATAGAAAGATCATCTCAGCTCAAGGGAGCCTGTCGAATCTTAGGCACCTCCCATGTTCTCATCGTATATAGACTTTATAGAAGTCAGTTGGGTATGGCTTGGCTCTTTTGTTTAAGGCATCTCCACCCAGTCACCCCAAGAAAAAAATATAACCCCCTTTAGTTATACAGTTATAAGATGCGGGCATCTGAAGGAGTTTTCTCTGTAGCACAAATGTCAAATAAAGTGTCCCATAAAGGTTCAAAATTGGAGAGAACCTTGGTCCATTAACTTTAAAATGCCAGAGAACTAAAGACCTAGTTTATTAACATTTTCCGACTCCTGTCTGCTCCTGAATAGTCATTATGGAACATTATTCTTTAATGTGACTTTTTCCCCCAAAGCCAGTAAAGAGCGGACCCCAATGCGCCACTTGATTTTGTATGTTTTTCTTTGTTGTTGTTGTGTAGTATAATATCCCCGGGCACATGCTGCTTCTGAGCTTTAATTACACTTTTAACCCAGCCCTTTATGTCTGGGTCCTTAATGTCCAAGCTCCTATATAATTACCAAGTTGACTGTGTGGGAATGAGACAAATATTTTTTGCATGACTTTACCCTATACATTACTATACTGCTATACTCAGGCTGCTTCCTCAGCTTGGAGCTGTACACTCAACTTGAAAAGACCCAACCAAAGAGACTCCTATCTCTGGCTCACAATGCTAAGTTCAGATGGACAGTGACTTGATCCAGCTGAGGTCCCCGGAGCTCTTGGAGGAGGATTTGAGTTTGGCACTGGAGCCTTGGGCCAGAGCCTGACAGGGTCTTGGGAACTTTTATTCCCTTTCTATCCAGCTGTGTGTGTGTGTGTGTGTGTGTATCTCCAGTCATGCCTCTTCTTACAGCTGTGAAGTAGGAATTCCTTAGTATTTGAAAGGGGCCAGGTTTCTGAGACCTCCTGGAGGAGGAAGTCACTGTATTTTACTAAAAACAGAAAAACATTGCTGATGCTGGTTGCTAAGAAACACCAGAATTTGAAGGAGGGAAATAAACTAGGCTGAAAGGGGAAGGGCTATGACCAGTTAGTCAGGGGCCTCCATTTAATTCTGGATTGTCTGGGTTCATTAAAACAAGATGGCAGGAGCCTGAATCCTCTAAAGTTAAGCTCCTTCGTTTCTCCCCGAAAGCCAAACTTCTGTCCCTTCTGCAGAACTGAAATGATTTCCATAGCATTTCATATTCTGAGAAGCAATTTTTATCTCATCTTTTTTGTGTATGATATAGAAAAATAATTGTGATTTTGTCTATGACATGCATTAAGTATTCACATCTTATAAGAGAGAATAAAAGAGAAAACATTACCTTGAAATCTAAGTATCTAGTGATGGTCATCAGTATTGTATGTTCACTAATGTAAATCCTTTTCATATGTGCTTAAAAACATACATATACATTTATGTACAGATGTTTATATATGATTTGCTATGAACAGATTATTTGATAATCTGATTTTATCTCTGTTCAACCCTATGCTATGCTATGTTTTTCTTTTAATAAATATAAATATATACCATTCTTTTGGGTGGTTTATACATATTCCATTATAAAAATAGTCAATAGTTTGTTAAAACAAAATCTGATCAATTAACATTTTATAACTTTCTTTGATTGTTAATATTTAGCATTACAACCTATGCTTTTTCAAGAATAATCGATGAACCTTACTCGCATATTAACTGTCTGTAAATAGTGTTAATACCTGTGAGGGGCACGTGCGAAGACTTAAGTTTAGATTGTGTTCTGGAACTTATCCCATAAGATGAGTTCCTCTGGCCTAATAGTGACTTGCGTGTGTTAGAGTACAGAAGAGAGGAGGAGACGAGGCATGGCTAGTGCACAGTATTGTGAGCGGTTAGGCTAGAGTTTAGATACATAAAATAACTGTGTTCACATATCTGAAGATCCAGGTTCTCCCCCTAGACTGAAAAAAGGCAGAAGAGGCCCAACTGCCTGAAAATGAAACTAGAGAATTCCAAATAAGCACAAGGTCAGGTGATATCATATTGAAGTCATTTAATTGTTGTCTCTTGAGGTGCTGAGTTTCCCATTTCTAGGGGCAATGTGTAAAGACCAGGTCACCATCTAGATGCCGCTATGAATAGAAATTCCATCTAGGGAAAAGTTTGTACCATAGTCTTTTCCCCAATACAGATGTATTGGGCAGCATTTATATGGGAACAACACTCCCATCAGTAAACTTGACTTTGCCAAAACCTAAAAGTCTTTTTCAGAGAAGTGCTTTGTTGGCTGATAGTGCTAAAACTCCTAATGGTCTATCAATAACTGCTGTCCATCCTGGGTATAGCATAAAGAGAAGGGGAACCGACTGCATCCTGGCTCACTGGCTAGTGATGCTTGCCTGATTCTGTCCTCACAAGTGAACCTGGCAGATCCTGATGTGCTCCAGTGATCAGAGCTCTCCGACCTGAACCTTACTTCTCGTGTGCAACCCCACACACCTATCCTGCATGCCCTTCCCCACCTCACTTTTGCTCTGCTCTTTCTAAACTTGGTCGCCACTATTGTCTTTGACATATACAATTCTTCTCATTACAAAGTAAGAAAGTGTCTCCAGATGACCCAGACGTGGAAAAGAACATGAAAAGGAGTCTTCTAGCTAATAAAATAGTAATGGCCTCTAAGTGAATCAGAAGATTCCATCTTAAATTATAATTAGGGAGCTATACCTGCAGGACACTTTCTCACCTACGAGATGTTTGAAAATTAAAGGGTTTGAAGAAAGTTCATGTAAGCACAGTTCAGGGAAAGAGGTCCAGACTGGATGTTGAATTTGGTGATATCTTTCCAAGGTGAAAATGTTTATATTCTATTCCACGAACATCATTCGAATCTCTCTTTTCCTAGCTTATTATGGAAACAGCTGTGGTATGTTGAAGCATCATCCATCCTTGTTGAGAACAAACTCATATCAGTAGGCAAGCTGTTCCCTTGCCAAAGTATTCTTTGAAGCATTACTGGCAAAAGAAAAGCTGAAAATCACCCCGATGTCCACAAGTGATGCATTCTGTCAGTATTTACTTTAGATCTACTGTATAACAGCCAGTGCTCTGGGGCCTGGGGTTATCTCCTTGGATAAAATGAAGATCTCTGGCCTCCCAGGATCTCCATCCTAATGCATCAAGGTAGGACCATCAAGACATAGTGGATATTTGTTTTAACCAATTGTTTGATGTATTTGTAATCATGTGATGTGTGTGTGTGTGTGTGTGTGTGTGTGTGTGTGTGTGTGTGTGTGTATACACATGTATGCTGATGTGCATGCATGCGGAGGCCAGAAGATGTCAGGTGTCCTGCTCCATTGCTCTGTGCTGTATACTCTTGATACAATTCCTCTCAACCCAAAGCTTTCTGGTTTTGGTTAGGTTGGCTGGTCAGCAAGCTCCCATGATCCTCTTGTTTCCATCTTCTTGTGCCGGTGTTACAGTGCATACAGGGTTGTGCCCAATGTGTACATGGCTGTAGGAATCCAAACTCTGATCTTTCAGCTTGTATAGCAAGTGAGCCATCTCCCTTTTATTTTTTTCTGATACTTTATTTTACAGGGTCTGGATGTATGTGGGTTTGATTGCATTTTTAAGCATTTTTAGAAATATTAGCCAAGAAACCTCAATGTCAGGAGTGGCTATTGGGGTTTTCTTTTTGTAATCAGCTTCTGGTCCTGCTAAGCTGTGTTATTAGCAAATGCGACTTGGGTAAGACAAAAACTTAGGGGTGACCAGACAGAAGACAGTTATAAAGCCAAATCAATAATACAGCCAGAGAACTAAGGCTCCTACTTCAAAGGAAAAGGACAATTCTTCAACCTGTCTGTAGCTACCTAAATGAAACTGATTGGATGTTTAATGCTGTCCAGACTGTGGGAATGGCATCAGAATTCATACTAAAGTACTCAGACCACAGCTGTGTCTTGACATGGGCCTGCGGAATTCCAGGCTTCAGGCAGGGTAGACTTGCCCTCCCTTGCAGAGCAGTAGGAAGGCAGATGGCAACTGTGAAGGCTCAGCAGAAGAATCTTGAGCCCAGTCTGATTCTGTCGGTGGTGACATTTCCTTCACCCTGTGGAAGCCTTGGTCCCTCCTCTGGACCATGGTGAACTTATGTAAGAGTTTTTTACTTAAAAGTGTAGCCCACCACCAACATTTAATGAACCTATATTCTGGAAAGGCCTTGGTGACAGGGAAAAGACTTAAGAACCTAAAATTCTCTAGAATCTTTGAGAAGATCTCTCCCATTCTCCAGTCAGCTTTCCCTAAGCCTATAAGCATACATGTATCATGTATGTACTTGAATATCTATTTTGTGTAGGTTCAAGCATTGTGCTTGTGCTATTTCAATTCCAGGACTATAGAAAAGATTTGGGGGGGTTCTGTTTTTAAAAGATAACTAGAAGTTATTTTTTAATGTACCCACTTGATAATATAATCTGATATGTTGATTAAAAATGAAAATGATAGGAGTACAACATCATTTCTTGCCTTCTGGAAGTTGGGTTTCTGTCGGATGCACAGACATGGACCTTGCCTCTGGCTTAGGGTTATAAATATAGAGGAGAAGGTGTGATTGCTACAGATGAGATGCCACGTTTGTGCGCTAGAGGGATGTTGGCCATGAAGAGCCTATAAGGGCTGGATTGATAAGCCATCTTGTTTGATCATCTATAAGG
Source organism: Microtus ochrogaster (assembly GCF_000317375.1). NCBI lineage: Eukaryota > Metazoa > Chordata > Mammalia > Rodentia > Cricetidae > Microtus > Microtus ochrogaster. Next base: position 61,370,777 of record NC_022013.1, on the reverse strand, counting down.
AGGCAGTGAAAACCCATCCTGAGTAGAATATGGAACTTGGAATCTCCCTCCAGCTAGGATTAAACCAGTCCTGTCCATGGTGGATTCAGGGTCTGTTGTATAAAGCCAACAAGGATCTCATAGGTCAAACGAAAAGAAGGGATGCAAAGCCAGCTTGCCACCAGGGGAAGATAAATGCCACAAAGAAGGTTCCAGGGATTTGGGGTTTGGGACACTTGCTGTGAGTTCTCTCTTCTTACTTGTTTTCTGACCAATTGGAAAATGAATGAGTATGTTTACATTTCTTCCACTTGCCTTACCCAAGCCGGAGACCAGCTGGGGAGACCAATTTGTTCCCTGTCCAAGGCACCAGCCATCTCTTCCCTCTGAGTCTCTTTCTCTTTCTTGGCTGCTGGGTTCCTTTAGTCCTGTCAGACTTTCCCTCCTGTCTCATCAGCCTCTCTCCTGGCTCAGGCTGTGCTCAGTACGGCCAGCAGCCCCACTACATGTGTGCACGGCCTTGCTCCCAAGGTCCCTCCCTTCCTTGTGTTGTCGCTACTTTCTTTGGTAGGGTTCATGTTCAGAGGTCTTAGGCTTTCTCCTTTCGGTTAGCCACTTTCAGAACTGAGCAGATGCAGATGGTGTTGGCTCCCTGCTTCGCACAAGCATCCACACCTCTGTGAATAATGTCCCTCTGCCACAGAGGATTCTTCTGGGTGCGTTCATCGTCCCTGGGCTGCTTTGAACATCCAGTCTCTGCTGTCGGCTGCCCAGGCCTCAGCTCTTACTTTGCTCTTTCATTGTGATGGTAGTTTCTCAAGTGTCAGTCATGTTGAAGATGCCTTTCTGTGTGTCTTCTGAGTCCAAAGGTGGACTTTTTTTTTAGATGTTCTCTCTGAGGCACATGCTGTAATTTATTACAGTGCGTTTTAAAATAAAGATATAGCGATTAGAGGGCCCCTGTACTATCTGTGACTCTTCTGTGTTCTATGAAGTCTCTGTGGGCACCTGTTCCTTTCTCTACGTCTCCCTCATTCATCTGATATTGTGGTCCCTTTCAAGCTGCTGCTGGTGTCTCAGCCTCAAGGGCTCCTATCATCAGGGCCCGCTGGCCTGGCCACTCATTGTGCCAGGCCCTAAGGGCTTCCTTTTGCTTTCATCACTGGGTAGAGATGATCTGGTGGGGCAGTTCTCAGCCAATAAGGACAAACATTTGTGGAATTGTGCACCAGATGAAGATCTCAGCCTTCCTCATCTGCACAAATTTACGTCATAATACTTTCAGGTACCATTATCGTTTTCTCCCTCACTGGCTTCCTTTGGTTTTCCTTCCCTCAGCGCCTCTTGTGCTCTCTTTCTAGCTCCCCTCTTTCATCTTCCCTCCTTCCTTCTCTCGCTTCTATTTTTCATTCTCTCCATCTCCCGGCCTTCTTTCTTTCCGATTATTTTTCTTTCTTTATATGTTCAGGTTTGCTTTCCTTTTCTTTTTTTTTTAATTAAGCTTTGATCTCACAGTCTGCTTTGTCGAGATGCTCAAAACAGACAGACCCTGCCGAGAGTCCTCTCACAGCTCAGTAGAGGAGTCCCGGCTTTTCTGAGACCCTCTATTGACTCTCCAGGTTGAAACAGTTTAGATTCCACATAAAATATGTGTTGTTTACCCAGGCTCTTCATGCTCTGCATACTGTTACAGTCCTTGAGGAGCTTGTCAGTGACAAGTAAGATAAATGAATGAAGAGGACTTTACAAGTGTTTAAAAGCTAAGTATAGCATGTGCTGCCCACTACTTAATTAAACAGACCTGCGCTTAGCCTAGGAGCTCAATGGTGGAAACTTCTAGGCCCCCCCTCCCCTAACACCCCACTGCAGGCACCAGCGCTCAGGATGTTAGAAATTCCTTGGTAGTCTGCAGTTGCTAGCTCTTTAGCCAGATCCAACGCTCTGGTGCTGATTGAAGCAGTATGGACTGGAGCGGGTGGCTCGGGAGTTGATAGTGGGGTTAGTGAACGACACGCACCCCTTTGAACCTTGAGGATTGCCAAGGATGACTTGTGAGTTTACGGTAGGGTTAGTGCTTTGAACCTCAGTCAAGACTCCATGGATTTCATCCTTCTCACCAGGAACGTTAAACTCATGTGAACTGCTTCTCTTTTATGTTCAGACAGTCTTTCCGGAGTCCCAGCTCATTTCCAGAATAATGTTTTTTTTTTCTTTTTATGAGGGAACTAATCCACAAAGATTCAAGTGTAGTATACAGGTGTCCCACGAGCATGCCACCGTCCTAGACAATAGGGCTTGAGTCTCTCTGTCTCAATTTCCTCTTCAGGTAAGCCAGGATAATAATCACCTCTATGGGTTAGTACTCAGTAACACACATTTACCCAGCTTTTTACTGTCACGGGCTTCTGTCCTTATTAAAGTAGGCCTCCATCCCAACCTTTGTCACAGGGCTGTTGTGCCAGGTGACTAAGATGATAGAGCAGCGCACCATTCCTGGTACGGCAAGGGCCAGGTAAGCAGAGTGATAGCTATTGACATTGGCAAGTGGCCCATTCTTCAGAGGCCCACATTCTTCCTCACACTGTGAGGGAACTTATGCTCCCTACAATGTACAGAGTGTAGAGGTCTCTCCCTGTCAGTCACCGCCCACCCTCAGTAAGCTGTGCTGGCTGGAGCAGGACAGAGAAGACACTGGCTTTAATCCTTGTGCATGCCCCTCCAGAGGATTCCCCCAGCTTCCTAAGAAGCGGGGAAGCTGCTTGATAGGATAACCTTCCTCTTCTGATGTTAGCAGGAGACAGAGAGAGAGAGAGAGAGAGAGAGAGAGAGAGAGAGAGAGAGAGACTACAAAACTGCAAGTTCTGCTCTCTAAAGGAACCAGGAGAGACCAGGAGAGGAGTCAGCATCTGCCCAGGATGAAGACCCCATTCCTATGCTTGCCCATTCCCGAGAGGCAGAAACTGAGTCATGGAACTGATTTGCTGGGACTCACAGCAGATATTTGATAGACACAAACTGAGTGCTGGGCAGGTGCTGCTTCTCCAGAGACTACGACAGCTGTTGTTCAAGACAGTGAGAAGCCTGCAGTATCTGTAGAAGGGAGACCAGTGGTCTTTGAGTCTATTATTCCCATACAAAAGAGAGGTATGTGCTTGGGGATGATCCGGGAGGATTTTGTCTGGGATTTCTGAAGAAGAAAAAAGTCTGACAGGAATTTTTTTTACATTTCATGGGAAGTAATAACAAAAAATGTGATGGCAGAATGGGGAAGTGAGGCCTGGGGGAGAAGAGGCCAGTCCACATTTGTGAACAGATGCCAGTACCCTGGCTCATTTCCCCAGAGATATCACAGTTTGGCATACGTGAGTGTACCGGTGTGGTTCTATCCTAAAGCCCTCCCCTTGTTTCCAGAACTGATAGGATCTTCTTAGATATGAGGGTGAGTGGTTAGTTCAAATATTTTTTTCTGTTTCTTCCACATACAATAAAGAATAAAGAGAGTGACATCCACAGAGTATGTCCTGAGTTGCATTTTTGTTTGTAGTCATGAGTAGACGGGTTGGCTGTAGCACCTGCCTATCCTTGCCTCCTTCCACTCATATCCAAGCCAACTTTAGCTGTGGGGACTCTCTCCTGCCTCTGGTTATTCATGCAACCCCCCCTCACTCCCATTCTCTCCCACACTGCTATAGTCAGTCCTCCTTCCCCATGTGTCTTATTGACCTTTGCTTTGGCCTCTGCAGCTGGATTCATTCCTTACTCTTCATATTGCTACTGTCAGATCCTGAAACTACAAATCTGGATTTTTTTTCCCCCTGTTCCTTCATTCACTAGAAGAATGATTATGAACTTAGGAGCTCTTTCTCATTGCCAAGGAAACTTAGAACAATTATTTCAGCTGTGCGTGTTTGTGCGTTAGAGGTACAGAGGTGTAAGTATCTATGCGTGTTCTTTGTGCATATGATTTTAGAGCCCAGAGGTCAACCTGGATACGGTTCCTCAGGAAACATCTACCTTGGATTTTCAGACAGGGTCTCTCACTGGGATCTGGGATTCACCAATTGGCCAGACTGCTGAGCCAGCAATTCCTACAGAGATTCTTGTCTCTGCTTCCCCAGTGCTAGGATTATAGGTGTGTACCAGCACCCCTAGAATTTTACACATATGCTGAGGATCAACTAAGCATCTCCCCGGCCCCCAAAAGTAAGGTTTTGAAAAGTACATGCTACATACACTTAACCTGGCACACAATTATTCCAGTCATTGATCAGCACAAAATGACTTTCTGAACAGTTGTCCGTAGTAAACACTTGACCTCTCTGATTCCTGCTCTTACACAGAGCTTCCTCCTATTGATTCCTGTAGCCTCGTCATCTCCTGCTTATTTAAATGATTACTGTGACCTAATCATTTGTTGACTGAGGTTTCTGTCCTACCTGGTCCTGCAGCTTTTCAGTACCAAAGAAATACACAGAGGCCTACATTAATTATTAACTCATTGGCGTAGTAGCTCGGGCTTCTTATTAGCTCTTATAACTTATAGTAGCCCACAATTCTTTGCTTTGTTAGCCACATGGTGTGGTACCTTTCTAGGCAAGGCAGTCACAGTTTGTTTCATTTGCTGCTGGGTCACAACTGCAGAATTAATCTTTCTCTTCCCAGAATTCTCATGGCCCCACCTCTATTTCCTGTCTGGTCGTCCCGCCTATACTTCCTGCCTGGCTACTGGCCAATCAGCGTTTATTTAAAATACAAGTGACAGGGTACAGACTATTATCCCACAGCATTCATTGAAACCCAGATCCTACTCAATTAAGATTCACTGTCATCTAAGTTTCATGAACATTCAGCGGGGCCCGATTCGTTCATCCTTATTCTATGGTTGTCAGCCAGTTTCTCATCTTTTACTTGCAAACAGGAACTTCCCATTGTACTCAGATCAGGTAGAGAAAGACATGAAGAAAAACTCTGCAATGTTTTAGATTCCCCTGCTGGGAAAGAGGGAAAAGAGAAAGCCTGCTAGAAAAGAACTGTAATTACCATGGCGTGGTGTGGTCTTCCCTTCCCATGGTAATAAATCTTATTGTATGCATCTTTCCTTCTGTTTTTTAAACCACACTTAATGTAGGTTTTAATGCTAATATCATCTAGATGACGGGCCAAACCTTGATTTCTTATTGCCACCTGACTAAGATAGGTGTAAAGTTTTAATATTACACTTTTATAGCTATGCATTGTCATTAGGCTATGGCATCTACTAGTCAATCAAGGATTTCATCTTGTTTTGAAAACTCCATGGACAGTACCTTTTGAAATATCAGAGGGATACAGAATCTAGCACCTTTGTACACACAGTGTTTATTAAGTATTTTAGTTAATGGTTAAAGTCTTGGTTTTCCACGTTGACTTTTGGTACTGGTAAAAGCCTCCCAAAGTCCCCTGGTATTCCAAAGGCTAGGGAAGAGTGAGAAAATGCCCTTCATTACACCTAGGTACTCCTTATTCACGATGAGGTAATTGGGCAGGTTGGCACTAGGTCCGGTTTACTGAGAAATAGAATATTCCTTAAAGAAGAACAAATTGACTTGCTAGGAGCTCCCTATTTGTCTCAGCAATCATGATGTCACATATAGAAAAAAATAGTCAAACACAGGTGGCCAGAGATGGGAGCTTCAAAGTGACAGGTTGGGACCCAGGTGACTTCCTAATCAAGTCCCTGTGTTCCTAGATGCTGTACTTCAGAAAGGTTGTCCATCTCCAAGTCCCCATGAATGGTTTCAGGTTCTCAGTTAGGTCTGCCCCGAAGACCTGCTGCTGTGTGGTGGATCTTTCATGTGCCCTTTGGTTGGAGGGACATGGGCCACCTGCTGAAACTCTACAGAGTTTGAAAAACTGGCATCCTTGTTTTGTTTTTGTTTTTGTTTTTTTAAAAAAAAACTTCCTACAGGTTTTCTTTTGCTGACCATTAAGGAGTATTATTTTACCATTTCTTATACTTCCTGGCTTTTCTTTGTATGGTAGAAAGACAATATAACTGGGCAGGGATGCGGTGAGTAGTGCAGATTGTGGAGGCAGGATACAAAAAGAAGTCCATTTTCAATTCACGTTAAAGCAGCCAGATTGCCCAGTTGTTTTATGGGACCTAACATGATCACCCAGGCTGTAAGGGCTCGGTCACAGTTTAAGTGATATGTTACAAGCAAGGTAAATAAAAATAGTCTGAAGTATCAGACCAAATTCAATTTTTCACCTCTGTTTCACACTCTTCTCTCATCCCAGACTAATCAAAAGAAGCTTCTTCCGCTCACGATTGCTCTGTGTACATTTCCCCCAGATCTGGTATTCATATGAACAATGTGGTTTATTTATATTTCAGCACCAAATTGGAAAGATGACATCATTCATTTACAGTCTTCATCCCTTGACATGCCTACTCTCTCACACCTCATCTCGGCGGACACATTTAGGCTGCATACAGCATCTTGTTTAGCTTACGCATTCTTTTATGGAACACAGTTCAAAGGTAGGGAGCTTTAGGATTGTCGCTGGGAAGAGGATGACCTCATAAAGTCACAGGGGCTCCCCTGAAGGATAAGGGCATTACGATGTTTACACTAGCAGTGTTATTATTTGTTCCTTTAGCCTTGATCGTTTGTTCTTGGGCTTGCCCTTCCTTCTCCACCATCACAGACCTCATAGCTCCCTTCAGGCCCCTAGAGTTCTATTTGGAAGAAGCTGTTCCAGATTTATTAATCAGTGAGTTCAAAAGTACAGTGCTCCGTGGTGATACTGGGGTTTTAGGTGTGAGTGCTGGGCTTCAGCATCTCCTGTCTAATGGCAGGACTAAGGAGAATCTTGTCCACAAGGGCTCTACTGGCCTGCTCTTTCCCAGAGGCCTCACTCGTCCATTGGACAAATGAAGAATGGAAATTCTGTCAGCTGCCAGAGAATGCCTGGATTTTTTTTATTTAATTTTTAAGTTGTTCTATTTTATATTTTTTATTTTTTTATCATATACATGCATATTTATGCTCACTTTGGGACCTTTCAAATATTGTACACTTTTTAAAAGATGGAACAAATAAATGATGAGGCATCCTTTGGCTGGTGGAGCTGGCACATGAGGTGTTTCCAAAGCTTAACAGACCCTGGGTACTTAAGGGATAGCTCTTTCCACCTGTTCAGCTGTTGGCCTTCTCTGCTAGCAGCCTGACAAGGAAAGGGGCCTGGAGATTGAAAATTGAAAGACCCAGAAATTTCCATACCCTTTGTTAAGAAATGACTCTTGAGGCTAAAGCCTGTGTCTTCCTTTCCTGGCTGCCAAATGGCAGTAGTAATAATTCTTCCAAAGGAAGTTTGGAAAGCACAACTGTGCATGAAAAAATCCCATGAGCATGTACTACTATAGGTCCATAATACTCTTTGCTATCAAATAATTATTTTTTATTGATTTTTATTGAGCTCTACACTTTTCTCTGCTCCCCTCCCTGATCTCCCCTCCCCTCTTCAATCCTCCCCCAAGGTCCCCATGCTCCCTATTTACTCAGGAGATCTTGTCTTTTTTCTACATTCCATGTAGATTAGATCTATTCAATAATTATTTATATTGCACAGTAAACTTCTGACTGGTTCGAATCCCTGATTGGCCCCCAACTTCTGGCTCTCTGAGAATACTGATGGTCCACTGTCATCTTGGACTGTCATAGCAACCCACACTATGCCCTCAACTCTTGGTAACCTATCCTACTGAAGAAAGACGTACAGCCCCTGTCTATCATGGCAGCATCCTTCATCCTTCCAGCCACTCCTTGAAGCAGTATCAGCTTGGTGTTTGCTTCTGCAGTCCAAGCTTCAAGGGTAGGCACGAGGAAAGCACCTAGAGGAGGACGAGAATATTGCCCTGTGGCAGAAAATAGGCTTAGTATGTACAGTGCCCTGGGTTCAATCCCCAGCACTGCTCAAGAGAAAGACGAAAGAAAAGATAAAAAGATAGGAAGAAACGAAGGAAGGATAGAAGTGAAAGAAAGAAAAGACGAAAGAGAACGAGAAGAAAGGAGGAAGAGAAAGAAAGTAAAAGAAAGGAGGAAGAAAAAGAAAGAGAGAGTGAAAAAAGGAGGAAGAGAAAGAGAGAGAGAAAGGAAGAAAGGAAGGAAGGAAGGAAGGAAGGAAGGAAGGAAGGAAGGAAGGAAGGAAGGAAGGAAGGAAGGAAGGAAGGAAGGAAGGAAGGAAGGAAGGAAGGAAGGAAGGAAGGAAGGAAGGAAGAAGAGCAGGCCGCTGCAGAATGTGCTGTGAATTAGTGAGACTCGAGAGTTAGGATGAAGGAAAAACCAAGGAGAAGAACTGCAGGCAAAGAACACAGCACACACAAAGGAGAAAGTTCTGTAGTGCAGGATGACAGTGAAGACGGTAGTAAAGGCATTGGACTGACACTTGCTCCTCACAACAATCCCAGGAAGGATCCCTCCCATTTTAGAGGTAAGGAAGTTGAGGCTTAGTTAATGACCTTAGGACAGCACAGCCAGCACGTTAGGTGGAGCACCACTTGAATCTGGGCAGTCCTATCCTTAAGTCCAGACTCTCTGACTTTCCAGGCGAGCTGATTTCTTCTGCTGCCCTTCTGAATGGGCTTCGGGCATTTTTTTGTGTTATTGTGGCCTCGTTAATTCAATTCATCCCTGCTCTTTTTCTTGCCCTGAAACAAAGGAATACAGCCCTGTGGCTCTCGGGACTTAACTATGACTCCCAGCCTCCGTTATGACAAACACCACATGATTAGAGCAGTCAGCCTGTTTTCCACTGACTTGGCACCAGTTCCCGCAAAGAACAATGGCAGCTAAATGTCTGTAGACAACCTTTCCCTAGATACCGTCACGTTGTAGCAGTGACCCGTCTCCATCAGTGTCCCTGCCTTATGTCCCTGCGTTAGGCGGCTTCGGAGTGGACTTCCCTTCCTTGTCCTTGGAGAATATTGTTTGTCATTCTGCTTTTCCACACAGTCCTCTCCCAGCATTCCTTCCTGGGCTTCCTTCTGACCTTCTCTAGAATGTAGGATGTATCCGTGGGCACTTTGGGGTTGCTAACTCCAAATGGCTGGTTGTACCTTAGGATGTATCTACCCCCCCCCAAAAAAAAGAACATTGACATGGACAGATGTCACATAGCTTCAAGAGTATGATGAAGCTTCTTATTAGGTTTCAGTGTGCCTAGAAATGAGAACCTTGGGAGTGGAGTAATTGGAGCCCTTCTCGTAGGTGCTGTCAGTGTGCCGTGTCTGGTGGCTTTGTTGTCTACCTCCTGATAGGCTCTCCCCTGCTTTTCCTTCTGCACAGACCCAGAACAGAATGAAGCTGATGGCAGACAACTATGACGACCATCACCATTACCACCACCACCATCACCACCACCACCGATCTCCTGGGAGGTCACAGCATTCCAACCACAGGCCCTCTCCGGACCAGGTCAGTTTCATTGCTACGCACCTCTAGAACCCCTCTTACGCTTTGGGTATTTTAAGATAAAATAAATAATCCTCAAGAAATAATAAACAGCATAAAGTGATACGTTCTTTGAACTGAAACTAATAGCTTTGGTATTTATTTCCATCACTCAAGGAATCTAAATGTTTTTCTTTCTCCTTCCTCTTTAAGGTTTTGTCTTTTCTTGTTTATGTTATGCAGTTTCTTTCCTCCCCTCCTTTCTTCTTTCATAGATAGGCAGCCTATTGCTGGCTCATATCTAATGGCTAATTATTTTGGAATGTCTCTTTCCAAGTTTTCAAAGAAACCACACTCTTCCCAAGAGCTTGGCAAGCAGAGAAACCTTGAGTTTTCTGAGTTCTCTTGGAGACAGTCCCTCCACGATGCAAGTTAATAGTGAGGTAAAACACCAAAGGAGAAATCCATTTTGCTGGCCTTTGAGTCGATGAAGTCAAGGAGCCTGGCTTCTTTGCTTTGAAGCCTGTCTTCTCCCTTGACTAAGGAAAACGAGGGAAAAGATGAAGTTATAAAACCAAAGAAGAAAAGAGGAGATGCCTGCAGTTTTCAGCTGCGCTCACACTCATCCCCTACCTGCAAAAGCTGTAGTGCCTAGTAGGAAAGCTTCCGAAGGTGATGCACTCATCCCGTCTGCAGAAGCTATAGGGACTAGCAACAAAGCTCCCGAAGATGATGCATATGCAGATCAATAAATTAAATAAGAATAAGCAGAGCAACATAGTCAGTATCAGTAGTTTTTCTTCCTTTCTGTACCTTTGTATGAGCATAATATCGTGTATACAATAAATTCCAGTAGTTGTGGGGCATTAGGGAAAGGCACCTTTTTCTGTGTAAGCCGGCACATCTCAGACTTTGGCAAGAAACATTAATTAACTGTGTCATAGAGAGGGTGTCAGTGTTTGCTAGGGAGGTTGTGCTCATTATACCCCTGTCACTCTTTTCAGATGCCTCTCGCTCACCTTACTAGCATCCCAAGGAAGTTAGTTAAGGTCTAGCCTTTAGAATGTTTTGTCAGGAATAAAACTCCAGGGGGAGCCAGTTCTATAGAGCACACACACCACTGAGATCCCAGCCTTTGTACCCTGAAGAATTTCCCCTCGGAGACCCCAGCACTGCAGAAGGTTTTTTTCTAGAACTTATGGGTTTCCAAAGCCACGAGCAGAAAGACTCTAGTTCATGGACTACATCCCTCTGAAACAGCTCTAGAGGCTGGTGACCTGGAAGATGGAAAGATTAATATGTGTCATTACCACACATGTCCTTGTTTTTGTCTGGTTTTGTATGCAGCCTTTGGCACCTAGCACTGCGTGCTCACACCTGCTTATCCCAGCATGTTTGAGATGCCCCCCCCCCCGGCTATTGCCCTTTAGCACACTACCCTTTGTTCCTTGGCATTCTCCCATGAAAGGTCAATGTGAGACTTCATTGGTGGGAGACCTGCAGACCTCATGATGGCTATCCTTCTGAGCCATGCATGCCAGAAGTCCCCCGTGGGTATCCTCCCCCCACCCCAGACATAGTTAACAGGAAGAGCTGGAACAGTACCAGAAAGAATTGGAATGAGTCACACAAGGACCTGCTGATATAACCAGACGTGTGTCCTAACATGCCCTCCTGGAAATAGTGGCCAGATCAAGTCTGTGTGCTTTGTGAATGGTTATTTCTCAGCCAACCTGTGCGTTGGCTGGCAGTAGGGTGTCTTGGCTGCTCAGTTGGCCCCTGCCATGTGTCTACGTCACTAAATGTGTCCACAGGATAGCAGTTATTGTGCAGTGCTGGAGTTCCAAAACTTAGTTAGTACTCCCGGAACAGTGTCTGACTGAGACACGTCCCTAGGCACTTGGACATGTGTTTGTCACTGCCGTCAACAGTGAATGCTCTGAGCAACTCTTGGGCATGGAGATGGTAGCAGCATTGTCCTCAGGGGAAAATCCCATGCTCTGGTTGCTAGTCATTTACTCTGCCAGGTAATCCCTGGAGTAGACATCACGTGCCAGCACATGCAGAGCCTGGAGAAGAACATGCACGCGGGCCAGACAAACCCTGACTTCAAGGTGCTTACTGTCCAGCCCTAGAGCAACAATGCAGGTCCCTTAGTGTCTACTACTGAATTTTTTTCCTTGGTCATGTCAATCATAACAAGATAGATAATAAAAGGTTTAAGCTAATTAGGGCCATGGTTTCTGTACTTGGTAAAAGCAAAATGGCCTTACCTAGGAGGGGACTTTTACAGTTTGAAATTGCATCACTAAGGCTGCCACATTTCACCCTTTCAGTGGGCAAAGGAATGTTAAGCAAGGACCCCTGGTGTGATATATGGATGGCCTCAGAGACAGAAGCATTAGACTTCCTGAGCCAGAGTCCCTGTTAGACCATTGCCTCCAGATTTAGGAAATGGGGCCCTCCCCTGCACAGTATCAACAACCTAGATGTCAATATTAGCATTTTTATGGAACTCAGTCACAGAGTGTGGCAGTTGTGAAAGCCTACAAAGTCTTCCCAAGTGATTGCAATCCCATTCATGATTGTGTAGGCTGTGGAAAGGGATGCCCTGGGGGTGGAGTTACCCCATACATGATTGTGTAGGTGGTGGAAAGGGATACCCTGGGGTGGAGCTATCCCATACATGATTGTGTAGGCTGTGGAAAGGGATGCCCTGGGGTTGGAGCTACTGGTTAACAGGAAGTGAGAGACCTATATCAGAATGTGGCATCCTGGAGTCTAGACACTGAATTAGTATGGGTGAGATTCCATCAAGTGTCCACTGTGCAGAATTAGCTGAGCTGATATGAAGGAAAATGACTTCTTGCCTGGCCTTCTGGTCATTATCAGGTTCAACCAACCATGTCTTCTAGACAAGTGGCCACTGTTGCCATTGTTTCCTGAGGTCTATGAAGAGATCAGAAGACACGAAAATGAGGAACTATGAAAAATTCAGTCACTTTGCTATGTTTCCAGAGAAATTCATCTTTCTTTGGGAAACACAATTACCAGGCACTTGCAGACTTACATTTTTTTCCCATTTCTTTCCTGTCCATATGCCCTTTACTGTGATTTTTTTGATGTCTCTTAGAAGGAAGCTGAACCTAAGCATTATAAGTCTAAACTCACGTTCCCCCAAGTAACTTCTAGAACATTAGTCCCATGAGAGATGTCTTGAGACAAAGATTTGGTGGGCCAAGAACTTTGGGAAAGTACTGTACATTTTAACTCTATCTCCTAGCATCCTGATGCCATTAGCAGATCAAAGGATCTAAAAGGCATATAATAAAGAAAGCTCTATAATTTTATTTAATCCAGCATTTCCCAGACTTATTTGATCATGGTTTTATTTTTTTTTCTAGTAACATCTGTGCTTTGGGAAATTATGTTCTCAGACTAGCAGGTAAAACAGGAGACTACCTAGTTTAAAATATTATTGGTCCCATTTCTAGCAGAACTTTCACAGGGAGGAAAAGACTTTTAGGCACCAACCCTAGTGGTTCACACTGTGGAAAGCAAAAGTGCCTCTTCCATTGTTTCCTGGAGGGTGAGGTTCTCACCCACAACCCAGATGATCTGAAGGACAGGACTCAAGAAATCAGGGTGAGGACTCATGAAATCAAGGACAGTCATAAATACGCAGTCCTCAGGGATTGCCGAGTAAATGAGGAGGGAATAGTAGGACTTGAAGATCAATTGAAGAAGTCATGACAGTACCTTGGGCAAGCATCCTAACCCCTGCCTAAGAAAGGAACAGTTAAGAACTAGAGGCCAGTTACCCCAGGATGACTACAGTCATCATATCTAATTAGAAAAGAACATCCCAACACTGTGACCATAATGTAGGAAGCCAAAAAGAACATCCCAACACTGTGACCAGAATGTAGGAAACCAAAAAGAACATCCCAACACTGTGACCAGAATGTAGGAAGCCCCTTTAGCCAAGAAGTAGCCACAAAGTGCACAGAAACTATTTCTCACAGCACAGTAAGACCAGAGTAAATGGAACATGCTGGAGACACGTTAGTGATTCACCTTTTATTGAACTTACCAAGGTTGATGTCATCAAATCAAGTGAAAACACAATCTCTCCTAAATGTCCTTTGCACCTATAGTCATGAACATCACCTGCTCTTTCCCTTACATAGTAAGCATATTGTTGTATCTCTACTTTCTTTTTTGTGGGCATCACAGAATGTTTACTGTCCCAGAAAAAAAGGCATATTTTAGTGAGTCCTTTTTATTATCTTCCAAATTTGTACTCAACCCATCAATGAGAAATCTGCATGGCACAGCGACATGTCCACTCAGACCAAGGATAGCTAGGCCAGTTCAGCCAGCCCTTCTAGCTAGGAATTCCTGTCCTGGGTACTGGACTGGGATAATAGATATTTAAGGGTCCAGATCTCACTGCTTGCTCATTATAAATGCACGTATATATGTAAAGGCACCTGATGCTCTGATTATGGTGTGGAAGTGGGGCCTGGAGGACACAGAACCTGAGCATTTTAGAGCTGAAACCCCAGAGTACACAACACTTTCCAAGACCAGGAGAAAGGGCTTCTGTCTTCTGCTCTCATTCACTGAATGGAAAACCCAAGCACAGGAAATGGGGGAAGGGGGCTAAGTGTATTTCACTACCTACATGATTTCCAGATCTTGAAATTTTTAATTTTACTAAAAGAAATCCTACTTCTCTAGGAGGACTATAGACTCCAGGAGTATGGAGATGTAATGCTTCCTTGAATTATAGAAAAAGCCAGAGGTAGTTGAATTCTGCATTGACGTCCAGTGTTAGTTATTATGAAGCACATGGCCACCTATCTGACCTCCACATGCACATTCAATAATGTTTCTTGCCTACTCCATTCCTATTATGTATATGAAAAAATAGTGGCAGATGGAAATGTCCCCATTAGAGAGGTTAAGAACTGGTATTTGGAGGATTATTCATGATCTAAAGACACATAACTGGCCTGAAGAAAGGATTACGTGATTAAGAGCACTTGCTGCTCTCCCAGAGGACATGAGTTCAATGCCCAGCATTGACTTGAGTGCTGTAGAGCTATCTATAACTCCAGCTCCAGGAGTTCCTGTGCCCTCTTCTGGCCTCCGTGGATCCTGCACTCACATACCCTGCAGGACAGATACACATAAACACAAAGTGAAATGAATTCATTAAAAAAAATAAGCACATGAAACTCAAAACCCCAAAGCAAGTGCCCATGCTCTAAGTGCATTGGTTACAAACTGTATGGGTATCCACGTGGGATTTTTGTGCAGATACACCTAGCTATGGCCAAATCAGACCCACGGCTTCTGGAATGCAAATGTGTTTTTCCTTGCCTGCTGAATATAGTCATTTTCTCTAATGGTGGGATCTTTAGCCCCAAAGTTGAATTAAAATATTTCATCAGTTCTTTCCCGTTTCTCCCAACTTTTGTTGCTTTCTATCCACCCTTCTGTCTTGTATCTTCAGTCCTTCCTTTCCACCCCCGTGCCATTCCCCATGGCCCCCTTCATGCTTCTGTGGTCTTACTATCACTTTCCTGATTAAAAAAAAATAAGGCTTCTTGCAAACTCGGCTATTGCCACGGGATCCCCAGAGTGAAACTCTCAAGGAGAAGACAGAGTGACCCAGAGTGAGCGTGTCACTATAGACCATGGAGTATTCTTAGTGTGGACCACCAGGGCCAGTATGCCCTTGCTCACTCACCCTTGAACCCTGGCACCACGAGAGGCTGAAGAAATCGAGGCCTTTCCCCTTGGTCCAGGCCTGTCTTCCATTCAGCTGAAACACTGGGCTAGTTTCAGGTATTGGTTCTCTCCTGGCAGGTGCTGGCCTTTTTGTTTTGCATTCTGACTTTAGGGGCCTGCTCTGCTAAACTATTCCCCCAGAAAATTGATTGCAGAAATATTTGGCCTACTCCACTTGGCAAGTTTCCTCACTCTGTCTTCAGCTATAGTGATCATTGGTCCTCTTTCTGCGGCCACTGGTTTCTATGTATGCGTCCAGCATGCTTTGCCTCTTAGCTGTGGTATTTCACACAGAGGCTGATGCTCAGGGGACTTAACCTGTGACCTACTTCAAGGACCGTAACTCTCATTGCCTTATTCTGTGGCTTCTAGGCCCCAAATGTGTCCTTGTCTCTCTCCCTCCACTTGCCAAAGTTTGCTAAACTGTGGAAATTAAAAGAGAGTTCCTGCTCCCTTTTAATTCTTCTCGCCTCATGCAGTACTCACACCCGAGCCTTGAGTATCTGCTCTAGGTGGAGTACTCATGTTCCTTCAAAGCATTCCCGCAGAAGAGGAATTTGACGTCAACTCTACAAGTAGACCATTACTGAGGTAATGGCTGGAGACAAAGAACCTATCCAGGCCCTATAGCTTTCTGTCTAGCAAACCCTACAAGCTTTCCTCTGATGTTTTGTGTGCGGTCAATGAAAATCTGATAGAGCCCATATGTCCAGAGAGAGGCAGTACTTTCAGTCTGCCTTCTGGTCCCTGTGACTTCTGACAAAACCATTGGAAAGTCCCTGAGACCCCTCTGCCCTTTGTGAAATATGAGATTGGGGCCTTTTATTGGGTCCCTATGTCTTCAATAGTAGATTAGCCAGAACAAAGCCCTTTGAATCCTGACAGAGTTCAGTGTGCTCTGTGGCCCCCAGAAGATGAACTCTATATGTAAAGTTGTTATTCTTAGCTTTTGCTTAGGAAAGGAAAAAAAGAATTTATTTTCTGTTTTGAGGTTAAATGGGTAGGGACGAATGTATACACAGAGTCCTGTGTGTGTATATGTATGTATCGCTCGGTGTCAGATGAACTAAGGACTTTTCCACATATGGAAGAGTCTCACACGATCATGTTTAACTAGGAATTTCTCTCCCGTAGACGCGTGTGTATAAATGCATTTTCATATTTACTACATGGAAGAAAAATTAACCGCTGTGTATCTAATTTATAACACTGCAGTTACAGAATGAGAGAAAGAGAAAGAAAGAAGAGGGAGAGAGGAATGGAAGACAGGGGAGGAGAGATGAGAGAGATTCAATCATTTTTGGTTCTCCATGAAGTTATACATCCAAAGCTCTTCGTATCACTGTTCATTTTAGTGGGTGTGTCTAGAAATTTGCCCTAGGGAGCATTTCCCTTTGATTTATTTGTTTGCTTTGTGTGAGGCAAATTTGATTCCATGGCCCACGTTCTGAAAGGAGCCTCAGCTTTTGGCTTCAAACCCAGCAGCCCATGAAGAGCTGTACTCTGGGTGTTGTGTGAGATAAGGTTCAGAGATTCCTACCACGGCCACTCTCGGGCCAGAACTCTCTGAGCTGAGCCAGGGATCTCCTGATGTGTCCATGAAGCTACATTCTGTGAGCCACTTGCTTCGTCCCCAGAGCTTCTTTGGTCATAAGTAGATTAGAATATACTTTATTTAAAACCCAGCAGGTTGAAAAATAAATCTATAATCTAAAAAGATGGCATAAATATCACTTTTTTCTTGATCTTCACAATGACGGTCAGGAATCTTCAAAGCCACTAAAATGTATGTGGCATTTCTCACCAGTAGTAACAATAAGGAGAATTCTATTTGCTTACTTTTAAGAGCAGGAACTCTGGAGTGAGCCTCTGTGGAGCCACAGGCAGAGAGGGAGATGGGGAGAGATGCTGCTCTGGAAGGTATTTCAGTGCCTCTTTCCTCAGCTAGCAGTTGCATGCTCAGCCAGCCATTGTAGGCCCAGGAAAGAAGGCAGGCTAGCAGGCACTGGGCTTTGTAGATTATTGCCAGAGCTCTTTAATCTGGGTGGGATGTTAATTCCTCCTGTGTAAACTCACGAGGCAAGACCTGATAACCCCTGCAGCGGGAGTCCAGAGTGTGAGAAAGAGCACCGCTTCGTGGTGTGTTGGGACCCTTTGGATCAAAAGGGGTTTCCTCGAAGGAGGCTAGCACCTATCCAGGATTGCACTCTTGTTCTGTTTAGGGTAAACCAGGTCTTTTCCCGTTTACTGAGTTGTTTTCCTTTTGCACTGTGTTTGCAGTATTAGGGCTTCATTAAGAGATTTGTTGCCGTGTGTCTTTGCAGTCAGCAGAGCTTTTAGGCCCAGCCTGACTCCCCAGTCTGTCTGTAGTGGAACTCAGGCTTGGCAACATCAGAGGCTGGATTCCCTTTCAATGTGCTGCTTTAATCCAGTCACATTTGTCTAGCAGGCAACATGTCAACTCACTATTGAAAGGGGGTGGCCAACCTTGAAGTGCTGGGAAACAGGGAAATCCATTTTAGATTGCTGAATACCACTCCCTCTTCTTCCCCTTGAACTGATGTAATAAGGATCGTGTTTGACATGCACACTGCAGGCACTTGCAGTTCTTCACAGATGAAGGACAATGGAGGGAAAGGAGCTGGAGGCTTCTTTTAACACATGCCGCACTCGCTCACAAAGTCTGATAGGTTCTCGATAAAACAACAACTTACTTGTGAAATAATGGCACTGCACAACACGGCACACATCCCAATTCGTGCACCTATTTACTAGTGTGCAGAGAAAGTGCCAGGACACTCCCAACACAAACGATGTGCCCGGTTGGAAGTAGTTTAGTTTCCGTTCCCTGATTTAATTCTCACAGCGCCCGCCCCGTGAAGTGTGGGAATTGCACGGATCCTGTTTTTGTCTGTAAGCAACGGGGGACATACAAAGTCAAAAACTAGGAAATTTGGTGTCCCAGCAGCCAAGAAATATTCCAGTTCAAAACACAAATTTTACTGTGTTTAACAAAGCCAAGTGTTAATGACTGATAGATGAAGGAGCAAAAATAAAGCCTGTCTTCACTCCCGCCCCTTTTTATGGCTCCCTGGCAGTGACTCGGCTGCTTGCAGATGTTGACTTTGTGCTCCCAAACAATATTGCTGGCCAATGGAGAGCCGTCCAGCAGTTTCCGCTCCAACCCAGAGAACTGGATCTATTCACGAGAGACTCTCTTCTCTGGCTGTCTTTTTCTCTGGAAAGGAATAAGGATAAATTTCTTACATGGAACTAAAATTTTGAGTGACTCCCTGAAGATGCCAAGTTAAAAGTAAAGGGAAAGGGCTGCCACCCAAGTGTCTGTAATGTTTTGAGAGCTTTAGCAAGGGTGTCTCTGTGGTAGCCTTGCCTGTTCTTCCTGAGATCAGCCCACGTGCTTTTGCAGGCTGTCCCACCTGCCTCTGTCCTGAGAGGTGCTCCAGAGCCTTTTCACATGAGGACCACTCACTCATTTCCCCCAGTTAGCCGGGGAAGTTCCAGCCCTGACCAGGCAGGGAGAAAAGAACGAGCCAGGGAAGGATGGAACTTGTGATAGAAAGGGCAAAAATATGTCGTGGAGACATGGCCAGCGATCCTCAAGCCTGGGCAGCTCGGGCAGCCAGACAGCGTTCTCTCTCAGAAGGCTCATTGGAAAAAGCAAGAAGGAAACCTGGCATTGGCACTCACTTATAAATATCTCTTGGGCTCCTGTGTCTGAGAACTTGTCAGGCAGTCTGAAGGGAGTAAGGTACTGCCCTTCCCCCACAGAGATGTGGACACTTGCTGAACTGTTGCTGATATGGCCATGTGAACAAGTCCCATGGCCTGTGAGGACCCATTTCCTACAAGAGTCAAAGGGCTGGACCTAGGTTGTAGCATCACCCACGAACAGGGATCATCCCCATGCAGGGAAGGAGTCACTGTATGGTCCAGAGTACTTCTGACCTGAGCTGAGCAGAGTCAACACACACCACCAAGGGAGACCCAAATATGCTTTCTAGGGTTCAGCTCAGGCAGAGTCAGGAAGGTACACATTTCCACTTGGCCAGTCTGGAATTTTGCCTTGGCTCCACAGCACCCTGCCAGAGGTTCATTGGTGCTTTGCCTCATCCTCCCCTCAGCTCACCTTCCTGTATCTATACCAAAAGCTACCTGACACCTGTGTCCGGGGGCTGGAGTAAAACTTAGTGGAGAAATGCAGCTGGCTATGAGTTGTCTCTCTGACCTAAAGGAGACACTGATACTTGCTGGTAGCTTTGAAATAGCTCAGACACAAGCAAGCATTTATACTTAAAACAGCCAGGAACATGTATGTAAGCCTGGCTGAGGCTTTCTTATTCTTTGGGGAACATGCAAGCTGAACCAAATAGAAGTCACATATGAGATCATAATCATACCTGACTCCATCACCTGGGTAGACACTTGTTCTGTAGATCAAGCATCCATGAACTAGACCGAGAAAAGATGTGAACAAGCAGACTTTAGAGGAAGATTTGGACTTGAACAATTGGGGAGACGATGCAGCGCCCTGTCAAGGCTCCCTCCCTGGCTTTCTCCAAGCCAGTTTCCCTTTGCACACTTTGCAGCCGAAAGTGTCAAGAGGATGATTTAATGGAACCCAGGCTAGGGCATGTCGTGAACCCCACACTATAGCCCTGCTTTTGTGACTTGAAGTTTCAGAGACGCCATGATCAAAAGTAGGGGTGAGGGATGGTTTTGAGAGAATTCACTCTGACCCCATCCCGCACTGTAAGGACTCCTGGCCAGGGGTGAGGCTTACTTTCTTGCAGATGGTGGTAGGTTCCGACAAAAGCCACTGAAAGTGTTTCCTCCCTTGGTTTCTTCCTCTTTTCTATGTAAGACAGGTATGACAATAAGGTCTTCATTAAGAGCTTACTCCTTACAGTTTTAAGGGGAATAAAATCATTCTAATAACTCCAGAAGGACTACAGATGTTTTAGAAAACACCCAGTGATGGGCTTGGGTTTGCCTACCTGCTATACCTACCACTTCAACATCGAGATCCATTAAAGGCTTACCGTGGGTCGTTTATCATGCCAGGCTATCAGGTTCCTGTTCAGGGCTTCCTTGATGGGCTAATAAATGCCACCCCCCCTCCCAACACACATAACAACAAGCCTTTTGACTTGTCAACAATGACTCAGTTCCTTTGCTTCTAGATCTTGTCATCAACAAACCCACAGTGAGCAGCCCATCTAGGGAGGAATTTGTTTTATCTCAGTATTTAGAGAATCCCATTAGAGCCTGGCATCTGGACTGTAAGGATTTCCATCAGGGCCTCTTGTCCGTCACATCATCCTCAGAGCTGTAGACACATCCCGGGGTTGTTTGACAGTTAAGCCTCCCCTAACCTCAGAACTGGCTGTTTTGTGGTCTCTCGTCTCTGGGCTTCAATCCACTGAGCATGTTCCCAGCTTTAAGATGCTGTAGACAAAAGCAAACAGATGACTGAAGGACCAGAACAGCCTCTTCCCATCCAGATATTTTGGCAACTTCTGGCAGAGCAGTTGCTCACAAAGGACACACCAGGGATCAAACACTAGTCAGAATCCAGGAAAGCCGCTGGAGACAGAAACGTCAGAGGAGGCATTTGAAAACTGCAGGCATCTCTAAACGATGGGGCAGAAGTTAGGGATCAAGTGTCCATATGTGTTATGTTGTTGTTTGTTTTTGTTTGTTTTCTTCTGATTTACATTTCTGTGGGGTAAGGTTGCTGGAGAACTTAATATTTACATAAAGAGAGGCGAGCAGGGAACAGTCAGACAGTTGCAAATGTTTGGAAGACATGGAGCTGCCTCTCAGATTAGCTCCTGCGTCTTTGCTTTTTATTTCTCAAGCGGACACTGTCTCTGACCCAAAGGACTTGGTGGTGAGGGGCAGTTTGTGTTTACGCTTTGAAGACAAGAAAGACCAGAAATGGCCAGCATTTCCCCTTCTGATTTTTCTAAAGCCTTCTTAAACTTTGAAAATGAAGAACTTTTTAAAATACGTAATATTCTCAGTTCGTGAGAGGAGTTTCCCCACCTTTGCACCATGTTAAATGTTAGCTGAGTTTATATTGGGCTGTCATATTTCTTTACTTTATCCGCAAGCATACATGACGTCGATCTCAACATCTGGTTTGTAATGACCCTCGACATCTGGGAGCTCCTTTTTATTTCTATGGTGGACGAGGAACAGTAGTGATATTGGCAGTGTATATTTTCAAGCTACAACTCCTGTCTGTTTCAATCATAATTAATTACCACTCTTTAATATATTTAATTTGCTAAAAGTGATTTGCATTAGGGCCACATTTCACTGTTAGGAAAGTAGTGGCAGATTTTGGTGGCATTGGCTTTTCTTTCTTTTTTTTTGAAATTGAAACCCTATATGAATGGACTTGGAACAATCTCCATGTAAATATGCTGTTGGGCTTTAAATGCAAACTGAAATAAATTGCTCTACAAGCAAAGTTATTTGACAGCCATTTAGGAAGCGGTCAGCAGGGGCTGTGGGCTGCATTTCACAGTAAACCCTCCAATTTTGCTTTGTAACTGGCAAATTGTAGCATCTTTCCATGCCTGGAGTTTCCCTACAGAGGTGACTTTGGGGGTCAAGAACCTTTTGATGAAAGTCAGGGCCTCTCTTCAGAGAATGTGTTTACACACATAGCCACTGAAATTCTACATTGACTTTCACAGGTTGCTAGGTCCCCAAAGCTTACTTAATCCTGCCTTGGGGTGACCTGCTATAACCGTGTTTTCTTTATTAACATGGAAAGGGACATCAAGTTTGCTTTTCTTGAGAGACAGAGAGGAAGATCAGTGAGTGTGACAGTATGCGTCCCTCTGTTCTGTAGGGATAAAGACGAGTGTTGCAGGAGTACTTACTCCTCCAAACTGATCACTGAGTTTGCTTCCTGCTAGAATATGTCCATCTAAACTATCAAATGAAGATTCAGACTGACTTTCCCAATTCAAACTCTCTTGATCAAGAGTCCCATGAGGAATTCTGAAGTTTATGGGCCACTGATCCTTTTGACAATCTGTCTCTGGACCTTCTCTCAAAATAATATTTTAAATTCATAAGATAAACAAAGGAGGGAACTGTATTGGGAACTAATTCAAAGAGAATATATCTGAATCCTCGAGTAGATAACAATTGCCTTGGCTTCCTGAAGTGTGTGAAAGCGTGTATTGAACTGTAATTCCTGGTTGTGGAGGTCTGAGGTAGTGGCATTTCCATGGGATTCAAGCTGCTACTGTACCCCACACCTGCCACAGTACAGACCCAAATCTGAAGAAATGTTCCAAGTTACTTTCCCCTTACTTCCAGTTTTTTCCAAAGAAGCTAGTCCTGCAAACTCTGTTGTCATTAGTGAGTTGTTATAAGCATCCTGCCCTCAGATGATGTGTGGGCCAGCTCGCAGACCACTCTGTCCTACATGTTTGTTTGGAGATACCCCATGACAGAGAGCACTGTTCTCAGTTGAGACTTTGCCATAGAGCAAAGGCTATCATAGAGCATACTACTGTCTTCAAGAATTTGAGCCCCCTGCTTATTGGCCACTTCTCTAGGAGAAGTTAGCCAGGGCATTTTGGAAGCATTTTCAACCAGAATTCAAACCAAATTGGTTTTTGTTTGGCCATAGATGAATACAGTGTTAAACTAGGCAATACCCTTTTTGCAAGCATTCTGCCCTGATTGGAAGTTTGCAGTCTTCTTTGGTTATAAATGTAAAACCAGTCATTGTACAGATGCTTTCTCTATGCTGGGTACCAACTAGAACGAGACAAATAAGATCGCGGTGTGTCGGAGACTTTGTAAAGTGGCTAATGTGAGTTATCCCATGCTAAAGAGTTTATTCCACCTAAGTAGAAAGTTTTTCTTTAATTCTTCTTCATCTTTTATTGATACTTTAAGCTTAAGAGAAATTAAGGGTATTTGATTACTATAATTACTTCTCTGCTTACTTTAAAGGTTTAATCCACTCCTTAGGCATATGCAATTCAGATTGCATGCTTACCAAAAAAATAATCATCTGCTAATGTAGACTAATTTTAATCTCCTAATCCAATCTTGACAGAATCACAGCTTGAGTGGGTGGAATGTTTTTTGTGTGGGGTTGCCATAGATACAAAACTTGGTTATGCATTTGACAAACCAGCGATGTGGAATTTAAGTGACTGTGGATTTTTTTCCTTGCTCTTTCAGATGAAGCAGAAAGTTCAGAATCGTGTGCTTTCAGTGCATGTTGGTGTGACTAACCTTCTCTTCTTTCATTCTGGCGCTCCTCCCCTCTGTGCACCTCCCCACCTCGGGCCGGCCGCAGGATGACGAGGAGGGCATATGGGCATAGCCGGGCCTGTAAACCAAAGTTCCAGTTTTGTTTTGAGGGGTGAGAAACCATCTTTTCTATCATTTTTCTTAAAAAAAAAAAAAGATTGCATTCTAGTGTTGTATTGTGTGTGTGCTCGATTGTGCTCGCTGACGTTTGTGATTGTGTCCTGTGTTTGCTACTGTGTTCCATGAGCGCAGAATGGCCGCGTGCTCTAACCATTCTCAAGAACCCCAGTCCATCCCACCTTGCTTTCCCACCCCCACCCCCACTACATTGTTGCTCTGCCTTGTTGGGGCTGGGTTTAGCAAAATCCAGATGTTTTCTATGTCATTTTGGATGAAAACGCTGCCCTTAGGGCTCTTATCCACTCTCTCAAGGCATGATTGCAGACTCAGGAACTGCCACAGTTCTCCAGTCTTGTTTGCAGCTGACGGCTTGCTTGACCAGATTTCCCAGTGTGCTGTGACTCTCGTGTCCTTATGGTCGTGTCAAATGTTTGGCAAGGAATGAGGAAAATAAAAGTGTATGTCTGGTGGAGCTGAACTTGTCATCTCTAAGAAGCCTGCTGAATGGATTGTGCTGTCCCTTCTGTGGCAGTTCTGAAGAGCACAGGAGGATGAAGCCTAATAATGGTCCGTGGGTAACTGGACTCTTCCCAGGAATTAGAACGGATGTGTCGCCAAAGAGGTCTCAGTGGGATTTTATCTGTGGCTCTGATTAGTATCTGCGTTATTAATTATGTGCATTGCATTTTATAGAGGGGGTTTTGCTTATTTTAAAAGCTGATCCTCCTTTTGTTGTTTCGTTTTGTTTTCTGTGCTGTAATTGAGTAGGGGTGCTTATAAACACCACACAGTTAGAAATGGAACACTGACCTCTCGTAGCTGGGAATTGTTCTTCTCCAGTACACCATGAATGTTTACCTCCTGGAGTTGAATGTTCATATGGTGACATGGCTATGCCATTGAATTTGATGACACTGCACATGACATTTTGTTCAGAACAAGGAATGTGGTAGACTTTGTGCTGGGGGAATTTTTTCTGGTCAGAAAGTATTCCACATGCAGGTCTTTGTTCTGGGGCAAACATGAGCAAGCACAGTGCTGGAGAGTCAGCATTGAGACAGCTGGTTGTGTGTGTTTTCTCCAACACTGCATTCCTGAGGCATACAGTACAGTCCATGAAATTTTAACCCCAAACTGGTGTGTTTCACACTTGGGTGTGGCTTTCACTACTGTGTTTCACTTTTCCAAAGAACCTACTAAAGTCCCACAGGTGTGCCATTTGACTTTGGTGGTTCTGGCGACAGGAAATACACAGGAACTAGTTTTCAGGGAGGACATCTGTCAGCATAGTCCATAAGTACCATGCCACAAGCAAAGCCTGCTGTCGAGAGTTCTCGTCTCTCCTTCCCGATTCAATGGAAAGGCAGGACTGGCCTGGACACTCTAGATGCTGATGGGATCAGGAGAAAGCTTGTCAGTATGTGGAGGTGGTAACACCAGGATATCCCCAACAGCAAGAGTCCAAACCCTAAGAGCCTGCCCGGGGAAAACATGAAGTGAGACAAGGTATACTTACCTAGAACGTTATTAAATGAGAAGGGTTTTTAACATTGGAAAGCAAACATGAAATGGTTATCACCAAACATGCCAGGGATGTAGAGCCAAAAGAAGGTTCCACATGTTTGGAGATGATTTTAAGAAGTTCGTTTTCAAGGTTCTTCTGTGAGGCTCACCCTTTGCAATAAGCAAATGTTAGGGTACTAGGCAGTACTTGTGTCCCTTCCTGAGTAATGACTGTTCCTTCTCAGGACATCCACCCTTCTGTTTCCTGTGTCCCTCTCAGAACAGAACCAGCTCTAAGATCGCTAGAAAGTCTACTCAAAACAAATGTAAACTTCCCACAGGGCAGGAAACCCTGATCACTCTTTGGGCTGACTAGGGAGGGGGACTTGATTGGGGGAGGGGGGGAATGGGAGGCGGTGGTGGGGAAGAGACAGAAATCTTTAATAAATAAATAAATTAAAAAAAAGAATAGAGTTGAGTCCTGTCCCTTTGTAAAGAATAGTGTTGAGTCCCTGTCCCTTTGTAAAAAATAGTGTTGAGTCCCTGTCCCTTTGTTGCTCTGTCAAGTTCCCCAGAATACTATACATCCCAGAAAACAACCGTCTTCAGAAAATTAGTGGACATATTATTCTATTTTACTATGTTGTAGTTAAGTTTTATAGACTTCTTGGGGGGAAAGTGCTATCTTTCTTTAGGACTTATTTAAACGTGCATGCTCAGATAACCTTGGGCTTTTAAAGGTGCTCCTTTAAGAGTTGAAATAATGAGATGCTGGGGGACCCTTCTATGTTTGAACAACCATCACATGTTTCTGTTGTATTACAATTTCTGAGGCCTGAAGAGACTTTAAATTTATAACTAAAGATGGGTGCATTAAAAACTGTTTTGAACGTTTTGATTTATAGCCCTTATAAAAGAAACATTACAACATGCTTTTTGCATAGGCATCAGTTATATGCTCATAACAGCTTCAGAGGGCTTTGCTTGAAACTGGAGTCCTGGTGCTGAAATGAATCATAATTTAGGCCAAGTTTTTCTAAAATTTATAACAAATCAGAATTAGCATAACAGCCCACCAGCTCCTCCCTCTATCGGCACTTCTGAATGGGAGGCCCAGGCCTGATTTATTTGTCTTCCTGTGATCATCCAAGAGTGGTGTTTTATGAGAGCAAAGTGGACTGGGAAAGTTTGCTTTTCTAAGGAGTTTCAATGGTCTCTAGAATTAACCTTGCTCCACCTTTAATCCTTGTGGTCAGACCTCGCTTTATCTGAGGGTGGCCTATACGGTCCACGGGCCTTGCCCTTTGAAGGGTTGGGCCCACTCCTCACTTAAAGGGCTTTTGTCACCACTGTGACATGCTTAACATTTCCCTACAAGGCAATTCTACATTTTCATTTTGCAATGGGTCCCCCAAACTTCAAAGTTGGGGCAACTTGTACTCAGCATGTATTTCTGCACCCTCTGACCAACTGTTGCTCTGGTTTGCTCCTGACCCCACTGGTTCAACACCCTTGTTTCCTTACCCTGAGAATCTACCTGGGGATGCATTCCAAGCAAGCTGTCCTTGTGGGCATCCCTGTGATGTGTGTTTGCAGCCACCATCCTTGGACTATCCCCCTCACTCAGCACATGCATTTTTGAGTGTGAAACCATGCAAGGAACCTTAACTACATCATCTCCTGTGCTCACAGAAGCAGCAGAGGCAGCTCTTCAGTTCTCTATTGCTTGTCGTACAGAAAACCCACTGGTGTGACAATCTCAGGTGTCAACAAATAACTTGTCATCTTCATTGAATGAAGCTTCTCTTTTAGGGTCTCAAGAAATATTTTGTCTGTGCACATTCAAGGAGGTGGGGCAGTAGGAGACCAAGTTAGGGTTCCTGGGGTACCTGGAGACCTAGTACCACGTTTGTCTTGACATTGAGTTGCTGGAGCTCTTGTTAGGAATTCTCAAAATTGAGCAGGCGTAGAACATCATTTTTATTCCTTGAGTCACCAGAAAGGAATGTCGTTCTCTATTGAGAGCATGTGTAAATTTATGACCTGATTGATAAAAGATTAGTCGTAGCATTGGCAAGTTCTGGTGCGGGCTCATGATGCTGGGAGATACGTCTCTGGATAAATAAATGAAGAGTCAGAGCTGTGTGGCGTGGCCAGCAGATAAAGCATTTCAACACAGGCAGAAGCTGTGCTTCTGAAGGCCGGTGGAACTCCCAGCACATCAGCCCCAGGGAAAGATGGAAGAATAGGGGAAGGGATATCCCACTGGAAGTGTGGCGTTTGCAGAGTCCCTGCTTCACTCTGCATATAGCACGCCTGTGCTTGTCCTGGATCTGGAGAACTGGAACGGCCCGAAGCCTCTTGCTCCTCCTTCCTTTGGGGTTTTCTTTCCTGCCTCCCCTACTGACGTATTTACCAGTGCTTCTGTTTGGCTTAGGGCCTCATGGCTATTGGGCCGATGTAGCCCTGCCTTGTACTGTTGGATGTCAAGACGTTCTTTCATCCGTTCAGTTTCATTTACTCATCAGGCAGTTATGTTCTTACTTGCATGCAAGGAGGACGATGGTGACGGAAGGACACATGGCAATCCCCTGTGACTCTTACCATGTCATCACAGAGGGCAGAACGTGACGATTCAACATATTTATCACCATCTTACACGTTTTGGTAGTTGCTTGGGTAGAAACCAGGAAGATGCTGAGTGGCAGAGGATCTTATTGGACAAGGATGCTCTGGGAGTTCCCTGTAAGGAAGTGCATTTTCAGCCAGATTTGAAAGAGTGAGAGTCAAGGTGTACCACGGGTAAAGACGGGCTTAGGACGTAGTCACAGGCAGGTGCACAGAGAGCTGGGAGCAGGAAAACCTTCAGGGAAACCGTAGCTCTTGAGTAGAGCACAGAACAGAGAGATGAGGGTGGGGAGGTAAAAAAAAAAGGGGGGGGGGGCCTTCGAGGCCAAATAGAAAGCCCTGACTTAACCTAAGAAAAATAGAGCAGATATTGGAAGATCATAAGCAGGGCCATGACATAATTGAGTTTTTGTTGGAGATGGAGAACAGCCCTGGATGCTATGGAAAGGCTAAGTTTTCACGGCAGGAAAGCAGAAGTGGTGGCGCTTCCTTCCCCTATCTGTGAGAACTGATGATGCTTGCCCAGGGCAGCCGCAGCACAGATGCAGACAAGTGTACACATGGGAGAAGAGACTAGGAAAGGGAGCCAGGAGGGCTGGGTGAGGCAGTCCAGGAGGGCTGGGTGAGGCGGTCCAGGAGGGCTGG